>NW_006795832.1:1828608-1857373 GCF_000442215.2 Lipotes vexillifer | reverse complement strand
GCTGAACATTTGATCATAAGAGATTTCAGTGCAACGGGGGGAAAAAAAAACTTTCAAAATTGAAAGCATCCAATAACACTAGTGAGAATCTAATCCTCCAGGCTCCAAGGTGTGTATCCAGCAGCAAAGAATTATTAATACAACTACTTTATGAATTTTAAAAATCTCATTTAAGTGAATAAGAAAAGATACTTCCTTCCCAGAAAAGGGAATTTTCGTTAACAATTTATTACAATTTAAAAAAATCACTTAAAGCTCAAAATAGTTTTTTATAAATAAAAGAATACAAAGTAAATTTTATAATTAGGAAGATTTTTGTACTTGTGAGCTTGAGGCAAAATTTTTCCATTAAGGAGTAAAAAAATCCAACTATTTTTCCATATACTGCACTGAACTGTGTATATGTAGGGGGATGGGACAAATAATTTTAACGTACTGGGGCTTTGTCATCTAGCTATTATTTAATCTATATAGGATTTATAAACATCTTTCTCATTCAGATATTTTCACTATAATAGCATTTGATATGATGTAATTTGACCTAATAATCCAGTCTCTTCTAAGGACCTATTTTAATTAAAAAGTTAAAGAGGATACCTGGTGAAGAATAAATCTATGTTAAGGAGGGAGGAGAAAACAGGGCTTTGGAAATAAATATTAGTCAGGTGCCAGGTACTTTATATTCAATATCTTTTTAAGGATCTCCCATGACACTAAATAAAGAATTTGAGTCCATTATCCCTATATCTTAAATAAAAGCAGGGGAGGGGGGAAGATTCCTCACAAGAACCCAGAAAACTAGGTTAATATTAGTATTACCCTTCTTTTTAAAAAATAGATGAAGAAAATGAGGCCCAGAGAAGCTAAGCAATTCGCCCAAGGCCATCATGTAGCTATAGCTGTTCAGTGGGGGGGATCAAGATTAAATCTGCCCCCCCCCCCCAATCCATGTTTTTTCTTCTGAACCATGATGCTTCTTACAGTATCCAAATATTCTAAGATAGTCCTTGAAGCTTCAAAGAGATAAGAGGGACTCTAAACCTTTGGGGAGGGATATATATATACACGCCCACACATGCATACACACCTATACATGAATACATATGTCCATAGATGTATATATAATTTTCCCCCTGCCATGAGTTTTCTCTTTTATGCTCTTTCTGGTACAGCTTTAAGCCCTTGGACCCACACGTATGGGAGCCCTGGGAAGGGTCAGAAACACTAGTCGAGCAGCAGGAGGTGAGACACCTGGGGCTTATGTGAGGGTCAAAAGCACTTAATAAGAAGAAGTTTGTTCAGAGCAAGTCATAAGACATATCAGTTCCTAAAGTAAGAAAAAAGGTTTACTGGAAGGGCCAGCTAAATTTATTGGGAATTCTTCAAAATGCAAAATTAACAGTCTAAAAAATGATCATGAAAATTCAAACACTGACTCACAGAGTTACTACATAAAATGTTTAGAGTTGAAGTGAAACTGACTGTACCTTCCTCATATTATGCCAAAAAAGCTCCCAAATTCCATCTTTTTAAGACACCATCTAGTAATGAAGCAAGGAGAAAAAAGTATTTGAAATAATGGCAAAAAATTTATTTGAATGAACAAGTCTAAGTATACACTACTAATGATTTTACTTGGAGATGTTCAAAAGTTAGATACGCTATCCATACTGAAAAAAATCAGCATTAAAAAGACAACAGCACCTGGGATTTTCAGTACAGGTGTGGAAATCCCTAGTTAAGAGGAAAGAAAAAAAATGTCCTGGCAGCTACACTGATATCATCTTCTCAGATTTGCTTCCTAATCCAACCACATTAGTAACATAAATGAGTGAATCAAAAGACTTACTGAAGAAAATGAGTACAGTTCAGTCCAACATCGCACACTCAATCCAAAAGTACCCCTCAGCATATCCCAAAATGGAATCAGGTACTTAAGGTCAACAAAGTCTTGGGAAAAAAACCATTATACTTCCCGTGTATAATTAGTTATTAACTGAATTCCCTCCCTGACTGAAGAGAAGCTAACAGAACCTTGTGAAATGTGAATTTTGGACAATAATTTCAAATTAAAAGAAAGCAAAGCAAGCTGTTTTAAACCGCTGCATCTGAGAAAGAGACGAAGGCGTGAACATAAAAGGAAGACACCACAGTCCACTCATGAGGAGCCGAAAGACAGGCGGTAAAGTTGGCGCAAATCACAGGGCCGATCACCTGCGGCTTTCATCCAGCACATCCAGTATCTGCTGGCAAGCCCTACGAGTGGAAGACTGGATAAGCGACAAAATGCCACGAGCGGAGGAAGGATTAGCTCCATCTTCAGGTAGCATACGGGGAGGACAAACCCGAACCTGTTGTGGCGATGGTGTCACACTGTTTACACAAGCACAGCAAATGAAGAGAAAAACACTCAAGTCAGATTTGTATAAAACTTCAGCTCAGCAGTTTCCCCAAAAACTCATATTTTAAGAATTATTGTTTTCTTGCCCATTTTTCCCACCCTTCATTTTCCCCCACAAGAGTCAAGCCAAAGAAGTTAATAAACATATTAAATTGTTTTAAAAAACCAGCTACCATGCAGCATCTGTAACTGTAGCTTTAAACATCAAATTAAACAAGCTGAATGTGAAAGAACAACTTTAAGAGGGAAGAGAACTACAGCAAGGAGTATATTCAACCCCCAGCTTCGGAGAAGCGGCATTCTTTGCTTTGTGTGTATATTCCAATTCAGTAAACCAAGCCTCTAACAAACAACACTGCACTGCAACTTATGGATGGGCAGAACAGTCAGATAGAGAATTCTGGTATACAGACGTCAAGGTTTACACACATGAATCCAAAGTGATTCCATGAAAATGCCATTTCAAATACTTCACAAAGACAATGAAGCAATCTGAGTTTATAGCGAGTAAATTTAAAGATGAATTAAAGTTTCAGAAAGCTAACAAAAGCATTTTGATTACTTAATTACATTAAAGCATATGTTCCCTAGCTAAATGACTAAAACATAAAACTACTCCCAATTCTGTGAATACAATGAAAAGGTAAGGATGGATGTTAAACGGCTATTTCTGGGTTGCTCAGTGACAGTGATCTTAACCATTCTTTCACACGTGAGTTGTGATTTACAATTTCTTTGGCTCCCCTGACAGCACCTCCTAAAAGCTGAGAGCATTTGAATGAAGCAATTTTACAATTCTAACCAGAACTCTTTACTTTCAGAGGCCTGTCTAATGTTAGAGCATGATCAGCCATATGAGGTATCTAGCTGATATATGGACTTGGCATCTGGTTTGTTGTAAGAGGTTTTGTTACAAAAGGACTATGGGAAGTGGGCTCAATATTTTTTCTCAGTGTCAGGGCAAGAATGCCTTAGACTAAACCTCATCCTTGTGTATTCTGCACGAAAGGGTGAAAGTGGAGCAGACAGTGAACAACTGAAAAGATAAAAGATTTTATTTTGATTTGTGTAAATCTTTTCTAACTTAACATGTATTTGTTTGGGAACCACAAAATAAGTGCAATAATGTTTGAAGGGGTAACTGTAGTCTAATATTATTCCCAGAGTCCCAGAAAATTAAAAACAAAATCTTCTCCACAATTTTGTGAATAACTTTCAACGTCTTGATGATCCAAAGTGAGAAGTACAATAAACATGAAAAACATGTTTTCCAAAGACTACTTAAAAGAGAAAGATTGAAGCCAAATCTTGGCATACTGAGAAATTAATCTGTCAGGGCTGATTCACCATAGGAATTAGGCCTAATCGTGTCAAGATAAATGCAATTTGTCAGACGCAGGCTCATGGATGGTTACCTTAAACATCTGTCCACAGACTAGGAATCTTCTGTAATATATATAACGTATCAACAACCGTATATATATATATATATATATATATAGCTTATCAACTGACCCACGGTACTTGGCAAAACCCACACTGGGTATCCAAGAAGAGTAAAAGAATCATGTATCTGGGACTCAAAGTCTAGGTACTAGCCTTGCACTAATATCTCTTTAGGCAGCATGGAGAAAACCTGAAGCTCTTGCTCTTTGTGAGAAACCAGACTGAATTCATGTTAGAAAAGTGTCACCAGAGGCAGGAATAGAGTGGCCAGTTCTGTCTGCGTCAACATAAACAGGCAATCCATCTTACACTCTTCTTGATAGCAGTGCCAACATACCTGGATAAATTTATACTTAAGCAAGTTTTAAAAGACTAATCAGTACAATATCTATTGATATAATTAAAGCATTTGTCTTCGTATTTTGGGGCTAAACTGAACACTTCACATATCACTTTGTACTAGTAAATAAATTAGCTACATACATATTAAAGTCTATAATGATCAATATTTAGAATTATAATCTTACAGCAAAAACACCGACAAACTGAATCCAAATCCATGAAAAAAGTTTGATGCATTTTTGCCCATTAAAATTTAAAAGGAAAGAAGGCTTCCTTTGATAGAACTCATTCTGTCAGAAATAAGCAGTAGGAATTGTTTATTTAAGTTCTAAAAGTACAAGTTTTTCCTATCCCTGCACAGGAAATCAGGTCATCTAGCATAAATTATTTTCAGATTAATTGCAAGGAATTCTTAACATGGAATGCACAGAAGACTGAGTTTTAAAAACAGTCTAGGGGCTTCCTTGGTGGCGCAGTGGTTAAGAGTCCGCCTGCCAAAACAGGGGACACGGGTTTGAGCCCTGGTCCGGGAGGATCCCACATGCCACGGAGCAACAAAGCCCGTGAGCCACAACTACTGAGCCCATGTGCCACAACTACTGAAGCCTGTGCGCCTAGAGTCCGTGCTCTGCAACAAGAGAGGCCACTGCGGTGAGAAGCCCACGCACCTCAACAAAGAGTAGCCCCTGCTCGCTGCAACTAGAGAAAAGCCCACATGCAGCAAGGAAGAACCAACACAGCCAATAAATAAGTAATTATTTTTTAAAATAAATAAATAAATAAAAACAGTCTATAAGATCACTTTCAATTCTAAGATTCTATGATCACATAAAACTGGAATATGGTAGTAAATGGAAAAAAATCCTACATGGTCTGTAATTGTAACTTAATAAGAAAACATGTTTATGAAGAAAGATAAAAGTTAAATTAAGTCTTCATCAATACTAGTAAAGATATTTCATCAAAGACTAATATCAAAAACATACTTGGACTTCAAGTTGTTTCTGAAAAGAAATTCGTTTCAAAGATTAGTAAGAAATCTGACTTTTCATTAATTTATATGGCAATCTTTCATAAACAGCAAAAACAGAGTAGGAAGCATTTTATACAACACTTTGGGCAGTGTACGTATAGATTAAATGCGCTTGATTGTTAATATTTATTTCTATCTACAGATGAACTGAATGATTAAATCATAAGATGACCACAGTTCACCCGAATTAGAAGAAACAGTCTAGCAATTCTTTCTTCTTCAAGCTTTAAGCAGTCTTGCAAGTCTCTTTACAAATAAAAAAATTTAAACTCAGCCATAAAAAGGAACGAAACTGGGTCATTTGTAGAGACGTGGATGGATCTAGAGACTGTCATACAGAGTGAAGTAAGTCAGAAAGAGAAAAACAAATATCGCATATTAACGCATATATGTGGAACCTAGAAAAATGGTACAGATGAACTGGTTTGCAGGGCAGAAATTGAGACACAGACGTAGAGAACAAATGTATGGACACCACGCGGGGAAAGCAGCAGGGGTGGTGGTGGTGGTGTGATGAATTGGGAGATTGGGATTGACGTGTATACACTGATGTGTATAAAATGGATGACTAATAAGAACCTGCAGTATAAAAAAATAAAATAAAATTCAAAAATTCAAAAAAAAATTTAAGATCGAAAAAGAATAAGCCCCATTTTAGCAACTGGTCTGACACTAGCTGGGATGTCCAGCACTGGAATCAACTGTGACAGGAAACAGTTCAGAGTTGAGTTTCATCTCTGTCCACTCATCCACCCAACCAAAGTAGACTGACTTTTTGTTTTTGTTTTTTTGTTTGTTTTGACGCATGAACTATTGTGAAAAATTAAAAAGTAAACATATTGCGAAGGCACTGAGATTATTTAAGCAGGTGGTATAATATTAGTAATTTAATAAAAATGCATGTTGATGATAAATTGATCCTAGTAATGTCATAAGACAGCAAAATCTGTTTTATCTCTTTCTTTCATAAAAGATAAGGACACTTTCGGGCTTCCCTGGTGGCGCAGTGATTGAGAGTCCGCCTGCCGATGCAAGGGACACAGGTTCGTGCCCCGGTCTGGGAAGATCCCACATGCCGCGGAGCGGCTGCGCCCGTGAGCCATGGCTGCTGAGCCTGCGTGTCTGGAGCCTGTGCTCCGCTATGGGAGAGGCCGCAGCAGTGAGAGGCCCGCGTACCGTAAAAAAAAAAAAAAAAGGTAAGGACATTTTGAAGCAAGCACTTACATTTACCATGCTATTTCATTAGTAATAGCTCTCTCTCATGCTTACAGGAAATTTTACTACACAACTGCTGAGTAAACAACACTAGCCAATGTCAGAACTCAAATTTAAAAGATTTACTTGGCATAACTATGTCATTATTACAAGGTAAGTCCAAAGTCAAACACCTCTTTCTGCATGGGTTGTCATAGGAACAGTGTTTCTCAAACTGTGAGGATAATCTCTTTGGTGAGGGTCCAGCCTCTTCCAAAAATACAGTAAAGGTAAAACAGTAAAATGGGGGAGAAAAAATTCTCACTGAAACACAAAATCTGTACCATTTCTTTTGAAATTTTAAATAGAGAGAAAGCTTTAATTTGTTGCCACTAAGGTAACTGACTAGTTCTTAGAAGCATAACAAGAGAATGAGAACAGGAGAAAAATCATTGGTTGCCAGAGTGGCTTCTGATACTTAAGAACTACATTAGCTGTTGAATCTTATACTGCACACCAAAGTGCCCCCTCCCCTTAGGAGGCCAGTCATTCCCACACCTAGTTCTAGCACATGTACAGAAAGAGTGGGTTTAATGATCTCAAAATATTCTTCCAAAGCATAATTTTAATCTATGGAATTAAAAAAAAAACTTAATGACAAATTACACTCAGACTCTTTGTCCTTCTGGGTGAAAATGAACAAGAAAAGATAGTATGCTAAAATTTTCAAAAAGATTGGGATCACTGAACCTCGTTCAACTGAATCTATAGAGGACTAATGTGCCAACCAAAGCAAAATGAAGGAAATGTAAAGGATGCTTGGTGTAAATTATTCCATTTTACTTTCAGCCTTATACCCAAAATCATACATAACTTCCTTGGTCTAGTTATTTTTTTTCTTAACAAAGTGTATGATGACAGCTTGAGAAATCCTGAAACAGAGGTACTAAAAAGCCAAACAGTTAAGAGAATTAGGGCATTACATGCCAATTACCTGGTGAAATATTAGTATAACAAAAAGCCTGCAAAATTAGAACAACTCCCATTTGTGAAAAGCAGAGCAGATAAAATCTTACGTGTACTCTGGTGCAGAAATTGGTGCCTGGAACCTTGAAATTTTATTTCTTGGGGCAGAATCTGATCTGTGCCACCTTAAATAATAATTATGCTTCTTTTTATATATTCAGCTTTTATAACACAAACAGAAAGCTAAATACGATTCTACTGGTCAATCGTTTGTGTCAAGAGCTGACAATAATCAATCCTATTGTCTCTTGAAGGTAAATAAGAAAACAAAGGCCAATGTTTCTGCTCTTATACCCATATAGACTTCTATTCTTAAAGCCAAGGAATAAATAAAGTGGAGGTAGGCAATGGTTCGTGCACAATGATACATAAGTAATCTCACGTTACAAAGAAAAGACTAAAGTAGGTAAAGACAGGAAGAGTCTAATAATTACTTTAGTAGAGGTAAAATACAGCCATGTTATATTAATAGTTTCTTCCTTACCACACTGCCTACATTAAATACATAATGTGCTCATTATATTAAAATTCTAAAGTTCACTCAATGTAGATTCTTAAAGATGAATACAATTATAAATGATAAAATTAATAATGGTAGGAGAAGAAAGGGCAAGGTTACATTATTAACAAAAAGATGGTTAAGTATGTTACCATGTAACGGTAACATAAATAACTACTAAAACAAAAAGTATGGTTGAGTAATGTAAGCATTTCATTGCAAAAATTGTACAGTTAAATATTCATGTTATTTTTACTACCAAAAATTAAAACATGAGATTCTGTTTTATTTAAAAATGCCATTAAGGCAACTTAAAGAAACAAAGAATTCAAGTATTAGTTAACTTTGTTAACCTTTTCTGTTATGAGGACTTACATTATAGGTAACTGCAAAAATACCTATGAACTAATCGTTTACTCTAAATCATACTTCACTAGGCTGGTTTTTATATATAATAGAGCTGTTTCCTTTCTCTTCAACTGAACTCAGCTATCAATAATATATACTTTGTGGGGCAAAAAAACAAAAATGATGCTATAGTAAAACAGTCCTGTTTTTATTTCACTAATGGGAAGTTTCAAAGTAATTATGGACCTAAACAATAAGCCATATCTTTACATAATAGGAAAGTTTATTAGAAACTTTTGGTGCCTTGGAAAGTATTACAAATAGAAAATAACAAAAGCCCTCAGGTGTATGTTTAATCATTCTGAGAGGGTACTAAATATCAAGAAGCTACCTTCACCATAAATTATATGATCTTTTCACCATTTGTGTAACATAATCAAATATATTCTAGAAAAACGGATTCCATGGACTGGCTGACATCACTGTAAGCCAGGTACCTTCAGGGAAACATACAGTTATCATAAAAACTTCATATTAATAATAGTTGAACCTTTCAGATAGGCCTTCCCTGAAGGAGACATATATTCTTTTAAACTTACTATCTTCCTATATACCCCTTCAGAATAACTCTAACTACTTGAGGAGACATTTCAAGCTTCCCCAAGAAATGAGAACTGTTATAGTTCTCCTTTGCACCTAACACAGAAAAAGAGAGATCCTACCCCCATCAAAATCCCTTCTGCATCCTTATACTCTTTAGTCAAGTCTGAATTAGAACTTGATATGGTTTAACAGAAATAGTATAATTGCATTGTGCTGTAGTTATTTTGTATGTAAATTTAAATGTTTTGCTTTTAGCTAGATTTGCAAGCTCTGTGAGAGACTTATCATCTGATTCTTTGGCCGTTCCCAGAGAAACTAATATCGACTTTCCTGGTGGTCCAGTGGTTAAGACTCCACATTTCCAAAGCAGGGAGTGCAGGTTCGATCCCTGCTCAGTGAACTAAAATCCCATGTGCCGTGTGGCCAAAAAAAAAGTCAGTTTGAGAAGCTAATATGATGCTTGATATCAAATATGGTTCATGGTGAATGAGCTTATGAAAACTGACTGAAAATTTAATGAGGAAGAAACATTAATTTACATTAACAATCTAAATCATCAATGGCTTTGAGACTTAAAATTCTGACCAGTTTTTAAAGGGATATTTTATTTTTAAAAACCCATTAATTTTAATAAAACAACAAAAAGCACTTGCCCAATTTAAAACATCTTATAGTGGGGTAGCTTTAAGATCAGGGTATAACGTAACCAAAAGAGCAAGAAAGATTTACACAAATAGTCTGTTAATGTATTTAAATTTTTGGAAAATGAAAGGGATCCAAAAATTCAATGACTCAGTAGGCAGAGAGCTAAAAATTAATCCTGGAAAGTAAAAAAATTCGACTTGCTTACGCTACATTGTTTACCATGGCTCATGAGAAGCAGAGCCGGAAAGGGCTAATCCTGTGACAATCTTATGACAAACTGAGTAACTTGAAAATAAAGATGCTTCCTTAATAAATTGTTTTCCTTTTATTTTATATTCCCCCCCCCCCACAACCTATATGCTAGATAAGCATTTTGGAAGGCTACATAGAACTGAGCACTTACTTTTATCAATTTTTCTTAAGTATACTTTATAGGAGATTTCCAAAATAAGCAAATCATATTTATAGAAGACTATCACAAACATAGAAGAGGATAACAGGATTGAAAAATTCTCACAACTAACGAAATGGTCAGACTTTAAGGCTATAAAGAGTATTGCAAAAATATAAAGTTGATGTAAATGTATAGTAGATTTCAAACACTATTAGAATTATTTTTTCTCCAGGTTCTTAATATAAAACATACACTTCCTCCTCTTTTTTAATATTTGAGAGTTTAAAAAAGGAAATAAATTATTTAGTAAAGGATGGGACAGACAGTATATGGAGAAAACTTAATGAAGGAGATACAATGCTTAGTGGTTCTACTCACATGGAGTCAGTCCTGACCAGCTGTCCATTTTGGCGAACAGCATTTTCACTCATAGAGCGCTCTCTTTTTAGCCTGCCAACTGCACGGATCTGTCAGGCACAAAGAAAAGGAAAGGAATAGAGAATATACTTAATAGCCTAGTAACTGCTTAGCATCGAAAGGACCTTTATCAAAGACTAGCCACAAAATTTACAAAGAAATAACCAAGAATTGCTACCAGGTATGTGTATTATACATAGACATGTTAAAAAAAAGAACATCCTACTTATTATAATGCAGATAAACTCAGGAATGCTTATCTTCTTTACAAAAAAAGTTACTTCTAGTTTCTTTTTAAGTATCCATCTTACTTGGTACAATTATTAATATTTTTATTTATCATAATTTATACAATATACTTACATTATTTAAGAACAATTTACAATAGTTTTTAAAGGCACAAACACTATAGGACATGGGATATATCTGTACTCAAATAAGTGTTCCTGGCTTCTGGGGTTAAAACAAATTCAGATTTGGTTGGATATCTGAAAACTAGACTTAAAAAAAGTTTTACTAGCTTAAAGGTTTTAGCATTCTAGAAATAGCCACAGTCTTCCATCTCACACGCTCTTCTTACAAAATGTTATCACTGACCTCTTTCCATTAAGGAATAGAATCTATGTTCCCTTCCCTGGAAATTGGGTACTCTAGTGACCGCTGCAGAGATGATACAATGTGACTTCTGAGGTTAGGTCATAAACAACAATAAGGTTTCTGCCTTTTTCCCCTTCCCCAGGGGAGCTGTTCCAGATTCGAACAATGACACCATGACATGAGGAAGCCCAAGCAGCCATACAAAAGGCCATGTGTAGGTGCACCAGCCAATAATCCTGGCTGAGGTCCACACAACAGGTAGTATCAACTGACATGTGAGTGAGTAAACCTTTAGATGACTGCAGCCTCAAGCTGTGCGAGTCATCCACAGCCTCTGATACTTCCTAGCCTAGGCCCAGGTAATATACAACAGAAATAAGCTTTCACCAATATTCCTGATGCAAATACCTCACCCGCAGAATCCATGAGCAAAATTATTTGTTTTTGTTTCAAGCCACTAAGTTTAGGGTGGCTTATTAAGGGGCAATAGATAACTAGAACAATGGTAAATCATTAACTTCAATGCTTTTTTAGAATTTTTTTTCTTCTTTTTTTTACTACAAACACCCATGGCAACTTAATGGTTAAAGAAAAATTTGAACTTTACTGTAAAGGACAACTGGTGTGTGAACCAATGGACTTGATAATTAAGATTTTCAAAAATGCACACTCAGTATCTATTAATGCTCAAGGACTTGGGAATAGATTATCAGGTTATAAGCACCATCAAAGCAGAATAAATCCTGTATTTCATGCCAGCAAAACTTAAAACTACTATGCAGCACATAATTTCAGAGACTGGTTTCGATTTGGTTATGGTTATAAACCATTTACCCATCCAAACAAAAGAAAAAAAAAACAGAAAAGGAGTTGGTTCAGAGCCTACTGCAAGAGTTCTTTACAGTTAAACCAAAAATCAAAATTACCTGAAGGCATTTATATATAAAAACTAACACCTCCACAATCAAATACACTTTACTCATAGTGTGCAGTACTGGGTTGCTTTGTGCGAATCCCACTGATGCTTGCCTTCCTACCTACTGCACAGTTGTGCTTGCTTTTTCTAGAGAACAGTTCTTCCACGTTGTAGGGATCAAGATGAATTTCCTACTATATTAGAGCTGTTCCTCCTGCTATGTGGCAAGAACTAAGATTCAGCAGATAGGAAGAGACAGGACAAGACAAATTAGTCTATGACTCCAACATAACCTAACAAAGTAGAGGATCCTAGGTCTACCGTTATTTCCGCCATTTGAGACCTGATTTAAATTATATCTTAACAGGAACATTAAGCTCGATATTACTAACATATTGGGGAAAAAGACAACATAAGACAAAATCATATATTTGTTATGCCTTCATATGACCAGCTTGTATACTGTAATACCCAAGAACTTTGATACTGCCTGAGGTGATAAGGAACACGGTGATCTTTAAATACTTTCCCCTTTAGTTCACAATCATGATGGTTGTTTTTATCAATTCAACGATTTTTTTAAATTAATTACATTTGTTCCCAACATTATTGAGATCCAATTGACAATTCAAGGTTTTAAAATATCATTCAGAACCATCCTGCATTGATTACCCATTATAAAACTTACATGCACTCCTTAGGCTGAGAAATACAGTTTCCAAGCTTCAGGTAACTTCCTGGAAGTTAGGTCAAAGGGTCTTCTGTGTCTAATTATAGGCATAAAATTCTCCTCTAATGTGCTTATACTCTGAGTTACTTTCGATTATTCACAGAATCCTGGACAAATCAGTGTCCCCGAGGTCTTTGTTTACTAGTTCTCTAGATTTATCTAGAGCTTGTCTCTCCTTCAAGAATCTGCTTCAGATGCCTCAGTATGTTCCCCTACACTGGTCCCTGTTTTTATTTTTTTTATATAATTTTTAAAAGTTACACTCCATTTACAGTTACTACAAAATATTGTCTATATTCTCCATGTTGTACAATACATCCTTGTAGCTTATCTTATACCCAATAGTTTGTACCTCTCACTCTCCCATCCTCATATCCCTCCCACAAACTGGTAACCCTAAGTTTGTTCTCGATATCTGTGAGTCTGCTTATTTTTTGTTATGTTCACTAGTTTATTGTATTTTTTAGATTCCACATAAGTGATACCATATAGTAGTTGTCTTTGTCTGGCTTATTTCACTTAGCATAATGCCCTTCAAGTCCATCCATGTTGCTGCAAACAGCAAAATTTCATTCTTTTTTTATGGCCGAGTGATATTCCATTGTGTGTGTGTGTGTGTGTGTGTGTGTGTGTGTGTGTGTGTGTATGGCACGTCTTCTTTATCCATTCGCGTCTACTGATGGACACTTAGGTTGCTTCCATATCTTGGCAACTGTAAATAATGCTGCTATGAACACTGGGGTGCATGTATCTTTTTCGAATTGGTGTTTTTGTTTTTTTTCGGATATATATACTGATTCCCCTGCACACCCTTTTGTAACAAGACACTTGTTTTACTTCTCAACACATACAAAATAAAAAACTGTAATTATATTAAAACAACCAGTAAGTATTACAAGCACATAGACCCTACCATAGCCTAGTTATTCATAACCACTGTGATTACTAAACAACCCTCAGAAAATCTGTAGCAAAAACTAAGAATGAAAACTGATTTCTCAAATGTTTGTGTTATGCCTTTCATTTAGGCAGTTTTTTATTCTTTTTAGTATTTTTTAAACAATTTTACTTTTTTAAGAAAAGGATTTCTTTTAATTCTGTCCAGAGAGAGAAAGGGAAATCCTCCATTTTATCATTTGGTATAATCTCAGTGAAAAATGGAGATTTATCCTCAAATAGTATGTAAGTTAGTTGCATTTTCAGTTAAGAAATAAAAAAATGTAACTATTGAATAGAATTATTTGGTAAATTAATGGATACTGATCTCCTTTTTAAAAATAATAGTTCAGAGACATTAATCTGTGAATTGCTGTGGGACTTTTATTGGAAGAGGTAAAGCAGAGTTAAAAATGTGGGCCAAACAATTGGGGTGAACATTCTTACCCCCAAAAACATATTCACTGTCCAAAATGGAAAATAACAAACTATCTGGAAAAATAATGAACCCAATGGGAAGGAAACATGGAATACATGTGTCAGCAGTGAATACAATGCCCATGTGATAGGGCCATGAAACAGTAACTGCACGAAGGATGTGAGTGCACATCTCTGAATCTTCCATGGATGAATGTGCATACATACATACAATTAATTAAGCTGTTCTTTTTCCTCTTCTCTCCCTTTTGCGTCATTCTAGTCATCACAGCCCCAGCTCCTCTTTCCACAGGAGGGGAAAGGAAAGGGAGTTAAACAAACCATCACCAAATTGTGATCAGACCCACATTCATCAGCTTCTCAATTTTCAGAGCTACTGCCAGGACCCTTTTAAGTCCTTCTGTGTGTCCGGGAGTCCTTCCACATTTCTTTTTTGTTTTTTAATTTTTATTGGAGTATTGTTGCTTTACAATGTTGTGTCACTTTCTGTTGTACAGCAAAGTGAATCAGCCATATGTATACATATATCCCCTCTCTTTTGGATTTCCTTCCCATTTAGGTCACCACAGAGCACTGAGTTCCCTTTGCTATAAAGTAGGTTCTCATTAGTTATTTATTTTATACATAGCAGTGTATATATGTCAATCCCAATCTCCCAATTCCACATTTGTTTTAGGATGTGCCATATGGCTGAGTCACTCATTACACTTCAGGTCAACTATGTTCTTTCACTTCACATCCTCGAGGTTGTCATGGCAATTGAACTGGACCATCACCCGGCACTGATAACCACCTGCTACGTCCTTACAGACTGTTGGATTACAGATCTAGAGCCCTCTGTTAGACACCCATGGCCTTTGTGTTGTCCTTAACGACAGCTTCTAGAGCAGCTGCTTTCCAAGTGTATTCTTTAAAGCAGTCAGTTCTAGCTGGATATCTTTCCTCCTAGCCCTTGAGCTAGACACTTTGTACATGGTTGCTGTAGGATTTGTCATCCTGTGTAAAGCTTGCATGGCCTGGATACACTCCCTTTTCTGAAAACATTCATTGCCTTTGTTCTTTTCCAAAACCAGGTCAGGGTTTATCCTTCCCAATCTTCCCAATTCTTGGGACATTTGGGGTTCACTGCTTTTCCAGATTTATTGTAAAAATGAATGGCTTTCTCATCCTTCTCTTCTTTGAAGTAGAAGTTGCCAATTCAGGCAAAAGCTCTTATAACCTGTCTTTAGTCCAATTTGTTTTCTCTTCCCACTTCAGTGGTCTTCTCACAAAGCTCTTGGCCATTTATTGTAATTGATTTTTTCAAAGAAAACCACTGCTTGAGTGATGGGATATACTGATGGAGTCCAAATTTTTTACTGGGTCACACTGCTTCAAAGCTGTGTCAAGTCCTCATATTTTCCAACTCTTTTTCTTTACAGTTCTTCCTTTCTGTTCTCTGGAAGATCTTCTCTCACGGGCTCCCATCTGGAGGTAGTGTCAGTGTCACAGCCTTTTTCTCCTCATTCACACTGCCTAACCTATTCTAAGAACACTGAGAGCTGTCATGATTTGTGTATTTTGCAGTTCATACCCAGATCAGATGGTTTATTGCACAGTTGCTTTATTAGTTCCCTGTAGGTAGAATCCCCAAGCAATGGTCTTTCCGAATATTAGCAGAGATTAGGCATATTGAAAGGTTCATCAATTTCCTCTACCTCCAGATTTTATAAACCCTCTCTGAGCTAGGGGGATTATATGCTTCGTGTTTTAAGGCCTCTTCATATGTTCACTTGGATACTTCAAGCCAGTTTAAGAAGTCAGTACGTTATTTTCTGCAAATTTATTTCTTGTATCAGTCAGGCTTTTAAACAAAAATTGTATAGTGTTCCCCATAAGTCACCTTCAGGTATTCTTCTTTCTCGCCACAGGCCAGTGGTTCTCAACTGGGTGCGATTTTTCCCCTCCAAGGGACATTTGGCAATGTATGCAGATCATCTTTTCTGTCATTTTATTGTGATAAAATAAACATAACACAAAACTCACCATTCTAACCATTTTAAAGTATATATATTATACGATTCAGTGGTATTCAGAACATTCACAGTGTTGTGCAACCATCACCACTATCTAGTTTCCGAACATTTTCATCCCCCCAAAAGGAAACGCCATGACTAAGCAGTCAGTCCCAATTACTCTCTCCCCTAAACCCTTGTCAACTACTATTCTGGATATTTCATGTAAGCAGAATCATACAATATATGGCCGTTTCTGTCTGGCTTCTTTGGCTTAACATGTTTTCAAGGTTCATCCATGTTGTAGCATGTATAAGTACTTCAGTCCTTATTATAGTTGAATACTCCACTGTATGGATATACCACATTTTGCTTATCCATTCATCAGTTGAAGGGCATTTGAGTGTTTCCACCTCTTGGTTATTTGAGACATTTTTGATTTTCATGACTTGAAGGATGCTACTGGCATCTTGTAGATAGAGCTCAAGAATGCTGTTAAATATTTTACAGTGCAAAAGGACAGCCCTCACCACAACAAAGAACTATCTAGTCTAAAATGTCATAGTGCTGAGGTTGAGAAACCTTGGCATATGCTGTAAAATGATTATCACAGAATAAATGATTTAGGGAATCTTACTTGATATATTCTAAGTAGCATCCGAATGAATCATCAATGTTATCAGCACTCAGGGCCTTACTACCCTTCCATTTCAATCCATTTTGTAGATGCTACCAGAACTCTGGTTCCTTCCCTTTTCTCCTCTGCTCACTAGATGACTGCCTCTTGAGGGCCACCTGACCCTTCTATGGACTGAAGCACAGATCATCACCTTTGCTTTCCTTTTAATAGGCAACTAGTACGAATATCGGAAACTCCTCTCCTGCATCTCAGGATTTGTCTCCTGGCAAAGATTTTTTTTTTTTAATTGAAGTATAGTTGATATACAACATTACATAAATTAAAGGTGTACAATATAGTGATTCACAACTTTTAAAGGTCATACTCCATTTATAGTTATTATAAAATACTGGCTATAGTCCCTGTGTTGTACAGTATATCCCTGTAGCTTATTTTATACATAACAGTTTGCACCTCTTAAACCCTTACCCCTCTACTGCCCTTCCCCACTGGTAACCACTAATTTGTTCTCTATATCTGTGAGTCTGTTTCTTTTTTGTTATACTCACTAGTTGTATTTTTTAGATTCTCAGACTTACTTCACTTAGCATAATACCCTCCAAGTCCATCCACGTTGTTGCAAATGGCAAAATTTGATTCTTTTTTATGGCTGAGTAGTATTCCACTGTGTGTGTGAGTGTGTGCGTGTATGTCACATCTTCTTTATCCATTCATCTGTTGATAGACACTTAAGATGCTTCCAAATCTTCTGCCACAGGATGTTAATTTTCACAACAATGGTATTTGTACCTATTGAACTTTTCACATCAATCAGAACATGTGCTAAACATACTGCACATATTATTACATTTAATTTTCTCAATAATCGTATGCAGTTGGCATTATTCTTATCATTATTTTAGAGATGAGCCTTGGAATTGTTAACTTGCCCAAAGTTATGTGGTTAATAAGTAGCAAAGTAGGCCTTCAAAATTAGGTTAATTCTCAGCCTCAGCTTTTCACTCCAGTGCTATACACTTTGGACATTTATCACATTTGACTATATATCAATTACAGCAGGAGTAAACCCCACATGGGCTTAAAACCTAGGTCTCCTGAGAGACAGTACTCGTCTTGTTTTCAGTTGGTTATTCACACCAAGTAGGCACAAGGGTCTAAAACGGTGGGAGCACAAAGATCAGAAGACAAACAAAACCTGAAGAATATCAAAGGGAGGGTTTCTCGCCTGGCAGAATCCTCATCCAGGACAATACTGTTCACAGCCGTAATGGTCTTTCCCTCACTGAGACCACTACGAAGGAACCATGTCTCTTTTGTGTCTTACACAAAAGCTCAAAAAATGTCTGTTAAATAAATATCAGTACAATTCTGCAAGTACCTTAGTGCCTTTTCATCGTGTGAACATTCAAATTTAGTACTCTTCACCGAGTAAATACCTAGAATGTCTAAACTGGCACCTAGGAGTGTCTTATCTGAGTCACCTCAGCTCAAACTTCCAACCTAAGAAAAGGTCATACCTAGTACTAGGAAACTGCACTCCCGTAGGTTATATGGGTGATTTACCCTCTTAGGAAAGGATTATATGAAAAATGAAAGACAAGGGCAGTTCCATTATCAATAAAAACATATCTTTGCACACTGTTTTATACTAGCATCATGACAACACAGGAATTTAGAAGTTATAATGAAAAAGTTGCAACTACAGAAACCACAGAAAAGGAGTCTTACAAGATTGGCCCTGAATCAATAGCAAAGGCAAGATTTGACTAACACCTTATTAGTCCATATACTATCATATTTAGGTCAACAAGGCCATTAACATTACACAATACGGTAACTAACTCAGTAGAAACCTTTCAGCAAGCAGGGAGAATAGGTAGTATCAAGGGGAAAAAAGAGCGTTCTTTGCCATTTGCCAGACTGCTTTTATAACAAAGTGATGCATTAATTTTTTCCCATGCTAAACTTCCCAAATTTTTCTGTATTGCTTAAAGTGTAACTCCCAGCCATAAAAGCTTATCCTTCAAGACCACATGAATGTTAATGATTTCCACAAAATTGTCATTTTCCTGAAATATAATATTTAAATTAAAAAAAAAACCAACAGCATAGTATCTCATTTGGGGTATTCATAAGCCAGAATTTATAGTAATCAATGTTCCATGCAAAAGGATTCCATTACATATTACCAATGATATGATTTATAGCCTCTTAACTCCTCTTTAACTTTTGCCTCTGTCTCTATTATTTCAAATTCAGATGATGTTAAAACTCTAGCACTTACTTCTTCATTTTGAGGGGTTGGAGGAGGTCTTTCTAAATCCAGAAAATCTAGTGGTCTTTCACTTAGCGTAAGTACACGAGGTGGTGTTTTTAGTGCCAGAGGTTTGAAGGGAGTTGACTGTATAAGGTCAAGATCTGCTGGCCTTGAAAATGGAATGTCTTCATTATTTCCTAAGCGTAGGGGGAGAAAAAAAAAAAAAGGAAAGGAGGGAGATTTTTAAAAGACATAGGTTTTATTAAAATGTATTTGCCATTACACACCCACTAGCAATAGCTAAAATTAAAAAGACTAACAATACAAAGTGTTGTTGAGTGCAAATGAAACTCTCATATGTCACTGATGGGAATATAACAGGGTACAACCAATTTCAAAAATAGCTTGACAGATTTTCATAAAGTTAAACGTCATAACTTATAATATGATCTAGCAATTCCACTCCTAAGATATATGAAAACACATGTCTTCATAGCAGCTTTACTCCTAATAGCACCAAAAAGGAAACAACCCAAACGTCCACCAACAGGTGAATGTATAAACAAACTGTGGTTTATCCACACACTGGAATATTAGAAATAAAATGGTATGAACAACTTTTATAGCAACAATATGGAAGAATCTCTAAAACATTACACTAAGCAAAAGAAGCCAGACCCAAGAGTATATACTGTATCAGTCCATTCATACGAAACTCTGGGAAAGACAAATGTGATCTCTGGTTATAAAAAGGAGATTATAGTTGCCTGGAATTGAGGGGTAGGAAATGAATGAGAAACCTTTTGGTGGGTAATGAATATGTTCTATATCTGGACTGTGGTAGAGGTTACATAGGAGTATACATTTGTCAAAACTCATCAGGCTGTACACTTTAAAATTACACCATTTTATGTATGTAAATTATATCTCAATAATTAGTTGAATTATTAAAAAATATTACTTGAAATTTCAGACTATTGCAATTTATAAACTTTGCGAAGAAAATGTAAAGTTGCATTTCCCAACCCCTTTTCTAAGTAATATTTTGAAAAATCCCAAAAGTTTTCATAAAAATATATAAAATACATTTATCAGGCAACTTTATAAACAAATATAAAATACCTGCTACAACAATTCTCTCTGGAACCTGCATAATCACACTAGCATTTGAAACTCCTTCTTGGAATCCTTGTTCCAGGTCAGCATTTGGTGGTGCTACCTTTAATTTTTCCGGGACCCTCATTCGCTGACTAATACCTTCGGTGTATTCCATTTCATATTGAATTCGACTAATTTCTGCCATCTCAGCAGCACTGGGAGAAGGAAATGCTGCCCCACTCACTCTGTGGGCAAAAAATTTAGACAGGGGTGACTGAGTGTTAAAATGTCAGTCTTTTCTATGTAGTGAAGTTAGAATACCTTTTAGAAAGAGCAAAGGAGACTTCTCATTTGTGAGTACTGAATACATCCAAAGGAAAAATAAAAGATTGAAGAAAATGTTCTCCTCAACATAATACCTTCTCACTTAGTTGAAACTGCACCTTGAGGATATTGCTTAGGAGCAAATTTTTTAAATTATTGTATAACCACAAGACGAATGTGCACACACATACACTCTCTTCCTCTCTGCATAAAGAGATATGCATGCTGCTTTCATAACCCCAAAAATGCCTAAAATAAAACTTAAATAGAAATTTCCTAATGAATTATATGAAGGGAAGCTGCTAGAACTTTATAAAAATGAAATTAGAAATTCTGGTCATGCATGGAAAAAATAAAACCTTTTAATGACGAAAATCAGATTCATAAGGTAAATAATGTTAATTCTAAATTTACTAAAAAAGAAGCAACCCCCTGAATTTCACAAAATAAAAATTAAAACTTCTCTTACTGAATGTATATCTGATGACTGAGATGAAATGAATACCAAATACAGAATATATACTAATAAATCCTTAATGTTTGCATTCATTTTGAGGGGCTATAGTGTGAAAGTTTCACACTATTAATTTGTACTCAGTGTCATATTTACATGTATATTTTTAAAAAACATGACATGCCTTCAAACGGAAAGACAGGACAAATGCATTGAGAAACCTAAATCAGAGAAGGATCCATGCTCCAGGGAAATGCAGCAGAAAGGAAGTTGCCCCACGATACAAAATGCTGACAGAAGTGTAAAAGAACATGATTAGCCTATGGGCAATCAGCTTGAAAGCAACTATGTCTCAAACCTATAATGCCAGCTCAACTGAATAAAATGTCACTGACCTTCCTAGTGATGTGTCATTGCTTGTTCTTTTACTCATTTTTAATACAGTAAATACACGTTTATAATAGCTATTAAAGTACTGCCTCCCTGTAGTTCAGTTTACTTTACACAACAATTCCCCTAAAGATCTGAATTTTTTTGGAGGTGTACATAACAACACGGAAACTGCTTTTCCAGCTGTAAAAAAGAAAGAATAAAAATCAGTATTTCAACAATTCATTTCATAAGAAAACTATCAATAAAAGTAAATATCTACTTAAAATTATTTTTGGATTTCAACCAAAATCAATTTTCAAATCTCTCCTAAAAAGAGTTATTCTATACCTCAAAAAAATATAAAGACTGTTTTAAGCATAGTCACTGTATTATGATTTTGCAAACGGGACAAAGAAAAGCTAATCAAATGTATATACAAATGTGAAGTCAGATTAGAAGAAAACACTTTGCCATAAAACTCCTCTAATTATTATATTCTAAAGGGGGAAAATATCCTTTTCTTTTTCAGCCTAAGTACAAATGAAAAAATTATGAAAATAATGTAAAGGGCAGAAAAATGTATTTGAAGTAACCTAATATTTGATGTATAAGTAATGGTTTCTTTAAAAGGAAATAACTTTGAAAACCAAATTACACTACATTTTCAGCAGAAGATATTATATATAAATCCAGATCAATAAAAAATTAAAGACAGTATAAATGTAACCCATAGCTGGGACATTTCTTAAACTCCATGTCAGAGATATATCACACATTTTAAACTCCACCTTACTGACATGCTTTGGAGGGTTCTTAGAGGTTGCTAAGGGGCTAAGCCCTGATAAATGGTTACTTATGACTGCTAACTTGCACCCTTTATTCTTTACCAAAACGTGTCAATTTTCAGGATTTGCATGCAAATGGTTTAAAGACTAAGAAAACAGAGCCAAAAGAAAATTTTTACTCACAAAAGTGTACCAACTACTGCTTGCTTTTTGGCATTATCTGTTTCTGTGCTTCATATTAAATCCTTTAACTTGCTTCAATATGCATGTGCTGGATTTAGAGCCACTTTTGTCCCTGGGGGAGAAAAAACAGGAGCTAACTGAAAAACTAGATGATACTACCATTAGGGATTCATTGCTGGAAATACTCCAAATAATGAAAGTCACTAAAGATGTACAACCTTACCTTAAAAAAACCAGTAAAATAAATAAAGAAAAAATGAACAAGCTTACCACCAATTTTAGGCCTAGAGACAGAACCCTACAGCCATTCACTAGTTAATGCAAGATAAAAGACAATCACTGTTTCTGATTTGAAACAAAGGAAAACATACCTGATGAAAAATACTTAGGTTTAAAAGAATCTTAATACTTATGTGTATAAATAAGTGTATATATAAGTGTATATATATACACACAAATTAAGGAGGAGCAAATGCATTGGCTAAATTTTCATCCAGCTATTTTCATTCAGTATTTAATTTCATATTTGTTTCATTTCATTCCCAACTTTAATTTGGTATTTAATTTGAACCAGTAACACACGCACATGGTACAAAGTACACAAGAACACACAGAGATGTAGGGCCAGAAACTATAAAACTCTTACAGGAAAACATAGGCAGAACACTCTATGACATAAATCACAGCAAGATCCTTTTTGACTCACCTCCTAGAGAAAAGGAAATAAAACCAAAAATAAACAAATGGGACCTAATGAAACTTCAAAGCTTTTGCACAGCAAAGGAAACCATAAACTAGATGAAAAGACAGCCCTCAGAGTGGGAGAAAATATTTGCAAATGAAGCAACTGACAAAGGATTAATCTCCAAAATTTACAAGCAGCTCATGCAGCTCACTATCAAAAAAACAAACAACCCAATCCAAAAACGGGCAGAAGATCTAAACAGACATTTCTCCAAAGAAGATATACAGATTGCCAACAAACACATGAAAGGATGCTCAACATCACTAATCATTAGAGAAATGCAAACCAAAACTACAATGAGGTATCACCTCACACCAGTCAGAATGGCCACAATCAAAAAATCTACAAACAATAAATGCTGGAGAGGGTGTGGAGAAAAGAGAACCCCCTTGCACTGTTGGTGGGAATGTAAACTGATAGAGCCACTATGGAGAACAGTATGGAGCTTCCTTAAAAAACTACAAATAGAACTACCATACGACCCAGCAATCCCACTACTGGGCATATACCCTGAGAAAACCATAATTCAAAAAGAGTCATGTACCCCAATGTTCAATGCAGCACTATTTACAACAGCCAGGACATGGAAACAACCTAAGTGTCCATCGACAGATGAATGGATAAAGAAGATGTGGCACATATATACAATGGAATATAACTCAGCCATAAAAAGAAATGAAGTTGAGTTATTCGTAATGAGGTGGATGGACCTAGAGTCTGTCATACAGAGTGAAGTACGTCAGAAAGAGAAAAACAAATACCATACGCTAACACATGTATATGGAATCTAAAAAAAAAAATGGTTCTAAAGAACCTAGGGCCAGGACAGGAATAAAGATGCAGACGTAGAGAATGGACTTGAGGGCACGGGGAGGGGGAAGGGTAAGCTGGGACGAAGTGAGAGAGTAGCACTGACATATATATACACTATCAAATGTAAAATAGATACCTAGTGGGAAGCAGCCACATAGCACAGGGAGATCAGCTCCGTGCTTTGTGACCACCTAGAGGGGTGGGATAGGGAGGGTGGGAGGGGGACACAAGAGGGAGGGGACATGGGGATATATGTATACGTATAGCTGATTCACTTTCTTATACAGCAGAAACTAACACAACATTGTAAAGCAATTATACTCCAATAAAGATGTTAAAAAAAAAAAGAATGCACAAAGAAAATAAAGTGTCCCACCAGATCCTATCCTATAACCACCTAGGTCCCCATAGGCAATCTCTCATCAATTTCTGTGCATCATTCTAAATGAGATACTCTTTTTATAATTGTGTGTATATATCTGAAGCACAGTAAAAGCTTACAGTTAAAACAGTGAAAAGAGATACCTCAAAAGGAGTATAGCCTTGGGACATTATAAACTGAAACTTTATTATAATAAACAAGGGATGCAATTGCTAGAAAAACATTATCTCCCTGAAATGTGCTATTCTCCACATTCCATTTACTACATTTCAGCCTTATTAACTTTCCACTAGCACATCCCATGGGTCTCAACATTTCATTTTACAGCAACGTCTTCTCTTACAAGACTCTCTGAGTTTGCAGAGTGTCACAGACTTAGATCACAAAGGTGTACAATGAAAAGACAACTTCTGGGGCTTCGCTGGTGGCGCAGTGGTTGAGAGTCCACCTGCCGATGCAGGGGACATGAGTTCGTGCCCCGGTCAGGGAAGATCCCACATGCCGCGGAGCGGCTGGGCCCATGAGCCATTGCTGCTGAGCCTGCGGGTCTGGAGCCTGTGCTCTGCAACGGGAGAGGCCACAACAGTGAGAGGCCCGTGTACCACACACACACACAAAAAAGACAACTTCTGAAAAAGTCAAATTCTTCTGTAGCCAATCTGAGCTACTGACAAAGTAGATGGAACTTTTCTACTAAGATTTAACATTGTACTGTTCCAATTACTGGCTTTTCTGCTTAAGTAAAATAGATCAAAATCTAATTTTTTTCTCCCTCATTAGACTGTGACAAATATCTTTTGGCAATAAAGAAAATAAATTTCTCATTTGGAGTTAAGATATTAACTCCAATTTTGTCACTTACAATCTACTAGGCAACAAGTACATGAGTCTCTGTGATATAACTAAGGAGACAAAAATCTGTCTCAGAATCATAGATGATCTTATATCTCTACTTTCTAGGCCCGGTGGTTCCCAACGATCAGTAACTTACCAACTTCATGCTTTTTTTTCCATACTCACACAGTACGTTTACGCTCAGCTATACTTAATCTTTCTTTAACTCAATTTTTAAAAATCTTAGGTGTATTTTAAAAGGAAATTTTACATTACTATTTTATTTTATTTATTTATTTTTTGGCCATGCAGCTTGAGGGATCTTAATTCCCCAACCAGGGATTGAACCCGGGACCCTGGCTTTGAAAGTGCTGAGTCCTAACCACTGGACCACTAGGGAATACCCTTCCATTACTTTTTTAAACCATGGACTTAATGTACATATATAAAGACACGTAACAAAAACATAACTCTTACAAAAAACCCTCATCTGCAAACCACCTAAAGTCAAGTCACATCCCACTCGTGGAAAGTGTCCCAATTTGGGGACACAAAGATTCAAGCCTGACTTTCTTATTTTCTATATTAGAACACTGGGATGCAAAGAAGTAGCCCAGGAAGTCACAGAAATAACCTGGGTCAAATGGACTGTGGTTGCAAAGATTTATATAATTCTCCAATTACCAAAAAAAATGTTGGGTTGTTTGTCGCTTATTATGTGGACCTAGTTCAAGGCTTTTATACAGTCACCCTGTTTCAGTTCTCTTTTCAAGCAACTATACTTAAAGAATGGGTGTATTAGATAATCACCGTGTAGTAACCCAGGATTAATTTTAATTTTTAAAGAAAAATCACTGAAAACTTGGAAAAATACAAATTAACGAATTTTAGAATAAGGTTATCAAGCCACAGAAAACAAGTTTCAACACAAGAAGGGAGGACAGTAACAGCTAAACTTTGTAATCATAAAATAAGGCAGCCCTATCAGACAGGAAAGGATAGAAAACACAATTTCCTTTTGGAAAAACCCAGCAAAACCAACTCACTGAGTGCTTGAAACCAAATAGATAGCAGGTCCCACCCACAATTTAATTACAGGGGAAGAGACTACTAGGTACAACTAAATCTCTATAATTGTTTCTGAATCTATCTTCCTCAGGGTTTTCCCTTTGGGATATCAGACACTGAAACAAATGTTTTTCATTTAGGGAGAGAAAACATTTAAAATCCTTCAGTTAAAGTCTCTCAGTGGGGTGAGAGGCCTGTAAACAACTGGTTCTATACTTGGGAACAAGGGCCCTAAAGCTTTTACCTTCTGCAACTAAAAGACGCCACCACTTTTGAAAGCATTCCCCTCCCTCGAGAATGCCCCCTGCTCTAAAGTTGTAGGCCGCACCCGCGGGTTTTCTTCTAAATACCATATAAGCGGAACTCCTCCTGCAGACGAAGGTCAGAGGCTTGTCGGAATGGGAATCCGAGCTATCCCCATTTCCTAGCTCCTGGAATGAAATCTAGGAGCATCTCCGGGCATCCACATCTGCGAGCAAGGATGCTTACACAGCGGCCCGACCAGGGGCCTCCCCGAGGTACCTGGGCTTCCAAGGCCTTTCTTTTCGAACACGTTCTTTTCCACAAAGTAAAGACAAAACAAACCAAAAACTACTTTTAAAGACGGCGGGCATCGGGTTCAAGGTCATACTAAAAGGTACCAGGACCCTGGCTGAGAAGGATGAGAGAAGACTACCAGCCAAACCGCGCTTGAAGCTCTCAGGACGCCCTAAGGGGGAGGAAAGCCCAGGGTTGAAGAGAGGCTCTGGGGTCGGGCCTCCGGCCACGACTACACTACTAACGGGCCGGGGCCGCAGCGGGTCCCTCCATCAACGGAGGGTCAGAGCCGCGGCGCTAGGCCCGGCAGCCGGCTCGGGCCGCGGGTCCCGGGTCGGGAAGACGTCAGTACTCACCCCTGGGCCCGCTGAAGGTCCCTGGAGAGGACCGCCGTCCGCCGCCTCCCGGGTCGGTCCGGTGAGGGCTGTCAGGGACCGTTGGCCGAGCGCACTGAGGCGCCCGGGCAAATCACCGGCCAGAGAGGCCCGCAGCTGGCGGGAAAAAAACGCGAGAACTTCCGGGAATGGCCCCTCCCAGGAGCCGTAGTTGAGGCCTGTTTGTGGTCATGTGACTCAGGGAAGGGCGGACGTACGGCCCACGCATAGGAGCGGGGGCAGTACGACGCCGATGAGGCGACATCTTTGTTATGGGCAAGGTGCGCCAACCGCTTCTCCCGTTTACAAGGTAAACCTTCAGTAGCTAAATAACTAGTTTTCAGGACTGTCTGCATCAAAATCAGGACTGGTGTGAGGCCTAAGAATCTGCATATTTCGCCAGTTCTGCAAGTGATTCTTAAACACTATAGTACAATTTTGACGACTTTTCAAGCCCTCTATGTCTTCCTTAAACAGTGACCCCTGGCTCCACTGATCCTTAAAGATGAGAATCACCGAAAAGGAGAAGTTAGGGTTCACAGTAGTTAGCAGCCTTGTTTAGCTTCCAAGAATTGTCTGCATCTAACCACTTAACCACTAACTTTCTGGGGGAAAGTCAGTACCATGCTCATCAACGTTGGGAGGGACTGAAGCCAATTCACGTAATACTTTGTGTGCCTCGACGTTAACAACAGCCAAAGACATACACATGAGTAGGTACTTCTCTAGAGTCTGAAGATACTCCAGAGATGTTACCATTCTTTAAAACCATTTAGGAAGTCCTCTGAGAATTTCGTTTTGGGACCCCTTCTTAATAGTGACAAATCGTCCTTTAAGAGTAGAGGGCTTCCCTTTCCCTGGTGGCGCAGTGGTTGAGAGTCCGCCTGCCGATGCAGGGGACACGGGTTCGTGCCCCGGTCCAGGAGGATCCCACATGCCGCGGAGCGGCTGGGCCCGTGAGCCATGGCCGCTGGGCCTGCGCGTCCGGAGCCTGTGCTCCGCCACGGGAGAGGCCACAACAGTGAGAGGCCCACGTATCGCAAAAAAAAAAAAAAAAGAATAGATTGATTTTAGGAGTGATCAGCCATTACAAGCCAAACTTTCGGGGGCAATTTAGAGACCAAGCTGAATAAGCCCACTATGACCAAAATCTTTAGAAGTGAGGGTCTTCCTGCTCCACTAGTATTAATATCTTTCTATATCTTAATTACTTGCAGTTTGGTTTTTACTCCTGTCCCTTACCCTCCAGGGAAATCGAATTCACTTTCAAATGAGGATTGTGATCCAATTACCAAATCCAAAGTCTTCTCCCTTAATCTTGATAAACCATAATCTTCCTGCATCAGTTGATTCTGTTAAATTAAATTAGACAAGAGTGTAGTATCAATACATGAAAGCACCTACCAGTTACACCTAACTGGTAGTAAATTCTAAAAGAAAAAAAAAAAAAGGCTCTTTCTCTCCCTTATCTGCAAACTCTGCTCCCTTTTTTTAAAAAAAATAAATTTGGTTATTTAATTTACTTATTATTTTTGGCTGCGTTGGGTCTTCATTGCTGTGCGCGGGCTTTCTCTAGTTTTGGCGAGCAGGGGCTACTCTTCGTCGCGGTGCACGGGCTTCTCATTGCAGTGGCTTCTCTTGTTGTGGATCACGGGCTCTAGGTGCATGGGCTTCAGTAGTTGTGGCGTGTGGGCTTCAAGAGCTGTGGTGCTTGGACTTCAGTAGTTGTGGCTCGTGGGCTCTAGAGCGCAGGCTCAGTAGTTGTGGCACACGGGCTTAGTTGCTCCACTGCATGTGGGATCTTCCCGGGCCAGGGCTCGAACCCATGTCCCCTGCATTGGCAGGCAGATTCTTAAGCACTGTGCCACCAGGGAAGCCCTGCTCCCTTGTTTTTTGTAATAAAGCTTCATGCTGGGTCTTCTGTCTCTTCCGTCATTAAT
>NW_006795832.1:1820709-1828598 GCF_000442215.2 Lipotes vexillifer | reverse complement strand
TCCTGTTTATGATTCAATCCATCATTGACAGTCTTTTCACCCATAGTTGCCTCAAATCTTTTGTGGGAAAAGGTGGTATTTAAATCTAAATAAAATTAACAGACCATTTTGTCTCATCCTGCTACACTAGTTCTAGCCATTTCTTCGTAAGTGTCCCATTGGAGCTTTGATCCCAACAGGGTTTCCAACTCAAATTTTCTCCCTCTTCCTAATCCAGATAACTTCTGAATTTCCTTGTTCAGTTGATGGCAAGATATTTTTTCCAGTCACCAAGGTTCAAGATTCTGAAATCACCTTTCACTGTCCCCCATGCTTTATATTCGCCCACCTCGAGGCTAACTGTCCACTTTCTCTGTCATTTCTCTTCCAGCTACGAGACCATGACCAATCATCTGGACTGTTACCCTTTTAACTGGCCTCCCCATTTCCACTATTTTTCTTTCTCTAATTATTCCTGGATATTGGATCCACAAAGAACCTATTTTTAAAATTTGTGACAAAGACATCCCAAATTTGAAGCCCCAAATACAAAAAGAAATTGATGACTTATAGTTCTCCACAAATTCAAATGTCTGTACAGCAGTACAGTAATTTTTAAAAACACTTGAAACTGGGAGGGTAGTATATGAAATATTGGATCTTCCATGTTACCATTTGTATGATCATTCTACACTTTGGCTCAAAATCTTCCGTGGGTCTCTAATGCCAAGCAATGATGTGCAAGTTCACCTTGGTGTTCTAAACCCTAATATGGCCCTCACCTCCTGCTATGCCACTTTATTTACCACTCCTTGTGTGTGTGTGTGTGTATGATATATATGTATATATTCCATGTATTCTTGACCACTAATTGTTCTGTGAGATTGCTTCATGCTTTCCTAAGTACTTACTTTTATCTATGCTATTTCTGCCACCTAGAATGCCATCCTGCCTCTGATCACCTTCTGTTTCTTGAAAACCTAACTGCCCTTAAAGGACCACCTAAAATGTCCTCTCTCTTATGATTTCCTGAGGCCTCCAGCTTTTGAACCACTGTTTGTTGACTCTTACAGTGCTTGTCATATTCTGTTCAGTATTATAATTATCTATGTATTTGCCTTATTTTCCCTTACCAGATGATAAATTCCATGTTTGAGACCAAGGTCTTTATCTCACTCATCTCTCTCTCTTCATGGAGCAGCCATATTGAGCATGTTGTAGGTCTTGGGTTTAAAGTCATGAGATCTATTTCCCTGTTTGACTGATAAATTGGAATTAAAGATAATTCCAAAGCAATAGTTCTAAACAGGTTTTGAGCAGTGTTAGCATTTTTAGAAACACCATAGGGCCTCCAAAAACCTAGAGAGGGTCATATTTATCTGAATGTTTAAGTTGAGCCCGGTTATTCAAAATCAGTTACGTTTCCTCCTGTGTTTGGTTGTCTCTTAGTTTCCAGTAAGCAGAGCAGGGATTAGGGTGAGGTGAATTATGCACTCTTAGTGTTCCGCAAGTGCCCTGTCAGTAAGTTGCAAAGAATCCCTTAGAGACTGATCAAGATTTTTCTTTTTAAATAGGCTTATAAGTAGAGAGAATGAACTCAAATACAGCACTCATTGTTCTACTTGTCAGCAGTAAAAATAAGTTCATTAAAATAGATGAGTATATTTTTTGACTCAAAATGTTTTCAAATTAGATTTTTTTTTGTCCCAATTATGAGAATGTTTCTAAATATTTATTTGAGCAACAATTTTCTTGGGTTTCTTAGAATTATTACCCAGCATCACTATTCATTCATTCTGTTTTTTCCTTTGATTATATCTTTATTGTCATTTAACACGGCCCCAAAATTTCTTACCTATGAGAGTTAAGATTTTGTGTATTAAAGGCATTCATCTTTACCAATTCTCTATCTTTGAAATTTTATATTTTTCCTTGAATAAGGAGTATTTGCATTATAAATGGGAAACATTTATCAAAATCTATGACCCATAACTTCTGTAATCTGTATGTTTTCCTATTGACTTGTAAAAACTCCTTAAATATCTCAATAGGAAATGATAAAGATATGATTAGGCCTTTCACAGTAAAAAAAAAAAACCACAAAAAAACATGCACTAATTAAATATACTAAATTAAAAAACCCAGATACTAATTTAAAGTGATAAATTTTCAGCCTCACTGGTAATGAGCAAAATGTAAATTAAAATGAGACAGGCAAAATTACAAAAGAATATCCAGTATTGATAAAATCATAAGGAGATGGGTGTTTTCATTACATTGTGTTGATGCAACTGGAAATTTTAGCAATGTTCCTGGAGAACATTTATATATATATCTATATATATATATGTATCTCTCTCTCTCTCTCTCTCTCTCAAAGGCCTAAGATTGCAAGTCCTTTGATTCTTCAGTTTTCCTCCTAGAGATTTATCCTGAGTAAATAATTGGACAAATGTAAGATAAAATGTGTATAATATGTCCATAATAAAACTAAAATAAGTGTCCATCAATTCATTGATTTATGTAGGAAATCCATGTAAATAATGATTAGTTCTTATCTATTGATGTGAAAATATGTCCACAGTGTATTAAGTTTGATTAAAAAATTTAGTTTCAAGACAGCATGCTTTTTATTCCATTTTTGTTTAAAAATATATTTACAAGAAAAAAGTTGGGTGGGGGTGAGGGTTAGATCATGGCAATTTTTATATTCTTCTTCATAATTGCTGCTGTTTTTACAGTGAACATATACTGTTTTTACAATCCAAAATAATTTGTTTACATTTTGAAAAAAATAAGACCAGATATATTTTTTTCAATTTTATTCTTAGACAATACAATAAAATAATATTTAAGCTGTAATTACAGAAATATTAGTACAACATTGTAATTTTGTCAAGATATAATATAAAATATTCAATATATTTTAAATATATTTCATTTGGTTATAGAGTAAATATTAAATTAAGTTTAGTAGCAGTAAGTTACATTGGATGCATAAAAAAATCTTTGTAAGTTAAATTAGCAATAAAATTCAAATTTAGAATTATTGTAATACTTTTATAAATAAGTTACTTAATAACGTTTATCTTGCAAAAAGACCTTTGAGAAATCCACTATTTCAGCACACTGTGAAATTCCAAAGTTGAAGCCCGAAATTTAAAAGAAACAAGTTATTTACATTTATCTGCAAAGTTAAATCTTCCTAACCTTATAAACTACTGATAGGTATCTGGAAAGGAATGCACATGAACTGTGTTTTAATGCTCAGTCTTAGAAGTGGGACTGAGCAACTGTTAATATGGCTTCATTGGAATTTAAGGTTTTAGCATCACTTGTCTTCCTCAGAAGTTAAACACTGATAAGAGGGCAAGAAAAGATGGAGGCTTGGGGACAAGCAGAGGCCAGTCATTTGGCATTAGCACCAGGATAGGGCATTTACTTATTAGTAAAATTAGATGACCTTAAGGTCATTTGTGACTTTGGACTTTAAAGAGAGGCATGGATGGAGCAATGATACTGGCAGTGAACCAAAGCCAGCTGTACCTGGTAACTGTCTGTAGAATTGTTTCTGAAGTGTTTGCCTAGAGCAGTTCTTCCCAATCAGAAATCACCTGGAGGGTTTGTTAAAACACAGACTTCTGGGCCTTACCCCCAGCGTTTCTGATTCTAAAGGTCTAGGGTGAGCCCTCGAATTTGCACTTATGGCAAATACCCAGATACTGCTGATGCTGCTGCTCTAGAGACATTTTGAGAATTGCTGACCTACACAGGGTTTGTGGAGATCAGCTAGCCCTATGCCGTGATAGTACAATTAAGAGAGCAGGATATTTTTAGAGCAAAAGAAGTCTTAGTATAAGATGAGTCTAAAAAAAAAAATGAGTCTAAGTAAATAATCTAAGTAAAATGCACTTCTCAGTTTAAATGTAAAAATGGCTTGACAGTAGTCACATGAGCAGTGAAGGATGCCAACCAAGGTCACAGTCTGTGCTGTCCTCTGGGGTCACATCTTCACTTACAGAGCAACTGAGGCTGAAGCAATAACCTGAATTTAAATATCAGCACCACCAACTCCACCTATAGGTGGATCAGGAAGCATAGTTGACATACAACTGCCAAACTATACAATTCGTACATTAAGATTTTTACACAATGGACTCTTTCAGTGGTTTGTAAGAATATCAAAAACATGTTTTTACAAAGGAAGAATTAGACAGTTAACAAGGGAATAAATCTCTGAACACCCAGTTTAAATGGAATATTTAGAGCAAAGGAAAAATATTCTGAGCCTGATTAGCTAACAAATGACTTAAATTCTTCCATGGATTGCTGAACTACTATTTTATAAGGTATGCACCAAGATTTATAGGGATGGGGATAAAGTGCACATCTAGGAATTAGTGTCCTTGTTATTTGTGTGGATGTAATTAATTCACTAGGGTAAAAATTGTATCTATTTGAATATAAGCAAGCTATATTGCTGCAGTGAAATGAATTCAATGGACAAACCAAAATATCTTTTAAAAAATGTAAACCCAAACCAGACGGTATTTCCAAGGCTACTATGATTCCACTCAGAGCAACCCCCTTTTGGCCCTAGTCTTGGGTATGTTCGAAAAAGCACTAGAAAAATCCATGAACCTCAGTTCAATTCCGGTTCCCTTAGGCCTTAGGTTACTCACCAGGTTTGAAAGTCCAGTTTATTCATGATGCTCTAGTATTCCACTTGTCTCCATCCCCTTCCCTACCCAGGGTCTAAAGCTTTAGGAAGTGGGTGGTTGGGCAAACAGATTTAGCCTCCCTGAGTCTCAAAGACTGGAATAGAAGGGGGGCAAATCCTGGGAATCCAGTAGACCAAATAGCTCTTAACTTGTAGCATCAAACTTTATACAGTCACCGTTTACTTAGTGCATTGGATACAAATGGAATACAATTTCAGTGATATTTTGTGAAAAGCCTACTGCCTTGAGTTAGGGAACTTTGACACAGTACAGATTTAGAGAGCAGTATCACAGAACTAACTTAAAAGAATGCTTTGTTGTGTGGGGAAACAAACAGAAACTTTGTACTAAGCCATCATAGGGCAATATTGTTCGGTTAGGGAAAAATACTTAAATAACTGCATGTTCTTTATCATTACTTGGTTATTTAGGATGAAAAGTCACAGTTCTATTTTTTCTTTATTTCTTCAATGTCTCCTCTTCATGCACACCTGACAGCGACTTATTATCTTTTCTAACTCCCCAGCTTTCACAGTTGATGGAATAGGTTTTCTGAAATAATAAAAAAAAAAAAACTAAACTAAAAAAAAAAACCCACAAAAAGTTTCATCAATTTGTAGATAAAAGGGAAATACTTCCTGGGTTCGAGTTTTATTAATGAATATTGTAGCTCATCTAAACTTTATTATAGGGAGGTATATTTCTGAAAAGGTATCTATGTCAGCATTTTAGTTGTATTTAGCAGCAACTTGCAGGTGCAAACTTACGGATCATTTTTTCTGAAATAAAAACTACTCCTATCCTTTTAATACTCTGTATTACTCACAAGTCTTCCAATACAGTAAATTAAGATTAGCAGATCATTTAGTATTGATAGTTTCATTCACTAGTCTATAAATTCATATATAAATATTAAATACATTTAGTGATGACAAAAATCACATTTTTGGGGGTCTTTATTGGTACAGTAGCACAAACCAGGGCTACCTGTTGACTCTAGACAACTTGTAAACTGGATTTTATTGGCTAAACAGGCTAAACAGGATTTTATTGGCATGGGGAGATGTTTTAGATGTGAGTACATCAACACACAGGGCGTGAAAATCTAACATAGGCAACCTTTGAATAGTTATGCAATTGAGTCATCAGATTAAACTTGACTGTGAATAGTTACCTGAACATTCTTCTGGGGTCTAATGAAGCCAGCCAGAAACTGTAGGAATTTGAATAGTAGTTGCATGTTCCTCTTCCATGACATTCTATAAATGGACTGGCTCGGAATTCTTCTAAGCAGGAGCCAGGGGATGCCAGTGCCTGCCCAGCGCCCTCTGAACCTGCACTTGTGAACTATCATAATAAAAGTATCCAAATAAGAATTCTTTGCATACTGCTCACATTTTCAATGCTCGAAAATTTTCTTTGTTGTAATAGAAGACAGTAAGAGGAAAACCCAGAAAGGATGAATTAAACCTCTTGTGCTTCTTTACCCAAATTTACTCACACTCCAGCTACCTTCCAAGTTGAAGGATAGTCATCAAAGATAAAATAAAAGCTATTTATTTTGCCTGGAATGCTCTTTTCCCCAGGTCTGACTGGTTCTTCCTTGTCATTCAGGGGTCTGCTTAAATATAACCTCCAAAAAGATTTCCTCGACTTCATCCCTATCAGTCTCTCCCCTTATCTTGCCTTATTTCCTTCCTAGGACTGTTCACCACCTGAACTCATTACTATTATTGTTATTTTGTCTTCTTGCTTATATGTCTATCACTAGGATATAAGCTCCATGAGAGCAGGAACTTTGGTTCACTGCCAGTATCCTTAGTACCTAAAATGGTCAAGGCACATAGTAGGTGTTAAATAAATATTTGTTGAATTAATGACTGAATGAATGGACGTCTGTGAGTAAAGAAGGGGGAATAGTATATCATAAATGATGCTACACAGAATATGAATGACCACTAGCCACGTTTGTGCAAGTATCAGAATCACAAATGTTAATCCCTAGATTTCTTCATTTAGTACTTACATCTCGGGAATTTTTCTTTAAAAGGCTGTTTCTTTTAGTTCCCATCTTCATAGGAACTTCAAAGGGTCACAGTATAAGGCACAAAGATTTTGGAGCAGACAGGCTCAGATTCAAATCCCAGTTTTACCACTTACTAGTTGTGAGACCCTGGGGAAATTTCTTTACTTCATTCTTACTTGTAAAACTGTAGATGATAGAAACTACCTTGCAGGGTTTTCAGAAGGCTTTTGGAGGATATATAAAACAGCCGCCACATTTTTTTAAATAGGCATTCTATTACCAATATGGTAGCTACTCTTCACTTAAATGTCTTACTTAGAATTTGTGGGTAGTCTCTTTCTGAGAAGTCTATTTTTTAAAATGCTCCATTATTTACCAAAGAACAACTTACTTGAAGTAAAAAAAAGTATATTTGCAGATTTTCAAGCAAATATCCACAGCAGATTGTGCATACTGATGCAAGCAATATTCCTGGGGGCCACATCCCATCCAGCCCAATGTAAGATTCCACAGATTATCTTTACTATGAATTTGCTGTTCCTTTTCTCCTTACCATGACGAAAGAAAATCCTTTCCAGAGAGAAATCCAGCCAGGAGGACATGAGGGGATATCAGTAGTTTGGCTGTGAACAGCTATGGCAATTGCAGGACCTTCACAGACAGTGCATCTGAAACACGAAACAAAGAAGATGGCAGCATCGCCACTTTCTGCACCATGATGTGCTGCCTTACATTCCATTACAAACGAAGTGATTCAACTGCTCCCATCATGAAACTAAGGGATTGGGATTTTACCTGCTAATATAAGGCTCCAGGGCCCGGCCAGTAATTGGAGCCATGTCCACTGGCATCAGAGCTGGTGTTGACAGCCAGTATGAATAATCGTTTCGAGATGCGAAATTACATACATCATTGATATTGCAGAATAAGAATGGCATTGTAGTAAATCTCTGCAGGCAGCTGCCAAGAGTTCCTAATAAAACATCAGACTGGGTGTCACTTTCAGTAAATTCAAATTATTTTGATTATCATTACTAGATAGAGGCTAATTAAAACACAACCTATGGCAAAAACTGGAGAAAGACAACACAAAAGAGCTATTTACAAAATGTGTGATTGAAAAGTTTTAATACTGATAGAAATTAAAGATCCAATAGGGAAAG
>NW_006795832.1:1786450-1820663 GCF_000442215.2 Lipotes vexillifer | reverse complement strand
GGGAAAGAAATCCTCCTTTGTTCTTCCACCTTTAACGCTCCCTGTGGCCGTTTCTAATCAGTCTAGAATTTAAGGACTAGCAGAGGTTGCTTGGAAAAATGTCTGTTTCAAAGTATTCCCAGTTCTTCGTATGTATATGTTAGCCAATAACCAGACAAAGCTTTAGAAAAGATGTTACTTTGAAAATTAAAAAGCAGACAGGTATTTTAGTGAAAAGTTTTTGCGTTGCACAGGATGAGCTAGATTGACATTCATGAGCCAGGCTCCTTCTAGAGCTTACATTCCGGAATGAATATTAGACAGGCCAACGTCTTATTTACTCTCTTTAAAAAGTGCTGTGAGATACTCAGGTTGTTTATACTTAACTTCAGAGGGAAGTACCCCATGCCATAAAAATGTAGAGTCTGCATGTGGAACAAAGTAGCTAGAAATGAGAACGAGGGCATTACCCAGGTCCTGTCCATGGGATTGTTCATTTCCTTGTACAAAGAGAAGAGAAAACCCACTATAGAGTGGTTCTGTCCCTTCTGGACAGGAGGGAATCGCCGTGGTCTGGCTGTGCCGGGTGAAGACAAAGCCCCTCATCGTTGTCCCCCTTGCAGGTGGTCCAGTGTCTCCAGGTTTCCCCTTCAAGCCTGGCGGGCCATCGGATCCAGGCGGTCCTTTAAAAAACACATTATACACGTTGCAACACAAATGAACCTCAAACTTGTCTTTCCAAAATACGAATTTAAATGTTTATATATATTTATTAAGCCTCAAATACAGAAAGGAGTCCTAAAGAATAATGGTTTATAAAATGGCCAAAGAATATTCTTAAATGTTGACTATCTTATTACAAATGCCTCTTACGATAGATATTTGTGTATATCTAATGATGAGTCTTTTGAGATCACGTTTTCATCTTCGTATTGCCCTGTGGTGCCTGACATCAAGACAAACTCTGTCTACTTGTGAATAATTCTCAGCACAGTTTGTGTTGTAGTAGTCTTACTCTTGCTTTGGCCCCATTCTGTAACCCAGGCTTGGTCAGTAAAGTTTTAAAATTTATGGGATTATTAATAAGAGTTTTATTTTTTACCATTTTGAAAAACACATTTTTAAGGAAAGTCGGATGATTAATAATGTTTTAAATGTTTTAAAGCACTCAGGACAATACTAAGTCATGAGTGATTATGCAGTTAATATTACAATTAATATTATTAGTTAGCATTCTATTTAAAGACAAATCTCTAGTCTTTACAGTTGTATTACAGTAGATCTGGGCATATGTCAATGAATTCGAAATCACGTTTAGAGTTTTCTCTTACTTTAACAAAGGCAGCAATCCTAAAAAATAAGATTTGGAGAGCTGGGTATTTTCTAGAAAGGTGCTTTTGAAACTTTTGCAGAAGGTAGGTTTTGATCCAGGCATATCAAATTGACACATATAAGTTTATGTTCAGACTAAAGTACTTAAAGAGGCCCCTTTTTGGGACACACACATGATTTGTTGAGTTAGTATTCAAGAATGGCAAAGTTAAAAGACAGCTTTCCTAAACAGGGATACTACGTTGCTCTTCTGTTCATATCAAGGTAATGTTTTTCCAACTATGTACTTAGGTGCTACTCTTACAAGCAGATATTATCAACTAAGTACACAGTATCCGCTTTTCTGAAAATAGAACTGGTGTTTCATTAGGCCTATGTGTCCTCAGGTTAAAAATCTGAAGTACATTTGCCCAGTTAACAGATAGGAAGAATGGTTTATTCCAGTAACTCTTGATTTTCTGTCTTCTTCCGAAAGAACATTTTGCCCCGGCTTTTAGTCTAATCTGCACAACACAAATTAAAAGATCTAGATCTAGATCTTGATCTAGATCTTATAGTCACAAATTTGAACAAGGCTCCTTTCTCTGTATATATATGGGTAATAGCTCTCCTTCAGCGAAGAACAGCCAGCTGTTTGTTTACCTTGCTCTCCTTTACAACCTTTGTTGCCTTTTTCACCAATTGGTCCAGGGGTTCCCGGTAGTCCATCCTTGCCTGGTTTACCTCTTGGCCCACAGGGTCCTAGGCAAAAAAAACAACATTGTATTGAATGGATCATATAGAAAAAAAAGCAGGGTGGCCAACCATCCCAGTTTACCCAAGATTTCTACAGTTTCAGCAATAAAAGTCCTGCAAAGAGAACAGACTGGGCAAACTGGGACAGTTGGTCATCCAACATGTTACACCCTACTTCCCAGGGGGAAAAAAAACAACCTGAAAAATGAACTAGGAGTATATGAAATACAGCAGTTTAAAAGTGTGCTACCATTTTGATTTATGCTGCTCCAGAATTCACTATGCCCTTGTATTGATCAAAGTAATAAATCGTATCTCTCTTATCTCCCAGGTGATTCAGGCAAATGTAGAACACAATTCCATTCAGAAGTCTATTACAATACGCTAAGACTATAAAAAAGGGTTAGTCAATTTCCATGAACCAATATTTTGAAAAGATTTCATAATCTTAAGCATACATTTGCATTTACTAGAGTAGTTACTACTACTCTAACAAACTGTTAGAAAAGTATAAATTTACTACTCTTCCAAGTACTGTACAAACTGTTAGAAAAAGTATAAATACCTGAAACTCAGGTTTATTTGGGCAATCATTCATAAATAGTCAGAACTCTAAGAATGACGGTTGTCAGAGAAGATAGATTTCATACTTTTACCTTAACCAAAATAATCCTGAGTTTCCTAAAGTGTATTTGTTCAAGTTTATACTATAGATGACAGTTTTCAATAGATTCAAAAGGAGTTTTATTTGCTGGTCAAGAGTAAAATGAGCTCAATGCTAAAGCTGATTGTTAAAAACACTGTAATGTGTAACATTTTCTGTGAAGTTGTATCATTTGTTTCCAAAGCTCTTTACAGGTATTTTGGTTCAGCTGCTTCCTAATGATCCCAGTCAATGCTGCTAGTTCCACACCTGAGTTTCCCGGTAGCCCCGGGGGCCCAGGTTCTCCTTGCATCCCTGGTTCTCCAGCTGGGCCAGGTGGGCCTGGGCTTCCTGGAAGGGAGATGATCTTCACTGTGCCAGGGTCTCCACGTACACCTATTGACATGAACATATAAGAAGATGATGGCTTTCCTGATGAGTTACTGTTTCTTCATGGACAGCAATACTAAAGAAATAATATTTACCAGGTGGTCCTTTTGGCCCGATTCGCCCTGGAGGTCCACTTGGTCCCAGAAATCCTGAATTACCCTTCTCCCCTTAAAAAAAATAAAAAGGCAATGTGATTCCACACAGAACAATGGGTTTCCTAGCTCTTTAGTTGATGGTTGACTCTAGATAATGGCAGTTATGACCGGAGGTTATGAGTTCTGTGCCAATGGCTGCAACTTAGTTATATTCATGTGGGTTGTGGAATTTCATTTGGACCCAATTAGCCATGTTTAATGTCTATTAAAAATATATTCTAGAAGTAGGCATTAAGAACTAGTATTTTAGCATTGAAGGGGAAGCATTCCTAAGAGTTCACTTTTTAAGTTCAGAAACCTATTCAATTTAATATTTAAGGTAAAATATGAAGTGACATTAAAACCTATTTTAACACTTCCTAGTAAATTATATTGGTTGTCAATAGTTATCTACTTTATCAGCTTATTACTCTAGCTTTACTCATAGCCCAAAGTTAGTTATGTCAGAAACTCTCATGAGCTCATATAGAATATCTACTTTGACGTAAACTATGAAAGTGGTAAGATTTCTCTCCCAAACAGTCTTTGACATGAATGAAATGTTACCAAGAACCATCGATTTGGAGAAATATTCTCTTTTAAAAAATCTTGACAAAATATAGACATTACATCTGATTACTCAGAAAGAACTTAATACTAAACATGATATTCATAGCAGAAATATAATAAAACAATTATATTACCCAAAGGTAACTGGCAACTACATTATAAATTATCCACTAGATATCAGAACTTGAGGATAGAGTTAACATTTGCTTACATCTACCAGAAGAGGCCTAAGTATTTTTCCCTTTGGGGATTAAAAATTTCCAAATAAAGAAGTGCAAACTCATAGGTAGTGCCAGATGATAGACAGTCTTATTCTGGAATCTAAGAGACTAATTGAATGTGTTTCACGGAACATATTCCAAAGAACTGATTTCACGAATCTTCCCTCTATATACATGTAAATATTTCACCAGAATATTTCTTTCTTTAGTAGGGCCTTTCTATAAGTTTTCAAGTCTTAGCTGCTCCTGTTCTGAGACTTGGGGCAGTGGCAGGTGCACACCATTTCCCCAGGCTGTCTGACAGTGTTCACCAACCCAGTGTCTAGGGAGACTCCTCAAAAGCACTTGCTTTGATTTCTTCTTTGCTATTTTGCTCCTTGAAGAGCCAGTGGTTGAAAGCATTGAAAAGGCTCTCTTTAAACTCCAGCTTGTCCTCCCTCAGACCTGGAAAAGTTTGTCTTTCACAGAAACATGGTTTTGTTCACTTTGGTTGAAATTCTTGTGTAGCATCTATTTAGTCTACGATAATAGATTCCCTGCACACACAAAACAATACCAGTGGATTTAACCAGCTAAGACAACAAATCCAGTATTCAAAATGTCATCTGAGGTCATAGCACTCTTATGGAAGATTTGAGAATTATTTTCTGAAACCTGAAGTTTCAATTTATGTGTATGAACATTTTAAATTTAAAATCTCCAAATTACATGTCTTCTCTGATTAAAAACATAATACATGTGCCCCATAAAAAAACAAGTGCTTGAATCTCCATATAAAAATTTACTTACCCTCCCCCATTATCAGCTTGGTGAATATTCTTTTAGATTTTCAGCTTCTTAAAATTATCACACATGCACAAAGTAAAATAAACCATTCAAAGCAATACTGTTGCTACTGATATAGTTCCTTATCCCCCAGCCCGACACACATCAGTACTCTCAAAGGTAACCACTTTAAACTGTTGCTGTTTTGAGTTTTTCTATAGTTTCCATCCCTAAGGTATGGTTTAATTTTTAAGGCCCCTGGGGTTGTGTGCTGGTGGAGTCTTCCTTCTCCGTTCATACTGAGGTCCTATTTGTATCCCAACTGTCTGTGGTGACCGTAGGGGTTCAGTAAACATTTGTGTACCCTAAAATATGAATCATGGTCATTGCCTTTGCATCCAAAGAGTAGTGCACAAAAACAGTACCTTTCATGCCTGGAAATCCATAGAATCCAGGATCACCTCTGACCCCTGGAAGACCTGGGGCACCTGGTGCTCCCTACATTTTAAATAAGAAAGAGCAGAACAACAGACATATTTTTAAAATCACAATACTCACTACAGTTTTTTTTTTTTTTTAAAGCATATAGGATATAATACTATGTTGAGTCAGAATGAGTTAAAGTTGTCAGACATCATTTTTACATTCCAATCCAGTATTTCACCTCCTGTAACTCCTGTGCCACCTACCTCACCTTACGACTGTCATTTTCAATAAGAAAGAAGTAAAAACTACCCTTAAGCCCAAGAGCCAACATAACTGCTCATGTTAATGTGTGTTGGTGTGAGTATTGGATACAATTGGATATTCTGTATTCTAAAGTGAACTGCCCAGTATTTGAAGATCTTTCAGGAGGAATAGGTACCAGATTGCCAGGATGGAAATTATAATTTGTATTTGTAATTCTTGCAAAGGCAACAGAGTTGCTGTTGAACTGTAGCACCCACCATCATTCTAACTAAGCCTTCAGCCTTCAGGGTTACAACTTACTCTGGTCAGAGTGATAGAAGTAAAGGTTCCAGGGATGGGAGCATGAAGGGGTTGACAGGGGAGTTTTGACATGCACGTTTGGCAAAGATGCAGTGATCTGACCAGGCAGAGATGCTCCCTCCTTATGAGGTTCAGACTAACTGCTGTTGTGACCATGAGATGCTCAAGCAAGGCCATCAGAGGAGAGGGGAGGGAACAGGGCTTCCGAAAAGAGTTCTGTGTCAGAATGTATATTGCATCTACTCTTATACTGTCCATATGAATGAGACAGAATGCTATTACTTGAAAACAATGAATTGAAGGTCATGAAAAATGCCGACAATAACAAAACTGGTCTTTCAGCCTGCTGTCTTTGGAGCTTGAAGATGAAGGAAAGAACAGTCCTATTTCTTAGATAAGGTATTGTGAGGTTAAAAAAGGAGAGAGAGGGCTTCCCTGGTGGCACAGTGGTTGAGAGTCCACCTGCCGATGCAGGGGACGCGGGTTCGTGCCCAGGTCTGGGAAGATCCCACATGCCACGGAGCGGCTGGGCCCGTGAGCCATGGCCGCTGAGCCTGTGCATCCGGAGCCTGTGCTCCGCAACGGGAGAGGCCACAGCAGTGAGAGGCCCACGTACCACACAAAAAAAAAAAGGATAGAGAGAAAACAACCATGTGATCAAGGAGTCTCAGGCTTCTGAAGTCTGGCCTGTCCTTCAGAGGTAAAGATAACCAGGGAGGAAGCTCTGGTGCCAGGCCCTGCCCTAGGCCCTAGCTGCTTCCTGCAAGGAGAGAGCAGTTAAGGGCAAGGAGACAGTTTAGATATCCATCAAGAAGAATTTTCTTTCAAGCGCAAATGTAGAAGCCTAGACTAACCTTGGAGACACAGGGGATTTAAGAGAGATCGCATTTCCAAACCAGACTTTCCACATCCCAGTGTCCTTGGAAGGACTTTCAGCGTGATCGTAGGATTAGCGTTTGCCACTTTCAAAGAATCACGGAGAACATGAGAAATACCTAAGACTGGAGTTGGGCAAGTATCTCACTTAAAAAAAAAGTTTTTATAAAGGTGGATTCTGGAAACCAAATACCAAGAGAGCTTAAGAGAGTGTAACATGTTTCCTGACAAGAAGCCGTGCTGAAGAACCTCATTACCCATCACAAGGAAACACAGAACATCTATGACATAACCGATTTCCTCATTAGTTTCCAAGAATTTGATGTAAACAGAGGGATCAGGCTTTTCAAATATGCTGTTAAGAGAAAGCTAGGGAAGGTGCCATAGTGTTGAGTGAGATGCTGTGAATTGAGAGATCTTAATAGGCTGGAAACATGAGCCTGAAGGAACAAGATGATAACTAAGAAAGGTAAATGTGAAAGTTCTGCCCTTATGTCGCAAGTACACAAATAGACAAGACAAAAAGTAATGGAGAGGGCTTTCCTGGTGGCGCAGTTGTTAAGAATCCGCCTGCCAATGCAGGGGATGCAGGTTCCAGCCCTGGTCCAGGAAGATCCCACATGCCGTAGAGCAACTAAGCCCGTGAGCCACAGCAAGTGAGCCTGTGCTCTAGAGCATGTGAGCCACAACTACTGAGCCTGCGTGCCACAACTACTGAAGCCAGCATGCCCAGGGCCTGTGCTCCGCAGCAAGAGAAACCACCTCCATGAGAAGCCCGTGCACCGCAACGTAGAGTAGCCCCACTCGCTGCAACTAGAGAAAGCCCGCGTGCAGCATGAAGACCCAACGCAGCCAAAAATAAAAATTAAAAAAAAAGTAATGGAGAGAACTTAGTAGCGGTTCATGAGGAAAAGGCACAAGGTCTTTCGTTGACTATAAGCTCAATGTGTGATGACTGTGTGGTAATGAGGCTGCCAAACAGCTCATGTGGAATTTTAGGTTGGATTATAAAACAGAATGTTCAGGATAGTGAGACTCTTCCATCCTCTAGCCACTCCATGGGGTACTGAGTTGTTACTCCTGTAAGGTGTTTGTCCCAGGGGCTGCATTTTTAAGGTATTGACAAACTAAGATATATTCAGAATAGAGGCAGAGCTGATGACATCTTAAACTGAATTTGAGAAAAAAAACACATGTATTTATTGGGAGAGAAAATAGAAGGAAATGGCAGCTATTTACAAATACTGGAAGGTAGGTCATGGGGAGAAAATAAATAGACATTTAGGGGATGGCAAAGATAATTTTTTTTTTTTTTTTTGCGATACGCGGGCCTCTCGCTGTAGTGGCCTCTCCCGTTGCGGGGCACAGGCTCCGGACGCGCAGGCTCAGTGGCCATGGCTCATGGGCCCAGCCGCTCCGCTGCATGTGGGATCCTCCCGGACCGGAGCACGAACCCATGTCCCCTGCATCGGCAGGCGGACTCTCAACCACTGCGCCACCAGGGAAGCCCGGCAAAGATAATTTTGAAAGCATATTAATAGAGAACAAATATGTTGTCATCTAGAATGGAACTGTTCACAGAGTCTAAACAAGAAAAGGTCGGGAATGACATAGAGAAGGGTCCCATATGGACCAAACTTTCAGAGGCCTCTTGGAGACCAAATCTGTCCAACTCTTAAGAATCTTTGATTCTTTGAACCTTCTGGACTCCATCTTTTTTGGGGTGCACGACACAGAAGCATCACAAGTGGGAAATTTTTGTTGCCTCCAGTTACATCTGATCCTGGCAATTGATTTAGAAGAATCTAAGACGTCAAAATAATTTTCCACACTTACCGGATGACCTGGTGGCCCCGTGTCTCCTACAGTTCCAGGCGGACCTCTTGGGCCAGGCTGGCCCACAAATCCCTTGTCTCCTTTTATGCCTTCTACGGGACCCCCTTCAGGTCCAGGGGGACCAGGCTCACCTGAATTCACAAAAAGCCTGTCAGTATTGCCACTCAGGGGGCTTTGCAGCTTCTGTCAGTTACCCTTTTGAATGAAGAGCAAACTCTGCACTTTATCATTACAGCGAACGTACTCTGCCTCGTGGGGTGTGACAGGATTGTGAATGAGATGATGCCAGCCAAGCGCCTGGCACAAGGCAGGAACTGTTTCTCCCTGATGACGGCCTGTTAGAGCAGGGTCTGTGTCTAACCCAGTACCTTATACAGAGTAGGAGCTCAATAAATATTGATGAATGGATGCATCCCTCTCTTCCAGGCTCATTAATTTGGTATGTACTAATTTTTCAAACAGGTCCCTCTGCCTCAACACCAACAGCCTTACTGCACCCCATGTGAGGACAGGTGGGCATGGGAAGCCAGAGAAGACCAGAGGGGAAAAGAAGCAAGATGGTCACGAGAAGATTGAAAGACATCAAATGTTACTTTCATTCTTTCATCGTATTTAGAAGTAGATCCTCTACCTGGGTTTCCTCTTCTGCCAGGTGGACCTCGATCTCCTTTTTGGCCAGGGATGATGGAACCAGGAAAGCCTGGTGGCCCTTGAGGTCCTGTCATGCCCATGGGCCCTCGAGGCCCAGCATCTCCCACTGGCCCTTTCCTGCCAGGGAGGCCCGGCAAGCCTGGGGCTCCCCTGTCTCCTTTGGCTCCTGCAAAGAAAAACGCCTGATAAGTTCCTGTAATGCCCCTATATGTGGTGTTATAGTTTGTGGTTATCCCTAATAATGTAGACACTTTGATTAAAGGTGTTAAGCTTCACAAGATAATTTTTTTAAGAGGCTGACAAAAGAGATACAGGTCTACAAGGACTGGGTCTAGACTAGACTCAGTCCTGACTCCAACTACCTGTTTGATCCTGATAAAGTCTCTTCACTGTTACAAGTCTCCATTTTCTTATTTAAAAAATGAAGGTGAGGCCTCTTGCCTTCCCAGATGGCCCACATTCTGTCTATGGAGTGCGTATCTCCCTGAATAAACCTTCTTTCACTTTACTGTGTCTTGCTCTTGAATCCTTGCCTGCACAAAGCCAAGAACCCACACTTGGCGGCCATCCCAGGGAATCAGACATGACTTGGGATGTGACCATCCTCTTGCACCCCACTCTCTTTCCTGCAACATCTTTTCTGGCACCCAGTGCAGGGCCTCAAAGGCCATAATCTCGATCTGCCTATTGGGCTATGGCTCCCCTCTGAAGGGTGGCTGGGACTTATCCTGAGCCACGTAGATTCAAGTAGCCCGTTAAGTGGCAGCTGACGTCGCCTGCAGGATCTGGCAGAGACCAGTTCTCTGGCCTTGAAGAAGCACACTGAGGCCAAGGCTTTTCCCCCTCAGTCTTTCTCATTCTCCTATTGCTCTATATCCTTGGACTTGAAAAGATCCACCCAGACGACCACCAAACATCCAAGTTAAGACTGTGCGGCAAGTAATTGACAACTTGGTTGGGTCTAAAGAACTCCTGCCAGGGGGCTTATCTGGTGGTGCAGTGGTTGAGAATCTGCCTGCCAATGCAGGGGACATGGGTTCGAGCCCTGGTCTGGGAGGATCCCACATGCCGCGGAGCAACTAGGTCCGTGAGCCACAACTACTGAGCCTGCGCGTCTGGAGCCTGTGCTCCGCAACAGGAGAGGCCGCGATAGTGAGAGGCCCGCGCACCGCGATGAAGAGTGGCCCCCGCTTACCGCAACTAGAGAAAGCCCTCGCAGAGAAACGAAGACCCAGCACAGCCAAAAATTAAAAAATAAAAAAATAAAAAGATTAAAAAATGAAGGTGATATCTGACTTAACTCAGTTTTTTAAATATCAAGTGAGAGAATATACAGATGGAAAAGCATGGTGTAAGCTTTAAAGTATTCTGTCTATGTGAGCCATAATCATTATTATCTGGTGATGTTTAATTACAATGACATTATTCAATCACTGATAATTCAATAGAGCACTAAAAAGCTAAACTTCAGGACTTCCCTGGTGGCACAGTGGTTAAGAATCCGCCTGCCAATGCAGGGGACAAGGGTTTGAGCTCTGGTCCGGGAAGATCCCACATGCTGCGGAGCAACTAATCCCGAGCCTGCAAGCTACAACTACTGAAGCTTGTGCGCCTAGAGCCCGTGCTCTGCAACAAGAGAAGCCACCGCATGAGAAGCCCACGCACCACAACGAAGAGTAGCCCCCGCTCGCTGCAACTAGAGAAAGCCCGCGCGCAGCAACAAAGACACAAGCAGCCAAAAGTAAATAAATAAATTCATACATACATTAAAAAAAAGAAAGCTAAACTTCATGGCTGGTTTGTGCATTTAAAGTGTTGCCCAGACAAACCCAGAAAAAGGAACGACAAAGTTGCCATCCCCATTCTGTCCTCTGGTTACTTCTCCCCCATAACACAAACATTAGTCCGGAAGGGACAAATGTGGTGAGAGGTTTGGATTTACCAAAGAAGACCCTGCAAAAGGTCACAACTTAATACTAATATTTTTCATCTCAGAGAACTTTCAAGAAATTGTGCTTTGACGTTCATAAATGGAAGATGTTGTATGAATTGAAAATAATCTCTCTCTCTTCTCTCCCATCTTTGTGTTATTCTAGAAGTGGTAAATGGCATGAAAATGGGAGGCAGAGGAAAGGAAGGACAAGTGAGGAGGGGGCTGGTGGCACAGGAAAGGGCTTGGGAAGTTATTTATTATGCAGGGAAGGCTTAGGGGGATGATGAAAATAAAATTGATGACTATTGAATATCTAGCCCTTTGTCTATCATGTTCTTTAGCTTTTTTATGCCTGCAATTTATACTTTTAAAAGAAAGTATTTAGATGATTTCAGCTCTCTTCAAGCTCTGAAATGCTATAATTGTACAACAGGGTCTGGCAATGGTCTGAGGCACCAAGATGCTGTCTTGAGTTATATTCCATGTCCATGAAGATGCTTCCTTGTTTTACAATATGATTTCTTTTTAGGATTTGGGAGAATTAAAACTAATTAAAAGGATTCATACCTTCCAAGTATCAATGACCTCGTCTCCATATTTATTTATCCTAGAGGGACTGAGGTGCATAATCATTTACTTTCATAATTAGGCTATTTGTTGTTTTTAAAGGCTTTTTAATTTAAGATTTGATCATTTGGTATCAAATTTTATTTCCAATTAAATGCTAAAGTGTCCTCATTACACATGGTTAAACTGTGAGCTTAGCCTAGGAAAATGAACAGAAACTCCCCGTTTTTTTTTTTTTTTGGTTGGTACGCGGGCCTCTCACTGTTGTGGCCTCTCCCATTGCAGAGCACAGCCTCCAGACGTGCAGGCTCTGCGGCCATGGCTCACGGGCCCAGCCGCTCCACGGCATGTGGGGTCTTCCCAGACCAGGGCATGAACCCGTGTCCCCTGCATCGGCAGGCGGACTCTCAACCACTGCACCACCAGGGAAGCCCGGAAACTCCCCTTTTGACCATAATTCTAAAACTAGGCTATGAAAAGCCTTTATGTTCACGAGGGAGGGAAGGGTCTGAGAGACGTGCGGACATTGAGCTCAACCAAAACGACTATCGCATCATCCAGAAACGGGAAAGAACGGCTCTTGTCTCCTCTCACAGTTGAGCTGGTAGGTCAGAGCAGTTCCTGCCCCGTGGGGTTTCTCTGTAGTGTCAGGCTACTCTTTGCTGGTTCTTTTGAGTATCCATAACCAGACGCTGTCACTGGGCTTAGGCATCTTTGCTAATAAAATACTCCTACCTACAGGACCTACAGCTGAGAAGGGTCAAGAAAAGGTGCAAACAATCTAGTATTTCTTCTGGCAGGTTTCTATACAAAATGGAAAAAGTTAAAAGAAGCTGCTTATCTTATAAAACACTGGCACGAGAAATCCAGACTGGCAGTCTGTCAAACAAAAACTTGTATATTCTTTGAATGACATATTCAGTAAGTTGCCATGTCTGAGATGCTGAGAGAGTTACTGGGAATCCCTGAATAAACAGTAACCTGAGCCACAAGCTGGCTCTGGGGGGCTGGAATCAGACCTATGAAGATAACAAGGTGGGAAAGGATTGGTGTTATTACTGCATCTCAGAACAGCAGGGAGATGAAACTCCTTGAGAAGCTATCAATTCCACCTCCAACTTTTTAGGAGGTGATACATTTAAACCATGCTAACAACATCGAAGCAAATACAGAGGTCTTTTTCATGTTTAAAGACCTTCATGGAAGGAAATTCCAAAATTGGATCACAGTGCCTAGTTTGTTCATTTCGTGTTGATGGTAATAATGAAACATTTTTACTTGAACACTAAGAATATACATATCCTATATTACCACTGGGACTTCTTTAATTCAGTATGCTAAGTTTATTTTATCTATCAGGCATATTAAATTAGATTCTGTCTTTGAAAATGTATATCACCAGGTTCAGGAAGGAAGAACTGCTCACCTTGAGGACCAGGTTTCCCTCTTGGGCCTGGAAGTGCTCCCAGCAAACCTGAAAGAGAAAATTTTGGCATTTTAATATTCTATACATACAGTTAATTTATATATACATATAAAAATGTATATGTATTTATATAAATAAATTGTGAAACTGACCAATGTATATAAAATTTATTCCACTTGGTCAATTTCACTTTGGTTACAGAAAGAATTATCACATACCCAGAACACATTAAAGATCATCAGTTCTGTCAGGGAAGAATTTCTAGAGCCATGAAGGATTACAGTGACACTAATTATTCTACGAAAAACAAAACTAGTGTATCCAAGATGATGAGCAAGCGGTACCTGTTTCTCCTTTTTCTCCAGCTGGACCAGGAATTCCATCACATCCTTGATTACCTCTCTCACCTGCTGGTCCAGGATTTCCTGGGAATCCTGGAGGGCCTGGAAAAAAAAAGCCATTCAAAGAGAGGACTTACTTCCTATCAGTGGCCTAATGTGAACCCCAGATGTGTGGAATTCTGTGAAATGTGTTCATTTTTCAGAACTGTAGTTATATGAAGCTAAATTCACAGTGAAAACCATGGACAGGTTAGTGCTATCATGAGGATTTTTCACTTTGGAACGTGTAGGTCAGCTGATCTTTGAATTAGATCCATATAAATACCTAACCTCAATTTTCTGCATTGTCGTCTGGAGACTGGGTAACTGGTAGCTACCTTCTAAGGAGCAGTCATGGGTCAGAGATACCGGTAGACAGAGATTCCAGCCTCAGAAGAAAATATGCTTCCCTCACAAAAGGGAACTAGACAAAAGTACAAAAATGGAACCTGGAGGGCCTTTTATTCCTGGAGAGCCAGGGAAACCTTTGATTCCTTTAGACCCCAAATCACCATCAGGACCGGGCTTTCCTATAAATGAAGAGAGAGGGGAAGGAAAAAAAGAAAACCAAAAGATAAATGATTCCAGCAATGGCTGAAACAGTCAGCTTTACAGTCAACTGTGCTCAAGCTGGCCTTCAAGGGGCACTCCTGCGACGTCACTTCACGCTGTTATTTCCCCAGAGAAGCACAGCAGAGACATGGCCAGTCATTTTCAAAGGTGTGCATACCCCAGCCCCTTGGACTGCTCAATATCTGATTTATAACTTTAATTGGGAGTTAGCAGCAAAGCCACTGAACCTTTCCATGTTTGAATAGATAGTTTAAATATTGTCTTTAGGTAAGACCTGAAGCTGCAAACCAGTGGCTTAGCGGTTGTTTTTGATCAAAGTGAAAACTTCAACCCAAATAACAAGCAAATAAGAAAGCAAGCTAGGGCTTCCCTGGTGGCACAGTGGTTGAGAGTCCGCCTGCCGATGCAGGGGACACGGGCTCGTGCCCCGGAAACATCTCAAGCCAGGAGTGTGGAGGAGGGAGAGAAACAGGTTTCTCTAATCTCACTTGCCTCACCTGCCTCTTGTTTGCCAGCCCAGCCCTGTGCCCATCCCCAACCCACACTGGCTCCATAAAAACAAAGTCAGTTTCTTCAGAGAGGGAGATAGCATTTCACCTACCTGGTCAATGGACTTACACACAACTTCTTTTTGAAAGTGGAAATAATAGAAAAGTGGGAAAAATCTGTGTAGGACCCTGACATGACTTAGTCAGCTTTGTGGAAGCCATCACTTCCAGAAGAGGAAAAAAAAAAAAAAAAAAGAAAAGCAAGCCAATGTTTAAACTGGAAACAGCAACAGCAAAACCCTCAGAACAACAGTGCTATGGGTTAAATTGTGTTGCTCCCAAATGCATAGGATGAAGTCCTAACTCCCTAGTATTTCAGAATATCACTATATTTGGAGGTAGGTCTTTATTGTCTTTTTCTTTTTGGCCATGCCACACAGCTTGTGGGATCTTAGTTCCTTGATCAGGGATTGAACCCAGGCCCCTGGAGGAGTCCTAACCACTGGACCACCAGGGAATTCCCAGGTAGGGTCTTTAAAGAAGCAATTAAGTTAAAATGAGGTCACCAAGGCAGTACCTAACACAATATGACTGATATCCTTATAAGAAAAGACTGGGACACAGACACACAGAGGAAAGACACCTGGAGAAGGTGGCCACCTACAAGCTAACGAGAGAGGGCTCAGAAGAGATCAACCCTGCCGACACCTGGATCTCAGACTCCCAGCCTCCAGAACTAGGAGAAAATTAATTTCTGTTTAAGTTACCCAATCTGTGGTATTTGCTTTGGAAGCCCTGGAAAACTAATACAAATATAAAGTTGGACAACAAGCTAACGTTTCAGGTCTTTAGGCTGAATTCGTTGAGGCAGCGCCCCTGAAGTTTTGTTTACAGGAGGAGGTTTTTAGATTTCAGGTCACCAAACTCGACTGAAATGGGCTCCTTGTGATTCATTTGCTGTTTCTTAGTGTCTTCGAATTTGAAGATCAGATTTGAATAAAATCAATTGTAGCACAAAAGCCTAAACTGCTTTCCATTTACTATTCTAGGAGGCAAGGGCCATATCACACTTCTTGCTTGCAGCTTTCGGGTTGCAAAACCAGAGCTCACCTGGGTGGCCAGGGCTTCCGGGATTCCCAGGAACTCCCTCTGGTGCAGCGGGGCCTGAACGTCCAGGTGTGCCAGGTGGCCCTCTACCTCCTTTCTTTCCCATGTCACCTGGCAATCCTGGATCTCCCTTAAATTCAGTCAAACACCTTTAAAATTCTCATATAAGCAGGATATGTGATCAGAATTAAGTATAAACTAGGTTGGTTTCTATTTATGTATTTACTTATTTAGCAATTCATGGTAAGTGTCTGCTGTGTGCTACCACCCTGATAGCTGCTGGGAACAGGATGGCTACATGATTTGTGGGGTGCAGTGCAAAATGAAAATGCAGCTTTCTTTAAAAGAACTTTTAAAAAGTAACTGAAGACAGAAATGGCAGAGCATTAAACCAAACATGGAGTCCTTGTCAGCATGGGACCTCTGTGGCTACATGAGTCCTGTGCCCAAGAAGCCAGGAATATAATAGTAACCATGTACGAATATGTGATGGATACAGTCCCTGCCTTCATGGAGCTTTAGAGACCAGTGGGAGATAGACACTAAATAATCTCACACACACAGATAATTTCAAATTGTGACGATTAACTCAGAGGTCAGAAAGAAACAGAACAAATGGATGTGTGTTCTTCATATACTCTGCATGCAGATAAATGTACGTCAACCACATGTAAAAAAAGAAACAAACAAAAACACAAACTTCCCATGGTTTAATATTCATTAAATCTGTACTTCACTTTTATGATAAGCCAAAACATATGGATTTGATAGTAACTTACAAAATCTCGATGGTAGCTGACTAAGATTCATTATTCTGTTGCTAGGATTTGCCAGCATGATAAAACCAGCACATTTTGTGTTCAACGCATAGTTTACAAAATTTCTTCTGTGGTTACCTATGAAAACTTTAAATGAAACTATTCATTAATTGAATGTGAATTAAGTCAAATATGATTCCCCACTCAGGAAAAATTTCAGTGGAAGGAGTCTCTTTCTGGTTTTCTGAGGACCTTGTTAAAAATAAAGGGCAAAGGAAATTTGTTTCAACTCCAAGTAGTAAAGGGTTACTTTCTCGGGTCTTTGTGGTTTCTAAAAGTTTTCTTTCTTGTTGTTTTACAGCTGGAGGAAATCTTTAGGAAAGGTGGTGTTTTATTGGCTCAAAAGAGAGTCAGGGAGAAAGTCTCCTAAGTAATGATTTTTATATTTTTTGGAAGTCTGATGAAAAATAACAGACTCCTTCTAAAAAAAAAGAAACAAAAACTGTATCCAAACAATTTTCATTCGATTTCTTTGGATACAATAGGCTTCCCCAGGGATCCATGGAATCCCATGTGAAGAACCCCGCTTGTGGGAATTTCTATTAATTATTCTCTATCGCTCTAGCTCTGGCTCTTGTGTAAGTGCTATATGCAGAAAGGATGGAAGAAGATAAACCTAAAAGAACAGCTGAGCCACACTGAAACCTTTGGTTTCTGCATGATACCACATACAAGGGAGGGCTTTGGCATCCAGTCTTTAGTTGACAGAGCACAAGCGCTGAGAACACTGTGACAAGATAGAAAATCTTCTGTGTAATGCAACGACAAGAAACTTTTAAAACAAGAAAGATAAATGTATATATCTTAGGATTGTTTTTGGTTTTGCTTTTTAATAATGCTGTAAATTTATTTTATTTTACATCTTTTATTGTGTTTAAGAAGACAGGTATTTTTTATTACAAAGTTGGAACATTTATTTTTGTAAGCCTGTGTGAGATGAGTCTATAGCAGAGACTGGCCACTTTGTAGCACAAGAAAAACAAACACTGCCCTGGCAACGTGTATGGGCTTGTGATCACTACCTCCTCCAGGTAGCACACTTAAATTGCAGGGTTGGTTATGAGAAATTCCTTGGGGGTTGAAACTGGAGGGAATAAACTCAGAAATTGAAGTTGTGTGATAGGCATCCTAAGTTATAGAGAGAGGGGAGGAAACCTCAAATAACTGTCTGAAAATACAGTAATATTTTCAATTTTCTTTGCCCACAATGAATCCAGATACTTGTTGATATTTAAAGGGACTCATTCCACCACCAAAACATAAATACTTCAGTGGCCTATATACCTTTGGTCCTGGTGGTCCTGGCCTTGTATCTTCTGAATAACCTGGCTCTCCCTTATCTCCTTGGGGACCATGAGTACCTGGGAGGCCTGGTCTTCCAGCTAGACCTGGGAATCCCATAGTTCCCTTCATTCCTTTAGTACCTGAAATTAGGAAAGAAATCAGGTAAATTGGTAAAGGCAGAGATCTTGAAGGGTTCTACCTTTTCACAAACCACCTTTCTCCCAAGAAGCTGGTTTTTCAGAAGAACTGATGTGTCAGATAGTCTTTTTCTTTTTTCAATTTTTTAAAAATTGGAGTATAATTGCTTTACAATGTTGTGTCAGTTTCTGTTGTACAACGAAGTGAATCAGCTATGTGTATACATATATCCCCTCCCTCTTGGACCTCCCTCCCACCCCCCCATCCCACTTATTAGAAAAATGCGAATCAAAACTACAATGAGGTATGACCTCACACCGGTCAGAATGGCCATCATCAAAAAAGATCTACAAACAAAAAATGCTGGAGAGGATGTGGAGAAAAGGGAACCCTCTTGCACTGTTGGTGGGAATGTAAATTGCTACATCCCACTATGGAGAACAGTATGGAGCTTCCTTAAAAAACTAAAAAACAGGTAGTCTTAATGGATGATTTTTACACAATGTAAATGTTTATTTTGTTCTCACTCATGTTCTGGTTGTATACAGTACATTTGTCTAGAAGCAAATCTAGTTGTTTTACACCAACTTTCTACCAAGTAGAAAACCAAAATGACAACATAGAAAATCTAGAATTAGGACCCATCTTGAGGCTGTAGACTCATAACAGAACATTATGCATTACCTGGCACCCCCATGTTTCCCATGTTTCCTGGCACACCACGTGGTCCTGGCTCACCAGGATTCCCAATGCTGCCTGGATCTCCTCTGGAGTCTTGAGAACAAATAAATAGTCATACGCTCTGTGTAGTTCCTGGACATAGTAGGTGCTCAATAAACACTTGTTGCTTGCACAAATGAATGAATCCAGCACAGCCAGACCATCTGGTTTAGGTACTTGTTTAGCTGCATTTATGCCTTCAAATAAGGAAGGGACTGGTGACTCAGAAAATGTAAAATTAGAGAAAGTTAGATTTTTGTCAGCAGGCCTGGATTTCAAACATCAGAATCATCCTAGGACCAAAGCCAGCAGGAAAGAGGGGGCTCCTGTGACAATATAGTAACAGATTTTCAAATGCAATATGGAAATTTTATTACAATGCAATAAATTTCATCACAGATGTGGTCACGGGGAATAGGGGGCTACATTATTTGTTTAAAAAGTTACTTCGCAAACTCAATAATTTGTTTAAAATAGAAAGAGGCAAATTTGAAAACCTCTAAAGCATTATCTTACTTTCTTCTAGGATATATGAGGTTGTAATAAATTATAGTTTAGAATACATGTCAGCTATTTCAAAATAAAATTTTGAGTGCAAAACAGAACTTCATGTAGGTTAACATTTTTTAGTTAATACAGGCTGACTACAATTTGGTTAAATTATAAGAAATATAATTTGCTTAAATTATAAGAAGCAAATTTCTGTTGGAACACTGTTGGGGCAGAATTCATATTCTAGAAACACATTTTTGTTACATTTAGATCTAGGAAAACTTAACACCTGATATTTCTATTAGAGAATCAGCTATACCTGGTGATCCTGGTGGTCCAGGTAGCCCTTGGAGTCCTTTGAAACCTGGTAATCCTGGAATGCCTCTGTTTCCTTTCTCACCAGGCTTCCCTGCAAGTCCTAAAGTTAAAAACTATGTATTAAAAATACAGGTTAGAATTTTATCAGGCTTATCCATGTCCTGATTAAAATTTTTGAGCTATTATTGAAATACAACATAGCATATTTGTTAAGAGTATGGGCAGATTTGGGCTTATATTTTATTTAAAAAGAAGATTAAAAGAGGTAATACATGAAAAGCATTAGCACAGTGCCTGGCATGAGTTAGTTCTCAAAGAACTCTAGCAATTTTCATAACATTTACACTTTGAACCAACATTTTAAGAACTACTGGCCTAAATACAGCTTCTTTTTTTTTTTTTTTAAATAATGACAGAGGATTATCTACTACTATTCTTGTCTGGACTATTTCATTCTTAATCCATTTATTACAACTAGCATTTATTAAGTAACTGGTTTATGGAAGACATTATTTTCTTTTATTTATCTTATTTAATCTTCAGGCAACCTCAGTGTATTCTTTTTTTTTTTTTTGCGGTACGCGGGCCTCTCACCGCCGTGGCCTCTCCCGCCGCGGAGCACAGGCTCCGGACGCGCAGACCCAGCGGCCACGGCCCACGGGCCCAGCCGCTTCGCGGCACGCAGGATCTTCCTGGACTGGGGCACGAACTCGCGTCCCCTGCATCAGCAGGCGGACTCCCAACCACTGCGCCACCAGGGAAGGCCCTCAGGGTAGCCCCTCAGTGTATTCTTGAGCCTTTCCAGATAAGGGTGTAGAGATGAGAAAATTGAGACTCTTTAAGAAGTCAGTGAAATAATATAGAGTCACACCGTCAGTTAGTGGTAATGCTGGGACTTGAATCCAGTTCTGCAGGCTAGAAGTCTCATAAGTTTCCCACAACACCATCCTACCTTCCCTAAAACATGGCTTTGATCACATTCTCCTGCTCAAAAATATTCATTGAATCTCTTTTGCCTACAGAGTAAATGAGACTCCTTTCACTGGCACTTGAAACATTCTACAATCTATCCATGGCTGCAGCTTGTGCCTTTTCTCAAGCAGATTCACTTCGCTTGGCTGTTTCCCTGCTTACATATTCATTCATTCACATACGTGTTGAGTACCTAATTAATAGACAGGTCTTGTTCTAAGTGTTGGAGACATAGAAAAATCAAGTTCTCTTTTCCCAAGTTTTTAGTGTTTAACTGGGGAGACAGCCAAGTAAAAAATTACCATCCAGTGTAATAGTTTCTGTAACAGAGTTGGGCACAATAGGCTACAGGGAAGAATTTTGAGAAGAGGGGATTTTTTTTTTATTGTAGTGTGATTGCTTTACAATATTGTGTTAGTTTCTGCTGTACAGTGAAGTGAATCAGCTATAGGTATACATATATCTCCTCCTGCCTGGACGTCGCCCCCCATCCCACCCATCTAGGTCATCACAGGGCGCTGAGCTGAGCTCCCTGTGCTATACAGCAGGTTCCCACTAGCTATCTGTTTTACACATGGTAGTGTATTTATGTCAAACCTAATCTCCCAATTCATCCCACCCTCCCCTTCCCTGACTGTGTCCACACGTCCATTCTCTACCTCTCCGTTTCTATCCCTACATCACTAATTATTAGAGAAATGCAAATCAAAACTGCAATGAGGTATCACCTCACACAGGTCAGAATGGCCATCGTCAAAAAATCTACAAACAGTAAATGCTGGAGAGGGTATAGAGAAAAGGGAACCCTCTTGCAGTGTTGCTGGGAATGGAAATTGGTACAGCCACTGTGGAGAACAGTATGGAGGTTCCTTAAAAAGAGGGGACATTTTTAAGCTCAGTCTTGAAGAGCAAGTGGGAGCTAGCTGGATGGAGGAAGCATGGAAGGGGACAGAATTCTTAGGTAAGAAAATAACATGTGCAAAGGAGTGGTGAGTAGCAGGGAGTTAGAATATTTTCTTTTGTAACTTTTGTTTTTTTTCCGTTTATATCCTTTATCATAACCTAAAAATATAAATCACTTAGTTTATTCATTTGCTTTGGTTTTTAAGGGGTGGCAAACAACCGCCTGTGGGCCAAATTTGGCTTGATGTTGCATGGCTGGAGAGCTAAGGATGCTTTTCATATTTTTAATGGGTTGTAAACAGACAAACACACACAAAAGAATATGCAACAGGTGTCACACGTGGTCCACAAAGCCTAAGATATTTACTACCTGGCCCTGGATATAAATTGTTTACAGAGACATTATTGTTTCTTTCCCTTATTAAGCTGTAAGTTTCCTCATGACCAGAATACTACCTCTGCTTTGTTCACCTCTGTGTCTTCAGGACATAGTAAAAATGTCTAGTCAGTAGGTACTGAAAAATAATTGCTAAGTAAATAAATGTCATGTGGCTGGAGAAGTAGGCAAAGGGCAAGTGATAAAGAAACCTGGATGCCAGTCAAAGAAACCTGAATTCTTTTTTTTTTTTTTTTTTTTTTTTGTGGTACGCGGGCCTCTCACTGTTGCGGCCTCTCCCGTTGCGGAGCACAGGCTCCGGACGCGCAGGCTCAGCGGCCATAGCTCACGGGCCCAGCCGCGCCGCGGCACGTGGGATCTTCCCCACATCCGGGGCACGAACCCGTGTCCCCTGCATCGGCAGGCGGACTCTCAACCACTGCGCCACCAGGGAAGCCCTGAAACCTGAATTCTTAAAGCAACGGGAGACTTGGAAAGATTTTAAGCCAAGAGTATCCTTGCTCGTCTGAAACCTACTCATAATTTAAATCCTTCTTCATGGAAGCTTCTTTTTTTAAAATTTATTTTATTGAAGTCTAGTTGACTTACAATGTTGTGTTATTTCTGCTGTACAGCAAAGTGATTCAGTTATACATGTATAAGTTCTTTTTCATATTATTTTCCATTATAGTTTATTACAGGATACTGAATATAGTTCCCTGTGCTCATGGAGGCTTCTTTGACTACCCTGGTTGAGGTGTTTTCTGCTTTGCTCATCTCCCACAAGGCTCACTGCCAGTGGTACCCAGCTGGCAGCACAGTGAGAAGGCTGAGTATGGACTTTGGAACCAACAACATCAGTGTGAGGTCCATCTCTGCACTTCCTATCAGAGTGACACTGAGTAATGTGACCTTTCCATTTCCCATCTATAAAATGGGATGACAGCAATAACCTACTCCTAGGGTTGTTGTGAGAATTAAATGAGTCAATATTTGTAAAGCTTGGAACAGTACCTGCATGTGGGAAGGGCTTCACAGGTCTTTGCTAAAATAGCATAACAGTTCTTTTGTATTATTCTTTACCTTTTTGTACATATGTCTAAATCTGCCATGCAGACTCCTTGAGGAGAGGACGACTTTGCTTTTCATACCTTCTATAGCTCTTCCACATTTGCAGTGGATGTCTTTAAGTCAGAAACTCAGACGAAAAAATGAATCATATAGAAATTAGAGAGGCCTAGATAGTAGGATCTTTTGTTGTTGTTGTGGTTCTATCTCTGCTCCTTGGTTGTGGGTTTGAAAAGCCAAAAGGAAACATGTAGGACAGCTTCCATGCACCTTGTACTTTGCTAGAAGCATAAGAATAGCATGTGTCCCTATATATTTTACAGAAACAATTCTTTAATTGTAAATTAGTACCCATTGTGCATTCATGATGTTAGAGTCAAATTTTAGTTTATGTAGGCACAAATATGCTATTCATATTTTTTTTCAAAATGTTTGCAACACTACCTAAATCATCTAGAATAATCCAGCGAAGTGGTGTCTGACAGTTTATGAAGACTGGACACTTGTGTCAGTAATTTTTTTTTTTTTACATCTTGGCTTAGACCAGTTCTAGCAGAATTTTATAAAATTCATACTACTTTCTATTCTATTGTTAAAAATGTAATGCAGTCTTCTGTTTGCACCCAGAACTAAACCATCCCTTTGACAGCAGATTAAAGGGGGACTGCCCAAAAGGACTTTACTTGCTAATTTTCCTTTATAGAAAAAAATCTGATTCTTTTCCCAATGATTATCCTTTTATTTATTTACCTTTAAAGCTTGGCCCATTTGAGGAATAGCAAAAGGCCAGAATGGCTATTTTATTTTTATTTATTTTAAATAAAATATTTACTTATTTATTTATTTGGCTGCACTGGGTTTTAGCTGCGGCATGCGGGATCTTTGTTGCGGCTCGTGGGCTTCTCTCTAGTTGTGGCGCGCAGGCTTAGTTGCCACTCGGCATGTGGGATCTTAGTTCCCCGACCAGGGATCAAACCCGCATCCCCTGTGTTGGAAGGCAGATTGGATTCTTAACCACTGGACCACCAGGGAAGTCCCTGATTATCCTTTTTTAAGTTAGCAAATTAGTTGGATTCAATCACTCTCCAGAACCCTGTTGCAATGTCACCTCTGTGAAGTCCTTCCTAATTCTGGGAGAGACAGCTATTCAGTCTTGCCAGCCTGGTCTACAGAACTCTATCCAGAATTTTTAAAGCAAATCTTAACAATCTAACTTCTCAAAGTTGAGTACAAATTATTCAAAACTTGATATGGTTTTGCAACTACAAACACATTTTTGTTTTATTCTTCCCTGCTACATAAGTTTGATCTGCAAACATTTAATTTTACCCAGAAATCCTTTGTTTTATTAAAGTTACTTGGTGTTAGATTGGATCAGGAAGACCGCAAGGCAAACCTTAAATTTTGATTTGATATTGGCTGTATTGATCATATAAAAAAACCTGTCATACAAAGTGCTTAAATAACTTGAAATAATTTGAATGGGTTTGAATTTGAGCTTAACAGCTATAGCTAACAAATAACAGCATCGTTTTGTTTTTTTTGTTTGCTTGTTTGTTTTTTGAGGTATGCGGGCCTCTCCCGTTGTGGAGCACAGGCTCCGGACGCGCAGGCTCAGCGGCCATGGCTCACGGGCCCAGCCGCTCTGCGGCACGTGGGATCTTCCCGGACCGGGGAACGAACTCGTGTCCCCTGCATCGGCAGGCGGCCTCTCAACCACTGCGGCCCCAGGGAAGCCCAAATAACAGCATTTTTAAGGCACTGATTTTAATCAAAACATATTTTCTCTTTAGTAATTATTCTCCAAAGGATTCTGAGTATAAGAAGCAGTTTTTAGATGCAATCAGAAAAATTCACCCTGGCAGCTGATAGAATAGAGTTGAATTTGGGGTGGAGTTTTCTATTCCAGCCAGGGAAGTTTTTTATGTGGAATTTTCTAAAGGTTTAATTTTCACCATACTTGGCAAAAGGGGGCTTTGAGGCTTAGAATTTAAAGATTGGCTAGTGAAAATTTAAAGACAGCAGACCAAAATTCAGAATTAACTTGGAAATAAAAAGTTACGATTTAAGGAGGCAACATATTACTGTTCAAGGCACACAAAACCCAGTTCTAGTCCAACTCAGTCACCAACTGGCTTTGTGAGCTTGGGCGGGAAATTAAACCCTGGTCCTCACTGTTCTCTTATGTCAACTAAAGGGATTTTCCTGGATAATTTCTTAGTCCCAGAATCAGCTCTGATGTTCTGATTCTAAACGTAAGAACGTTTGTACCTTTGAGTCCTGGTTCCCCTTTGTCCCCGACTAAGCGTAATATTCCAGGAGGCCCTGGAGTTCCTTTATCTCCTTGTTCCCCTTTGGCACCTGGGGATCCTCTCTCGCCTTTTACTCCTGGAATTCCAAAGCTCCCTAAGAGACAGACGTAACAACATCAGTTCCTTAATTCTTTAAAAGTTCATGAGGATTCAAAAGTTAACAGTGCTTACCATAAAACAAAACAAGACAGATAAACCAAAAAAGGTTAACAGGGCTGAGAACTTGATAAATAGTTGCCCCCAAACAGGCAGCCACATGAGGGTAGTTGTCTAAGCCTGTAGGGAGAAAATATGACTATTCAAAAGGGACAAAGGAATACAGAAAACTGCAAAATCAAATATAAGGTTTTCTCAGAACTACTTTCTCCTCAAAGAATAAAATATAATTTATTTTTCTGCTAATTAAATGAACAGTGTTCATGCCTCCTGATAGCTGGAAAGATATTCTATCACTTACCCCTCTGTCCCAGGGTGCCTGGCTTCCCAGGAGGCCCCGGAGGGCCAACGTTTCCGGGAACCCCCATCATCCCAATCATTCCTTTTTCACCTATGGAAACAAATTAACACAAGGCAGCACATGCTGTAAAGAATGAGAAAAGCGAAATACTCCATAAAATAAAAAGAATTATACTTAGAAAGGGGGAAAGAGTGTTGAAAAAATGGTTTCTGTAAAAAGGAAAATAATCGCACTTGTCTAGGGATGGGTCAGTAAATGGTCTTTTTTTTACATCGTGGATGTGGAAGTTGGTAGCAAATCACACTTGTGGATGAGGAGAAAATATGCTGAAGTTTTGGAGCATTCCCTCGTCCCAACCCTTGATCAATAACTTTGTTATATTCCCTTATTTTACTTTCTTCATAGCATTTGTCGCTAGATAAACTTAGTTCTTAAATGTGTTTGTTATTGTGTTCCCCATTGTTTGAGGTGGAGTCTTATCCACCAATGTGTCTCTAGGGTCTGGAACAGTGATGGCATATGATAGTAGTTCAATAATATAAATGAAAGGTTAATTAGCAGATTAAGTTCTTATTCTGGACTCTTCTCTGGAGGAGAGACCAGTGAGGTCCTTATGCCATGAGAAGACTATTGAAATATTCTCCCCCAAACATATAAACCATAAAAAGTGATGAAATAAAAGAATTATAAGGGAATACTATGAACAATGACAGGCCAGAAAATCCAATTCTTAGAAGAGGCACAGATTACCAAAATTGACTCAAGAAGAAATAGAAAATCTGAATAGATCTATAAGAAGCAAAGAGACTGAATTAGTAATTTTAAAACTTCTCTCAAAGAAAAGCCAAGCCCCAGGTGACTTCACTGGTGAACTCTGTCAAATATTTAAAGAATATCAATTCTTCACAAACTCTTCTAGAAAATACAAGAGGAGAAAACACTTCTCATCGTGTTCAATAAGATAGCATTACCCTGATACCAAAACCAGACAAAGACATCACAAGAAAACAGACCAGTAAGTATCCCTTATAAATATGGATGCAAAAAATTTCAACAAAATACTAGCAAATATATTTCACTAGTAATATATTAACAAGATTACACAGCAAAAATAGTCATATTGTGGGTAATTGTGAAATTTGACCATCCCACTACCACCAGTTCCCAGCCCTCTGGCTCCTTGCAAATAACTCAGAAGAAAAACTTATACTAAATGAAAGAGAAGCTTAGAGTCAAAAGCTTACGCTGGTCTCTAGTTTACACAGCTACCTTAAAAGGAATACGTGTTAGAACAGAGAAGAAGAAAAACAAAAGCACATAAAGGGTACCTGGTGGCCCTAAAAATCCTGGATTTCCCGGATATCCTTTTGTACCAGGTGGTCCCATCTCCCCTCGATGACCCGGCGTTCCTGGTGGTCCAGGTTCTCCAGGAAATCCTGACCTATCCAAGCCTGGAATACCTGGGTCTCCCTTTGGCCCTGTTTCACCTCTTCTGCCTATATATGAATGAATGAATGAATGAATGAACACACGATTGCTTTCCACACCAACCCCAGATATATTTTATGGCTGTAAATATTTAGCTCTGTGATTGTGGGCAAACCACACACTTTTCTAATTGATAGATTTAGGTCCCCTTTTGTAAAATTCTAAGATCCCTTCTGGATTTAACATTCTGTGTTTCAATGATTCATGAAGTAATGATAGTGTAGAATTTAGATTTATTTTCTAGTCCTGCAGGCACATCTTGGGAATGCACTTTCTGACCGTGGTGCAGTCTTTAACTGGCAGAATTCATACAGAGCCACTCACGTGGTGGCAAGCCACCAGATGCTTCTAGAAACAATAACAGCACCACTACAACAATTAACTTCTTGGCCAAAATTTTGTTTGTGAACATATAAGAAGTATAATAGGCGAGTTCTAAAGGATTTTTTTCCCCAGAAACAGTTCACAGATCTGGTTGAGAGGAGCGAAAAAGATAGTAAGTTTCCCATGACTGCCTAGCCTTCATAATTTAGATTTACTTTCATACCCTTTCTTTTATGTTGCTTGTAAAGCAACCAACTATGTATTTTAGTTTGTAACTTGTGAACATATACCTTTGCATACATTCACTCTGTTTCAATAATAAGGATACATTTACCACTTTAATATACCTATGAAAGTATTAAAAATAAAACTTATTTGAGAGTTTATATGTATATATATATCTATTATAAGTAAACATCTGTATATATCTTCATTGTTCATATTTTCTTGCAAACAAGACACAAACCAATTTTACCGTAGTAACTTCAGGTCTCTTACTCTATAGCTGGTATTCACTGCAACAAGTTCGTGACAACAGGTTTTTGTTTCTGAAATCACTTTTCCCATTGAACAGTGGTCAGGACTTGTTACCGGATAGTTCTCATGTTAAGCAGCAAAACTCAAAGCAGGAGTCCCATGTCATCTGCCCGCCTGGTGACTGGTTTCAAGGGCCTCCCCCTACCTTGTTGCCCTTTCAATCCATTTAAGCCTGGAAGGCCTTGAGCTCCACTGAGACTTTCTTTGCACCTTCCTGGGGGGCCTCTTTCTCCAGGTGGTCCAGGCTGCCCTGGATTCCCTGCAAAACAGAGTCCAAGAATACAATCGGGTGCCAAAACCCAAGGTCCTAGTATTACTATCCCAGTCATTCTCTTATAACTTTTCCCCCTGAATCGAACTTAGAGTTAATACCATTTATATGTCTTATAGAGAGGACACTCATTAAAAAGGAAAGAAGGAAGAAAGGAAGAAAGAGGGAACAAAGGTAGGGCAGCAATGGAATGGAAATTTGAATGGAAAGTTAATTAAGCCTCGCACGTTCAATTTATTGAGCTAGATGTTTGAGAAGAGTTCTTCACCCCTAGAGCACCTACACATTCAATTTGCAGCATTTTAGCTGAGTTCACAGTGGAGAAAAGTAATCACACTTGCTATTTTACCTCGTGGTCCATCAAGCCCTCCAGTTCCTGGAATTCCAGGGAGACCTGGAAGTCCAGGGAGTCCACTTTCTCCCTTTTCCCCAGAGTTGCCTCTTTCTCCTGGCAAACCTGGTGCTCCTGGCTCTCCAGGCATGGCTAGCCCTGGTTCTCCCTATAGCACAGAAATTACGTTAGTTTTACTGTATCATGCTTTCAAATCCTTATCGACTATTGACCGGTCTTTAGGGCTATTTACGTGAAAATAACGTCTCCGAGATGGAGGGTCTATGTCCCTTTTGTACAGTCACCACCATTCCATCCACTTTCCTTTTTCAATTGTAGTTGCTGACTTTTTAAATAAAACTGTGCTTAGTAATTCTTCATAGCCTCCACTTTTTAAGAAGACTGTGGAATTTTCTGTAAACAGTCTAGATGTCTCTCCTTTTGTTAGTTTTTCTCATAGATATCCACGTCTCTTTCTAGAGTTTCCCCATTTTAAGTACTCTGAATGTTTCTGAAGATTAAGGAAGAAATAGAGAGGCAAATTGGTCTTCTTACACCTTCTATTCTCCTTTCTAAGGGGGAGTGATGGTTCAGAGAAACTTTTTAAAAAGTCGGCATCTTCATCATCTACAAATATATTGACAATTTCTACACACAAAGCATCCTAACTGGCTGACTGTAACTGCCCCTCCCCTCCCCTCCCCAATATCAGTCTGAATTTTAATTCTCAAAGACCTTGACTCCTGGGAGGCCCGGCTTTCCAGGTAACCCTGGCTTTCCCATTTCTCCAGGACAGCCTGGTGATCCTTTTGTTCCTGGAAAACCTTGGTCTCCTACAGAGAAAAAATAACAAAGGTTTTAAGACAGGTCTTAAAAGATTCTGAACAGTAGCTCTTAGATATTTTTATGAAAGTTTAAATGATGAGAATGCCAACCACTAAATTAGCACTTAAAAAAAGTCAATTCCAGATTACATTAGTTCCCAGTTTAAAAAATTACCTTCTCCACTCTTGTTGTTTAGCACCACTAAAGTTTGATTGAGCAATTCTTTAAACCACTGATACCAAATGACCATTTGGGTGCCTTTTTTAAAAAGTGTATTTTGCATACTGTGTACAGCCAAATGAATTTTTAAATGTGTCTATATATCTACGCAAGCATGACCCAGATTGAGATATAAAGCATTTCCAGCATCCAGGTAGCCTTTCTTAACATGGGTTGCTCAAGAGAATTACTTCCTAAAGCTCTATAATAGCCACTGAACATTAACTTCTCTCTTACGCATTTATAATAGGAGAGTTGAGAAAGGAGTTAACACACATCTTTTTCTCTGGTCTGTGGTTCAAAAGAGGAAAGCCTGGTAGAGCAAGGCTGCGTTCAGAGAGTTCCTTTGTGCCCCTAATTTGACCAATTTCATTTATTTATTTATTTTAGCTGCGTCGGGTCTTAGTTGTGGCACATGGGATCTTCTTTGTGGCATGTGGGCTTCTTAGTTGCGGCATGCATGTGGGATCTAGTTCCCCGACAAGGGATAGAACTCGGGCCCCTTGCATTGGAAGCACAGAGTCTTACCCACTGGATGACCAGAGAAATCCCTAATTTGACCAATTTTAAATTCACAGTTATTTCATGGGATTCATTAGGTTCAACCGGGAAATTCTGAATCTCCACTTTCAAGAAGCCCATTTTCAAGAAGTTCTGTTTCCCATAGTTTACAGTCTCCTTCCAGAAGGCAAATCCATAGGGTTACAAGCTAGGATGCAATGTCTCAAGGCAGGGTCCACGAAGCACTTGGCTAAAACATGGGCCAGGTTGCATTACTTCGAGATCACTGGGAAGAAATCTAAGAAACTGGAGTCAAAGCCATTCTTGGGACCATGTGAGAAATGTGATTATGTTTTCTATTTCAAATACTCATAAATTGAGATCAATATTCCTATATTTGGGCAGAACCGATGTGTGATAAACATTGCTGACATATTAATGTAAGAGATGAGGCACCAAAAAATGGATTATATTTGGATAAGCACTTTAAACATGAAATTATCATAAAATCTGAAGTTCTATGGGACATCCCAGGGACTGAGATTACTCATATGTCATCCTGGACAGGACTTTGATGTATTTGTCAGCAGCGAGCCTCAGGTTACTGTTTGAGTTCTTAGCATCTGGAGTTCTTTGGAGTGTTTTCCCTCTTTGATGAGAAACAGCATTTTTCCCTAAAGGAAAATAACTTGCATAATTTATTTGGGAGTATATAGGGAGATCAGCTATCTGTGATTTAACAGTTTTTTTTTAATTATAAAAGAAACGTATAAGGTGAAGAAATGTGTAAATGTACAAAGTACAGGCATTTATTAAGAAGAATAAATTCCTCATAATCCCACAATCAAGAAGAATCACTGTTACCATTTTAGTGAATTGCCTTACGGTTTTTTCTATGTACTTTAAAAAATATGACTGCGATGAGATTGCATAAATCAATGTGAATTCTCCCTTTTTCGCTAAAATTATTGTAAGGTTTTTTTCCCATTTAAGACTGGTGGAAAACATCATTTTAAAGGATTTAATGGATATTTCCTATATTATTCATTATACGTATTTATATATATATATATATATTTTGTTTGTTTGTTTGTTTGTTTGTTTGTTTTGTTTTTTATGCGGTATGCGGTCCTCTCACTGCTGTGGCCACCCCTGCTGCGGAGCACAAGCTCTGGACGCGCAGGCCCAGCGGCCATGGCTCATGGGCCCAGCCGCTCCGCGGCATGTGGGATCCTCCCGGACCAGGGCACGAACCCGTGTCCCCTGCATCGGCAGGCGGACTCTCAACCACTGCGCCACCAGGGAAGCCCCGTATTTATATTTTATAAATATCCACAATGAACCTTATGTTTAAAAATTTTTTTTAAATTTACCCTTAGGTCCAGGAGGCCCAGGGAATCCGATTCCTGGAATTCCTGGTTCACCATCAGGCCCAGGAAGACCCAGATCACATTTTCCTGTGGATCCAGGGATACCTTAAAAACATGCATACATTTACATCAGCGCCTTCCCTTTATCTTGCCTTAAAAGAAAATGTTTGTTTCTGGGTCATGCCAGATCTTTTTGGAAATTAAGAAATAATAACCCCACCTTCCTCCCCATTTCTATGCAATGAGCTAATCATTAGGAGGTGCAAATAATTTTGAAAATATAATCTAACTCCTAAAAAGAAATATTCTCGATATCTTGAACTATATGTCTCCCTCCATCAATGCAAAGTTAAGTTTTAGATGATGTTGGCAAACAAGTTTTCAAATGAAGAAGCTGTGGGAACTTGTCCTGATTAAGCACCAGCCCACACTCCTTGCTCCTCCGCCAAAAATCCATGCAGATTGTTCTGCATTCCAACTCCTCTTAAGTAATGGTAGAGATTCTGCTTTGGAATCAGAAGTACTAACAGGAATAATCTGGATAACCTCAAAGGACAACAGCAAGTCTCCTGTCTGTCGGCTTGTCCCTTCTGGCCTGCACTGTGTTTTTGGAGCCAGTGACTATATGCTTTCCTTAGAATGGGAGAGTTATAACTAGGAGAGTCAGGGTGCCATCTGATGCCAGGTACCAGATGTGGCAAAGGGATACTCACCAGGTGGACCTTGGGGGCCAGCACGGCCTGGGGCTCCAGGAGGTCCTGGGGGCCCTGGAACTGGTGTCAAAACACCGATTTCTCCCTTAGGACCTTAAGAAAATTTGCATCATAAGATTGGTGTGCATATTGAAGCTTTTCTTTCTTCAGAAGGGAAAAACACAATTATAAGGGGTTCATAAACATACCCTAAGGAATATAAAAACTAATCTGCTTCCATAGGCTTCAAGACTGGCTTAAAGATGACCAGCTCATAGAAATTCCACTGACAAATATATGTAAACATCTACTATTGTCTAAGCCTTGTTTTAATTAGGAGCCCAACATGCTGGTCTATTAAAATAGAGCCTATTTTTTTATTTTTTTAAAATTTATTTATTTATTCGTTTGCAGTACGCGGGCCTCTCACTGTTGTGCCTCTCCCGTTGCAGAGCACAGGCTACGGATGCGCAGGCTCAGCGGCCATGGCTCACGGGCGCAGCCGCTCCGCAGCACGTGGGATCTTCCCGGACCGGGGCACGAACCCGTGTCCCCTGCATCGGCAAGCAGACTCTCAACCACTGCACCACGAGGGAAGCCCTAAGAGAGGCTATTTTTAAAAATATTGATAATATGGAATTCAGCCTAACTGCTGGTGAATACTAGTAGGATATTTATTTATTGGGTGACTAGTTTTCACAGGAAGGCAGTATGGTTTATTGGACAAAACATGAAGTGAGGCCTAACAAGTTGATCTGGGCTTGAATCTTGGCTCTGCTCTTTGTAAGGTCTGTGAGCTTGGGCATGTTTTTATTTATTTATTTATTTATTTATTTTTTGCGGTACGCGGGCCTCTCACTATTGTGGCCTCTTCCGTTGCGGAGCACAGGCTCCGGACATGCTGGCTCAGTGGCCATGGCTCACGGGCCCAGCCGCTCCGCGGCTTGTGGGATCTTCCTGGACCGGGACACGAATCTGCGTCCCCTGCATAGGCTGGCGGACTCTCAACCACTGCGCCACCAGGGAAGCCCGGGCATGTTTTTTAACATAAGTTCCTCATGTGTTGAGAAAATAATGCCTGTGTCACTGGTAAAGATTTGAGATAACATTCTGACCACAGTGGCCAATATTAAAAACATGTTAGTGATCAGTATTATCCATATATTCATATATTTATAGAAAGAATAAGTTTACAGTAATGTAATGGGGAAAATTTGGTAATAATATATTTTATGACAGTGGAGTCCTTCACTAAAAATTCACATTTAGAAAGAACAGAAGATTTGAAGATGGATTAGAAGAGGGCTGAGTAAACTTTTTAAGTAAAGGACCAGATAGTAAATAATTTAGACTTTACGGCCCAGGTGGTTCTCTGTTGCAATTACTCAACTCTGTTATCCTAGTGTGAGAGTAGCCAGGAACAATCTGTAAATAAATGAGCATAGCTGTGTGCCAATACAACTATATAGACACTGAAACTTGAATTTTATATAATTTCTACATGTCACAAAATATTATTCAAAAGTTTTTTTTTCCCAATCATTTAAAAATATAAAAACCATTCTTAGCCTGGGAACTATACATGAGTGGGAGGTGGGCTGGATTGAGACTGAGGTCTGCCATGGTTTGCCAATCCCTGGATTAGAATAGCAGCCTCAAAGGTAAGGTGCAGAAAAAAATACACATGTATGAATAATCACAAAATAAGCTTTACATATGTGTGTGGACAGAAATGCATGCATACAATTTATAATATACTGGCGACCCTTGAACAACACGAGTTTGAACCACGAGGGTTCACTCATTCGCGGATTTTTTCAATAGTAAATACTAGAGTACTACATGAACTACAGATACGGAGGAACCACACATAGGAGGGCTGACTCTAAGTTATACACGTAGAGGGTTGCCCGTCCTAACTCCCGCGTTATCTGTGGGCCACCTGTATGTGAATACTACCGGGGATACTGCACTCAAAATTTTATTCCTGGTGAGGGATGCTATAAAAAGATTTGGAGGGCTTCCCTGGTGGCACAGTGGTTGAGAGCCCGCCTGCCGATGCAGGGGACACAGGTTCGTGCCCCGGTCCGGGAAGATCCCACGTGCCGCAGAGCAGCTGGGCCCGTGAGCCATGGCCGCTGAGCCTGCGCGTCCGGAGCCTGTGCTCCGCAACGGGAGAGGCCACAACAGTGAGAGGCCCG
>NW_006795832.1:1759798-1785827 GCF_000442215.2 Lipotes vexillifer | reverse complement strand
AAAAAAAAAAAAAAAAAAAAAAAAAAAAAAAAAAAAAAAAAGATTTGGAGACCAGTGGTATTTTTGGTCTCTAAAGTGATTTTAGAAGTAAAAAACGACCATGGTAGCATTATTTGTTTAACACTGTCAGTAACGTGAAATTCTCATCTTTCGCCATGTTCTCCACCACGGATAAACATTGAGGATCAGATCCCTCCTGAATCCTGCAAGTACGTTCGGTATACGTGGATCCCAAAATTAACGGGACTTTATTATCAACTTTTCTTCATTTGTCTTAGATACTTCGAAGTTTTATTTAGAAACCATTTATGAGGTTATGAATCAAAAAGAACAAATTTGCAATAACATGAGTGGGCCCTGGGCCCAGGAAGAGGCTTCTCAAGATCAATCTTATAGGTTTTTGCCTTCCCTTTGTTTATTGTAGCTAACTTCCACTCACCTCTTAGGATCTATTCACTCCGTGTATTTATATCAGTAATGGATATAGACTATTCCTAGGAAATTTCAGCTGTACTGCTCAGTAACAGGGAAAAAGAGGATTATCTCTACCATATCCTATAAGTTATTTCCCAGTGTCTACAAGTTGACATCATCTATTTACTAGAAGCTGTTTCTATACATTCATTAGTCTTGAGGGAGTTTCACTAGTGCTAGGAACCATCAACCCACTCCACAGGAAAACAGGACTGGAAAGAAAACTAACCAACCGGCTTCTCCAGGTGGTCCAGGGGCTCCAGGAAGTCCTTGGGTGCCCTTTGGACCAGGCTCTCCCCAAGGTCCATAGTCTGATGGTCCAGTCGGTCCTGCAGGTCCTGGGGACCCAGGGATGCCAGGATCCCCTGGAAAACCCCGGTCCCCCTTCTCCCCACTCAGGGCCTGTATCAATAGAAATATGTTTGGATAGTGATTCATCCAGTATCCCTTTACACAGGCTAACATCACTGTGAATACGAATACCAGTTAGGTTGTCATGGAGAAGGTCTTGAATTAAAAAGCAGTTGTTACCTGAAGGGCACTGTTCCTAAAATAAGAGCACTGAATGATGTCTGTTGTTTTGCCCTTTGGAATCTAGCAACATTTCATCAACTCTCTTGAGTCCCACTTAAGGTATCCTACAATGGGATGCCACATATGACAACAGCCCCAAAAACTTAGCTCAAATTGGCCAACAACTCAAATGGCATTAGAGGTGGCATTCATGTTACTGGCACATTTCTAAAATAAAACCAGTACAGCAAACTTTAATTTGATTGGTTTTTCACCAGGTATTTTCATTATAAAGGAGATATTCTATATAGAGTAATTTTTTTCTTATAAAATATTTTTTTTGTTTTTAATTCCATAGTCTGTCACTTTGAAAATGAGTTTATTTTAAAGAAGTTGAATTTGACAAAATAATCGAAGTTCCCCTTCCTCTCCAACATGGCCCCAAATAATAAATGTGACTGGATTTTTCATTGTTTAGTGTCAATGCGGGACTGAGTAATCCTTCTTTTATAATTGCAGGGTGTAAGACTCAAATCAGTTCCTTGATTTTCTCTTACTTTCTGGGACTTCTTTACTAGAACTAATAAAAAAAATTAGGGCAATGCAAATGGAAGCATCACATGAACTGTCTTGATATTAGACCAAAAGAGTTCCCGACTCCAGCCCTCTGTAAGGATAACTGCCACTCTGGAGGGGCAGCTGACAGTTTGCCAAAGAGAGTCTGAAACATTGGCCCTGCTAGCTGCTTCCACTCAAAAAGCGTTTTGTAGTTAAAAGGTTTAGGAAATTCTGCATATCATATCCACAACCTGGGAAGTCACTATTCATATTCTCATACTAAAGGGTCTGTGAGTGAATCTTTAAATTTGTTTGACAAGTTTCTCTGCTTGAGGTGGAACCCTTTGTATTGGACGACACTGATTAACCCTGGGAGAAACAGGGATTTCATAAAACAGGCTGGGCAGCATGCCTTGCAAACATCTCAGATACATGCGATAGGTTCTCAGCCTCTGCCTCTATGACATTTAAAAACAGATTCTGGGGACGAAGTGAGAGAGTGGCATGGACTTATATATACTACCAAATGTAAACTAGGTAGCTAGTGGGAAGCAGCTGCATAGCACAGGGAGATCACCTCGGTGCTTTGTGACCACCTGGAGGGGTGGGATAGGGAGGGTGGGAGGGAGATGCAAGAGGGAGGAGATATGAGGATATATGTATATGTGTAGCTGATTCCCTGTGTTATAAAGCAGAAACTAACACACCATTTTAAAGCAATTATACTCCAATAAAGATGCTAAAAAAAAAAAAAAAAAAGATCCTGGTAGGAACCTCTCACTTGAACGTGTGAGAGATTCCATCCCATGAAAAGAGACAGAATTATATAAACTTAAATATGGCAAATGACAAAACATTTACCCAAATGACAAAACCCTAAATATTCTGTCCTCTTACGCATTTATTTTTACTTAAAAGAATGAACATTGTCCCCCAAATGTTGACTAAAACTTTCCATTATTAATCATTTTCTGAACTTCCCTATAAACTCATTTGATACAAATGTGGAATTGTAACTTGTGTATGAAACAAGGTCATTATCAATGTAGAATTTTCTATGGGCTAAAAAAACCATGGAGTGCTATTTTTTTTTGTCAAAATACTATAAATATTTGTTCGGTTTATTACTGCTCATTTGAAGAGGCCTCATCCTGCAGTTAAAGGGATGAACTGTACTGAATGGCCAACAATTTTTTGAAAAGAAATCATCTGATGTCTTAACTTTAGAGCCCTTCATTCAGAGGGAGGGTAATTTGAAAAAAGTGTCTAGATACCAACCGGTTCTCCCTTAGGTCCTGGTAATCCTTTTACCCCCGGAGTTCCAGGAATTCCATCCAAGCCCTTTCTTCCAGGATGTCCTCGGGGCCCTGGATCCCCTGGGGCACCCACTTGTCTCTCTGGCTGAGATGCTTCACCTTTTTCTCCTTTAAGTCCTGGATGACCCTGATCACCCGGGAAGCCCTAGGGTGGTACAAAAATGAGTCTACCTTGCATTTGGGTACAGTTCTTGTGTCAATGTTAAAAAATGTCAATAAGAACTTTTCAATTTTACTGAACATGAATTTTTTTTCCAGACCCTTTCTTTGGCCCATAAGTAAAATTTCAAGCTTTTTGGCTTTATTTTTTTCTTCCAAAACTATAAAAAAAATTCAATTAGTGTAATTCAATGCAATACATATACAATAATATAATTCAATATGATACAACCTTCATCATAATTCAGATTACGTTAGAATATTGGTAAATTTCAATATGCATCTATGGATAATTTGATTTAAATATATTTATCCAAGTATAACTTTCTGATTTAAATTTTTAACAACTTTATTGATGTATAATTTACATATTATAAAATGAATCTTTTGTAAGAATACAATTCAATGATTTTTAGTAAATTTACACATTCATGCCACAATCACCACAATCCAGTGTTAGGACGTTTCCACCCCTCCTCCAAATTCCCGCAAATCTATTTGCAGTCCATCCCTGTTCCCAGCCTCAGCCCCAGGCAGCCACTGATCAGCTTTCTGTCTCTGATACCATTTGAAATGATTATAAATTCATTAATTCATTCACTTATTCTTTCACACATCATTCATTTATTCATTCAATCAACAAGTACCTACTAAGTGCCTTACTATTAAGTGCTCCTTGCTAGGCACCAAACTGACAACCTATATGGGGTGCAACCATATTTCCAGAGGGCTCCATTTTCCAAATTGAAACTAAATAAAGCTTTAAAACCATGAAATCTTACCGGAAATCCTGGAAGACCAGCGCTTCCTAGGGACCCTGGGATTCCTTTAATGCCAGCTGCACCTTGTCTTCCTGAAAGCAGTAAATTATTAAGTATACATAGAACACAAACTCTGAACAGCCAGGGTAATGCAGTATGTGAAGAAAATAGGATGTCTTCTTCTGAAGAAAGAAAATTTCTTTATTAAAACACACAGTGCAAGGTAAGAATGGGAGTAAATAACTGGAATAAGAGATAACATTCAAAACAAGAACTCTTAAATTTTAGCTTCCTAAAATTCTTGTCTTTATAATTTCAAGGAGACACATTTATTTCTTCTAATGATAAAAGTAATGGGTGCTCATTGTAAAAAAAATTATACAGAAAGAAGAGAATAAAAATCACACATACGGGGGCGGTGGTGGTGTGATGAATTGGGAGACTGGAATTGACATATATACACAAATATGTATAAAATAGATAACTAATAAGAACTTGCTGTATAAAAATTAAATAAAATAAAATTCAAAAAAAATCCCACATAAATCTACCACCAGAAGACAGTATTTGCTAAAATTTTCATGTGCATTACTCATAAAATTTTATATCCATAAATGCATAGGACTCATAATACACTTTTTTGGAATAATACTGTACATATGTCAATAAATATGGACTTATAGCTTCCCTTTAAATGGCTGCATGGTAGCCTATTGTATGGGTGAACCATCATTCATTCAGCTAACAGCTATTTTTAAACATTTAGATTGTCTTATTCAACTTTAGTTGTTGTAAACAGTGCTATGATAAATACCTCTGGATATTTAGTTCTGCAAATTTATCCAAAGATTTCCTTTACAATAAATTGCTAAAAGTGTAACTGCAGGTCCAAACAGGTACAAATCTTTCTGAGGCTTTGTATATCGGTTGCCAAATTGCGCTTTACTGTATTATTTTATACTTCCTCTATTTAAATATCTCTGTAAAGAGGATCCCTTTAGAGGATCTTTTGGATGGATCTCAGGTCAGTTTATTAACAAATGTTTATTCAGATTTTTTTTTTGCAAGGTTTAAGCCAGGAGAATTTTTTGTATAGTAATCCAAACAGTTTTACTGCTTATGTATCTCTTTGAGCTATACCTGTAGTACCTCAAATGTAGGAAAACCAAGGAAAATACAGCAATGCTATTGGTTGGTTAGCAGCAGTGAGCTGCCTGCCTGCATCACTAGCCTTGGGCCAGAGATCGCTCTGGGGATGCAGGAAAATTATGATGGCTTTCCTTTTGTTCTTTACCTTCCTCCCTTCCTTTTAGTTTTTGTTTTAACATTCCCCCCAGAGACTTGGGCGTCAAATAGGAGCTGTATGAAAAACACTTCCCCCTGTTCTTTGTGCCATCCTTTCCTGTCAGGCTTGTCTCAGGGAGTCAGGGGGCAGTGACTGCAAAGTAACTAAGGCCTTCATGAAGAAGTGGGTAGGATTTGAGGGTGACAAAGGATCCCTGCCCTAATGCATGTCCTCTACTGGCTGGCCACAGTGCTCGTAGCTGCCACCATGAGCCTTTCTTCTTTGGACTGAGACCAAGCCTCCCCGAAGACTCTGTGTCAATGCAAATGTCTACTGGATGGTGGTAACATGCAAACGTGCTCTTATCTCCAAAGGTAGAGCTTTTAGCTCTTAGCCCCCAAGGATAGAGCTTTAGATTAACTTGGCTCAAAGGGCAGCACCTGGTACAGCAATTAAGGGGTGCCAGTGTAGAAGGCGGGAGCATGTCTCCAGAGGAGAGTGTCTGGACTGGAGTCAGGCTCTACCACTTATTAGCTATGTCATCTGATACCTCAGCTTCCTCATCTGTTAAATGGGGTTAACGTAACACTTAGCTCTAGGATTGACATGAGGAATAAGGGATGGAGGCACAGAAGACATCTAGAACCATGCCTAGGGCACTGAGCAAGGGCTCTGTAACTTGAGAGCTCTTATTGGTCAATGAGAAATCATTTGAGGATGGTGCCTATAGACCAAGGTGCTAATGGCAGAACCTAGATGGTGTGTGATACCATGTGAAGGCCCTGGGTAGCCAGCAGAGTGGCACAGGGGCAGAGGAACCCAACTAATAAAATAGAGACTTTTTCTACTTCAAGCCTTTGTCCATGGTCATTTCTATGACCAGGGAAGGGGAAGGTAGGAGAGCAGAGGCAGAGACAGCCTGGAGCAACAGTGCTGAGGTGGAGAGTTCTGGTCTGGCACAGAGGTCAACAAGGGAAGTGACATATGCTTTATTTAGTCCTCAGGATATTGGCCTATGAAATGTTTTTTCCTTCAAAAGTTGACGGCTAATATTTTTTTTAAAACATGAGATTTCAGATTAAAAAATCCTAATTTTATTCTTCCCATGAAAAATTGGAAGATTTATTAGCACAGAGCCTAAAAGGCTGCCAAGTAAACAGGCTGGAGTTGAGTGCCTGATGGCAGCTTCCCATTTACTGCGTAGCCCCTTCAGTTTACTGAAGTCCTCACCACTCCTTATCTTCCCCGGCACTGGGGCCATTGGTGAACTTTGTTATCGTGCTTGTACGGTTAAGAATAATGTGAAATAGTGCATGTGCCCATGATGATATCAAAAGGGGGGACATGAAAAATTAGACTGAGAAGGGTCATGTCTCTTGAAAAAAAGAATGGGAGACAGTTTCTTTCATTTTTTTTTTTTTTGGCCACGTCTCTCAGCCTGCAGGATCTTAATTCCCCAACCAGGGATCGAACCCTCACCCCCTGCAGTGGAAGCCCAGAGTCTTAACCACTGGACTGCCAGGGAAGTCCCAGGGGCTTATTTCTTTATGGAAGAAAAAAGTGGTGTGTGTTTGGTATGGTTGCTTCACTCCTCCAAGTTACCAGCTGGTCCCCTGTAGAAAAGTGAGTTTACAATTCCTGGATAACACGGTGGTTTGCTAGAGTTCAGCAACTAAGACGGAATAAGGGGAAATGCCAGCTTTTATGGGATTTTTGGCTTACTTTATGTTAACAGAGTGTGTTTCTGAAAGTCTCCCTCCAAATTCATATAAACCACATCCTGACATCTAGCAGTCTGATGCCATTTTTTCCTGCCCAATGAATCGACCCTTTCGGTACTTGAAAAGATACTTGTGTGCAAATTGTCTGTACCTGGGAATCCTTTTACGCCATCTAACCCCGGCAATCCTGGGGGGCCTGGAGGCCCTGGGACACAAGGACACTGTGTGCACAAAAGGCCTGGCTCCCCTGCAATGAGAACACACTTGCATCACTCACAAACCCATGCCGAGTCCTTAGAAAGGACAGATATTTTCGAACCACACGAAAATTTTTTCATGTAGTGAAAATCATTTAGGACATTGTACATATTAATAAAAACATCATTCATCTATTATACCTGCTTACTTTAACTGAGCTTATTTTTTGCGCTCTGAGAGAGGAAATCCCAAGAGCCTAGTATTAAATATTTACTATTTCAGTGTTTCTCTCCTTGAGTGCAGGCTACAACCACATTCTAGGAAGAGCCAATGATTTACTGCACAGGTGCTAAATAAATGATTCATTTCCAGATAAATAAATACCGTTAGGTAATCCTTTTGGAAAAGAAGCCGTCTCTGACTGTCTGCTATTTTGGGGTCATTGTTGTCTCAGGGAAATATAAAATCAGTGATAATAAAGATGTTGAGAATGGCTTATTCTAGTTGAGAAACATCACTGATTGAACCAACCTTTGGGCCCATCGACTCCTGGGATTCCTGGAGACCCTGTATGGCCTGGAGGTCCACCATCTCCAGGGGGACCTCTGCGAAGAACAATACCACCTACAAAGAGAAAACACAAAAGCTCGTTTTTTCTTTCTTTTAAGTATTTTCTTCAATTAGCAAGTGTTTTAGTAATGTCTTTATTTATTTATTTATTGCGGTACGCGTGCCTGTCACTGCTGTGGCCTCTCGCGTTGTGGAGCACAGGCTCTGGACGCGCAGGCCCAGCGGCCATGGCTCACGGGCCCAGCCGCTCTGCGGCATGTGGGATCTTCCCGGACCGGGGCACGAACCCGCGTCCCCTGCATCGGCAGGCGGACTCTCAACCACTGCGCCACCAGGGAAGCCCAGTAACATCTTTATTTTATATGCATTTCCCCATCTCTGTTTTGGAAGCTGAGTCTTCTGAAGGTTGTCCGCAACTGAAAAGACTGACCAGCTTTTCCTTTCACGTTACACATGTGATATTTTTAATAAGGAAGCAGTGGTTCTTTGAAAGCTCAGTAGATGGTATTTATTGGCACATGATCAACCCATGCTATCTTATTCAGTTGTTTTCAATTATTCCAGGACTATCCCTTTAGCATCTTTAGGCAAAAGGTCAGATCTCATTCTTCTGTGTATCTCTGATACATGGTATTTTCCTGACAGATTGTAGATGTTTCATCTATACGGAGTGCAAAAATGGATTCTGACTTGGGCATCATCTGTTTTCTCCTCATTGCTTATTCATATCAACAGAGTTTTTCATTCTTTTAAAAAATTTTTTTTATTGAAGTATAGGTGATTTGCAATGTTTCAGGTGTATAGCAAAGTGATTCAGTTTTACATATATATGTATATATATATATATATATATATATATATTCCTCAGATTCTTTTCCATTATAAGTTATTACAAGATATTGAATATAGTTCCCTGTGCTATACAGGAGGTCCTTGTTGTTTATCTGTTTTATACATGGTAGTGTGTATCTGTGAATCCCAAATTCCCAATTCATCCCTCACCCCCTCCTTTCCCCTTTGGTAACTCTAAGTTTGTTTTCTATGTCTGTGAGTCTATTTCTGTTTTATAAATAAGTTCATTTGTATCATTTTTTTAGATTCCACATATAAGTGATATCATATGATATTTATCTTTCTCTGTCTGACTTACTTCACCTGTATGATAATCTCTAGGTCCATCCATATTGCTGCAAGTGGCATTATGAATTATTTTTTATGGCTGGGTAATATTCCATTAATGAAAAAGAATATATATACATATACATATATATATATATATATATACACAATATATCTTCTTTATCCATTCATCTGTCAATGGACATTTAGGTTGCTTCCTTGTCTTGGCTATTGTAAATAGGGCTGGTATGAACACTGGGGTGCATATATCTTTTCAAATTAGAGTTTTCATCTTTTCTGGATATATGCCCAGGAGTGGGATTATTGGATTATATGGTAGAGTTTGTCATTCTTTTTTGTGTGTGTGTGTGTGTGTGATACACGGGCCTCTCACTGTTGTGGCCTCTCCCGTTGTGGAGCACAGGCTCCGGATGCACAGGCTCAGCGGCCATGGCTCACGGGCCCAGCCGCTCCGCGGCATGTGGGATCTTCCCGGACTGGGGCACGAACCCCTGTCCCCTACATCGGCAGGCAGACTCTCAACCACTGCGCCACCAGGGAAGCTCGAGTTTGTCATTCTTAAAGCAGCTTTTCAGGAAAGCTCTTCCCAGTCTTCCACATACATCTGCTATTATAATGGTACAGTCAATAGTTAATTCTCTCAAATTGTTGTGTTCTATGATCTAATTTTTGGCCTTGCCATTTCCAATATAGGTTGAAGGCAATGCTGATGAAACTAAATATGTACAAACAGTACCTATAGCTTCCCCAAATTTCAGAGCAACAGGTAACAGTGGAAACATTTAATTTGGATGGAATATGTATGTGTTATATTATGTCCGTTCCATTATGAAAGAATGCTTATTTTGTGATCCAGTTATCTGTGTCTTTAAGTTGAATGGGTAGTTATCTCTGAACAGTAAAATCTACTTCCACTTATAAAACAAATACATCATAGGGATGAAATATACAGCATGGTACTATAGTTAATAATACTGTATTGCATATCTGAAAGTTGCTAAGAGAATAGGTCTTAGAAGTTCTCATCACAAGAGAAAAATTGTAACTACGTATGGTGACAGACACTAACTAGACACTGTGATGATCATTTCATAATATATACAAATATTGAATCAATATATTTTACCCCTGAAACTAATATAATGTTGTACACCAATTATACTTCAATAAAACAATTTAAAAAATAGAAAAAAAAGTAAAATATTATGGCACTTTTATACTTAACATAGACTCATGTATACTTTTACATGTATACATTTGTAGATACTTATACATTTTCATATTCATTTCATATTTAATTCAACAAATATTTGAGTACCTACAATATCGCAGCCCCCATGCTGTATGCTGGGCTTCAAAGAGTAAATGAGACACTCCCTGACCTCAAAGAGTCTTATAGGGGAAACTGACTCAGACAAGCAATGTGGAAAGATCTATGATCAGGATAAACTTGAGTGTTATAAGAGGTAGGTGGGCTCAGTGAAAACTTTCTCCAGCGCTTTAAAGCTCCAACAGGAAGGACAGATAGGTGTTGCTTAGAGAAGAAAGGGTAAGAAACAAGAACAGTCTCTGAAGGGCGAGGGAGCATGGTGCCTTTGGAGAGGGAGCTGTTCTACTGCAGGTGCCCTGTGGGCCAGATCCTGATTTGAACATGCCTGAGCTTCGTGAGCTGTGCGTATCAGGCTTGTCATCGATAAAATGAGGACACAAAACCTACACCTGGAAAAAGACTTGGAGGGCTAGAAGTTGTTCAAATCCCTGATATACAGTAAAGTATTTTTGTTGAGTTTTGCTTTGCTTAAGTTTTCCACATAGATCCACTCCATAGCTTAACAGCTTGTTCTTAGACATTGTCTTCTATTAATAGGATAATTTCTTAGATTGTTGTTAGCCTAAAGGAAAGCTTTTATTTATTTATTCATTTATTTATTTATTTATTTAGGCCGTGATGCGCTGTTTCTGGGATCTTAGTTCCCCGACCAGGGATTGAACCCAGGCCACGGCAGTGGAAGTGCCGAATCCTAACTACTAGAACACCAGGGAACTCCCTCTATTTTTAATATTGCTCATATAACTAGACACTTAACTGAATTATTTTATTAATACTAAGAATTTTCCAGATTATTCTTTTTAATTTTCTATGTTTATAATGATATTGTCTATAAATAATGTTTCTTCCTTTCTTAAAAAGATCACTGACGCATGGAAGATTCTTAAGGCTAGTAGGAGGGTTGGGTATAAAACACAAGACCTCCCAGGAACCTTCCAGGAAAGGCATTTTAAAATATATAGAGCGATCTGTGTGTTCCTGAGGTTCTATATACCTATCAGCCACATACAGAATGCTAAGTGGCTCTATCAGGGGATGGAGAGCAAAGGATAACTTCATCAGAACTTCCAGGTACTGCTTCAGAGTCTCTGGGCTGCAGCTCTGTGGTTTCTGACCCACTTTGCCTGGCAGCATCTTGCCTTGGTCCATGTTGCACACCTCTAGCCTCCTGTCCTGGGGCTTCCCTGCTGATGACAAGCCACAGGATGCCCCAGGAGACATGCCAACACAGCCTGGAAGTGTGTGTCTGTGGGGGGATGTGGGTGGGGATGGTAGGGTGTTAGTCCCGTCCTGTGGGGCACAACTTTGACCCATGTGAAATGGGGGCTGGTGGGGAAATTCTTGCCTCTTTGTCTCCCCAGGAAAGATTATCCTGAGACGAAGTTATACAGCTTCTTGGAAGATAGTCTCCAGGGACTGAATGAGCAGTTGCGCTTGGCCTAGGCCAACTTGATAATGGTCATTCCTTCCCTGCTTCTCTCCCCTTGTCCCTGTTTCCTGCTCCACCCTCTGTGGGAACTCAGGGTAACACTGGGCTGCGCTTGCAAAGTAGCCCTGCCACCGTAGCTGCTTCCACAGACAGTTAATAAAATGAAACTCCAGTGGAAACGTAACTCCTACGGTCCACACTGATGGCCAAGCTGCGTGTAAGGTTCATCGCCCCCGATGGGCACATCTCTGTCACCGGGCAACGTACGCAAAAGGGCATCTTTACCTGGTGGTCCTGGAGGTCCTGGCGACCCTGTAGGGCCTGGTGAACCAGGACAGCCAGGGGACCCGGGAAGCCCCGCTGCGCTCTTTCCTGGGGGTCCTCGCTCGCCTTTACTTCCTTTTACTCCTGGTACTCCAGGGGCTCCTTGGAGGCCAGGCCTTGATGACCCTTGGAGAAAATAATCATTTATTGTTTTTTAGATGTTTCCCTGATTAATATACATTTGTTTTTCAATTGCAAAAAGTGATATATTCTTATAAAAGTTGTACAATTGAAAAATATATAGAGCATATAAAAGTGAATTATCTGGTGTCCCTTATCTGTGGCCTTGTTAAACTATCACAATACAGCAGAGCTCAGACCATTCCATTTCAAGAAGGTAATTTATGTGACTTATTACAAGGGGCTGAAACAGAGGTTGGGATGCACTGTAGTCTCTTGATTCAAAAGGACTTCAGGAGAAATTCTTCAGTATATGTTATTTTATAAATTCTTTTTATTAGAGACTAAAAGATGCCTATCTTTCAGGGTCTCAAATGAGAAAGAGAGAAAATTGTAATTGGACTTTATTCTTGCCAATCGTCTTAGTTATATTAAAGGGTACCCTGGGGGAGGCAGGCATCTGCTGGGGGAGAAGCCATGCCAGGTGATACAAACCCCCCTTCCTCTGTCCCTCCTAAAATGACCCGGATGTGAGAAGGGAAGTCTCAAATCTCTGCCTCATAGTTAAGAATCTCTGCTGAGAAACCAGTGGGGGTAATATCCGATTATTTCTGATTATTGAGCATGAATATTTTGGCCTAAAGGCTAATAATCCTTCGGATTGACATCTGTTTTAGAGCTTTTTAATTTTCACTTGCTGGCTTTTTAAACCATCCTATTCATTACTTGGAAGGAAGTCTTTCTTAATATTTGGTCAGACCTTTAAAATCCCCTTTTGCATCATTTCAACTTCAAGAAATACCTGCTGTTAAGAGTTTGGTATATATTTTTCCACATATATGCAAGAACACATAATATTTATCCATTTATCTTTTTCTTTTGCAATAGGATTATAATATATATGTAGTTCTTCAGTCTGTTTAATTTTAGTTCATTTTCAAAATTATGAAATAGTTTAAATATACAGCATAGTACAGAGAAAAATATAGTCAATGGCAGGGCTTACCAAATCTTTGCTATTTTGTTCTCAGTTTTGTCTCCTTTACAAAATGACACATTACAGTACGACAGTTATAACCGAGGCTACTGTGGTTAATCTTTAACCATCCTTGATCCTATTCTTCCTCTCTCAAGAGGCAACCACTCAAATGACTCACAGATATTTTTCCACTTCACCGAATTGTCTATGTACCACAAACAATATATTTTAAAAATGAAAACTTTACACAAAAGCTATAATCTATGTGTCTTTAGGCAACTTGTGATACACTATGAAAACTATCATTTTAAGCAACCTAGTTGCCATAAAATTATTGTTTTTCTAGCTCTGTGCCTCTTCTGAGTTTCAAGCCTTCTGCTCCTTACACAGAAGTTACTGTCTTACACTTAGTTAAAACTACTGCGAGTAAAAAAGAGCATTTCTCTATTACTTTGTGTCAGTTTCCCAGTTTCCACTCCCTTTTCCCCTGCAGGTCACAAAGTTAACGATTAAGAAGTTGGAAACACTTGTATATCAATTAAAGAAACATTTGTCTTATGTAAATACTGTAGACTCACTAGAGAGCAGTGTGTTTTCCATTTAATAGCGTTTCTATTGGTATCCTGAGAAACATGTACGTACCAGGACTTCCAGGGGCTCCAGGGGGACCACTGGGACCTGTGAATACATAATAGCGATTAATTGTTTACAAAGATGTAAATATCCCCTCCCCCCGGCTATTGAAATCTTGGATGACGATATAATAATAATATAATAATACATTTTTCATACTTTTTCTCCACTCTCACATAGGTAAATATGAGAAAACTTCACTCATTTAAACAAACTGTAAAGAAGAAACTAAGTTCATCTTAGATGTCTAGCACTCAAAACGGGGGAGGGAAGAGAGACAGGGGTAGGGGATAAGGGACATGAGCTACTATGTATAAAATAAATAAGCAGCAAGGATATACGGTACAGCAGAGAGAAATATAGCCATTTTTTGTGATAACTTTACATGGAGTATAATCTACAAAAATATCGAATCACTATATTGTACACCTGAAACCAGTATAATATTGTAAATCAACTCTACGTCAATTTTTTTTAAAAAGTAAATCATGCTACTTTATCATCTTCAAATAATTCAACAAGACACCTCCTAAGAGTCTGCTCTGCTTGGTATTTTGCTGGATGATTCAGATTCCAGAATATCAAATAGCTGGAATTGTCAAGAATATGAGTTTGGTCTGGATCCATCTCAGATCGCTTATAGCTGTAACACTGCGTAGGGCTCTAATTCTTTGATGTATATGAGTGATTTATAGTAAGCATATCAGATTTTTAAAAATCTTTGTCTAATACTTATCTGTCCATTTGTTTAAGTACACTGAGACTTCTACCTCTCTTAAGTAAAATTCTTCTTTGAAATCTTATTTACATCAATAATTTTCCTAGATCAGTGGTTCTTAATCCTGTTGCACATTAGAATTAATCTGGGGAGCTTTAACGATCTGCCAGTATCCAGGGCCCTCCTCCAGGCAATTAAATCAGAATCACAGGGATGGGACCTGGACATGGTTCTTATTTAGCAGTTCCTGGGGATTTTAATGTGTAGTAAGAGATAAGAGCTATTAGCCAGATCTTTGCAATCTATCAAAAGGGATAGAACGTAAGTAAATGTGACTTTAATTCTTGATGCTGGAAGTCAGAAAACCAGGACTTCAGTTCCTTCTTGTCACTATTTGTGTGGATTTGCTCAAATTATAGCTCTTCAGGGACTCCATTTTCTCTTTTGTATCCCACTGAGATTGCTGGTTTTGGACACTCCCACCTCCTTCTCTCCAGTCATGTTTGTGTCTTCCTACCAGACTTGAACATTATGCTTTCCTACATAAAGATAATTCAGTTACCTTCTACTGTATACCACCTATGGAATTTTCTTATGAAAATTAGGAAATACCAAAAAATATCACCACCTATGAACATTAGGAGACCTCCCTTCTCCTCTTGCCAATTCTGGGTCTGTAAACACATGCTATACATTTTGCCTTGAAAGAAAGACATGGAATGATCAGCAAATGCTTTAGGAAGAAATTTATTCTCACCCTGTGGGCCAGGAGCTCCCTTGGGCCCTGGTGGGCCTGGAATTCCTTCATCTCCCTTTTCCTGGTATGCATCATAATATTCTGTCTTAAAGGAAAAAGAAATTAATAAAGAAAAAAGACAGCTATTTATGGACAGCTCGCCAAATGCAATTACTTCAATTTCTTCTTTTTTGGCTACAATGATACTTTCCTTATTTTCCTGAATTCATAGGTTTATGTGTTAGAAGGATATGGCAGTTAAGTATATGGGATGGATACATTTAAAAATAAAAGTTAATCTGGTATCATGATATCATATATTTCATGGGCTTTCAATTAGAAATACATTTTATGATGTGGCCCAAATCACATACACACATTTCAATATACATATACATATCTATATATGTGTGAATATGTATAAATTAAAGTTTCAGAAAATAGTGACTTCTTACAACATATGATCAACTCTGATATCTTTTATTCTATACTATTTCACTTTTTAAAAATGCTTGTCCTGAGGACTAAACTTATTTCAAAGTATATTGGGATCTACACATCAAAAATACTTTATTGATTGTTTCTTTAAATTTCAGGACACTGTTGACCTTCAGACAAAGGTTTCCTCAGTCCAAGGACTCAGGACTATTACGTATTTCTGAAGTGATCAGTGGACCTACTGCTGGTCTCCTTAACCATCTACTTCCAAAGCAGAACTTCCTCTGAAGTTAGCAGAAGCTGCAGAGTTATGTGGTATTGAGCATGAGAAAAGAAGATAGAAAGAAGATGGAAGTATAAAAGTTTTTAAAAACTTAGTTTTTTCATACGCTGCATGGGGCCAATTAGTTCGCCTCTTTTATTTTCCCAGCAACCCCTTAAAAGTATCTTGGGATTACTTGCCATCTGAATCATTTGCTTGTAGTGTAAAGAGGCTGATTTCTGGGACCCTCCTCCGGTTACTGAGTTGACTTACCTAGCCTGAAGGGTCTGAGAACTGCGTTTGTAATAACACGCACACACACTCCCCCAGTGACTCCTTTGCCACCATGGAGGAGCTTTCTGTCACACCTGCACAGTCACACTGAATGTGAGAACCACTGTCTTTTGAGGCAGGAAAGGAAGAGGCCAGAACTCAGAGCCTGGGTCTTTTTCACTCAACTCCTTAAGCTACAGAGTCACTGTATAAAATGTAGCCACCCTGCAGTCAGGAGCTGACAGACATCAAATCCATGTTCACACCGGGGAGGGAAGGAAACAGCCTGCCACTAAGGGGCTTGGGCTGGGGTCATTGGTTTTGGCTGGTCCTGTATTAAACCCTGGGCTGAGCTTCTGCTGCCTCACAGTGCAGGGCTGTCTTAATGGGGCCCAGCTGGAGACAGCCACCCTGCTGCCCAAGCTGTCCTCCTCTGCTGCCTTCCTACCCTACTTAAGGGCAAGGGATTACTTACCTTGGGCCAGGCCTGATTAGAGAAAGGTTTTCTTCTCTACAGCCCAGGATGGGCATTGCCAGTGCATTCCAGGGACCAAGTAGGACCAAAGAAAAATACTTGTCCGTTATCAAATGGACAAATAATGACAACAGCTATTTTTTTCTGCCCCGGTTTGATAAAAAGGTAACTATTGTAATCTCTATCATAGCAGTCAATAAGAGACACTGTTTCAAAATTTCCTTGATATTTTGAAAGACTTGATCAAACATGACCTTAAAATGGTCTTTAATTACACTTACTGGACCACGAAATCCTGGAGGGCCCATGTCTCCTTTCCACCCCTATGTTGAAAGACAGTTACAAATTATGAGCACATTAATCGAAAGTATTTACATGTTAGGTATACTTAGAAACCAAAATGCACAGTTAAACAAATCTATGCTAAAAATTGATGTTATTTCTATGAAATGTACAAACCAAGTTAACATGAAAGGGATACTACTTGTGATTATCTTCCTGGAGGGCCATATCTGAGTCAAGAATCTTATCTACAAGGTCTGGAAGAAGTGGCTGTTGTTCTCTACCTTTCTTCCACATCACTCCCTTCAAAGGATGTTTGCATCATTGCGTGCTCTCCTGTTCCCACCCAGACTAGAGGCACAGGGAAACCAGGCTGTGGGTTGTAGGCAATTCCCGGTGTCCCAGCTATAATCAACCTCCTTTCTTACCTACTCAGGAGGGCATTCCAGAATTCTACTGGAAGCGATATTAACATAGGATAAAAATCTTGAATCTGCATATATACCTACATATGAAAACTATGTGAAAATATCTGTAACATGTTGTCAGAAACAATGATGTGGAATACGGTCCACAGTTAACTGATGATGACCTTTCAGTACATCGTGACCCAGGTTGAGACTCACAGGGACCAGCCTACCCTTGACCCCTGATGACCTGAAACTTCCTCCAATCGCAGGTCCTTTCCAGCTTCTTCCTCGTGCGGAGCTGAAATCTCACTCGTCCTAAGTCAGCTTCTACTACACAGGACAGGTGTAACATCTTTCCCCTTCAAGGGTTCAAATACAGTTGCCACATCTCTTGTTTCTTCTTAACAAATATGCTAAGATGTTTTAGTGAGCTCTAATTGCAATTCCTTGTACCGAGTTTCAGGACGTGTGGGGAAAGGGTGACCAAACCCAACCAATTAAAAAAGCTGAAGATAGACGTTAGGAAGGGAATTACCTTGATGCCATCTTCGCCCCTTAACCCAGGGAAACCCTTGCTGCCTTTGGCTCCCTACGGAGAACAGCAAAGTGCATAGGTCAGAAGACACATTGATAATCAATTTCTTCTGTAGGAAGCAAACTGCTTTAAACTCCTTTCTGGAAAAAAAGATGTGCTCAGATGACCTCTCTCCACAGTGAGGGTGTAACACTATGATTCTCAAACATAATTTTTAAAAGCTATATGCTTTTTGTTTGCTTAAAACTACTTAGTGACTCTCAAAAACCCTTTTGTCTAACAGGACCCACACTTTCACTATATTAATGGGCCAAGTCACATCTTTACCTCAGTGCCAGGGAAACCGGGGGCACCATCTTTTCCAGGCTTTCCCTAAAACAAAAACCAAACAAAAACACGAAACTTCATAAATATGGGTGATTTCAATAAACATGAAAGACTTAAATGATATGATCATCTCTTGACCTTAGGCAAGAAAGCCTGACTGAGGTTTCCCCCACTTATTAAAAGGAAAAACTATTAACCACAGAACAGGTGATGACCTTCTCTTGCCAGGGAAGGCAGAAGCCAGTCAGAATGGGAAATTAGGGAGGGTCACTGGAAAAAGGAGAGGATATTAAGAGCTAAGCTTAAACTAGAGTTAACACTACCCATCAAAGCTTAGAAGGAAAATCAAGGAAGCACTGAGCAGAGAATCGAACAGGAAAATCCAGAAAGAGGGAGGCGTTCACAGTCTATTCATTTGCGGTGTTGGCAATCCCCTGAACTCCAGATGTGCCTATATTTAGATATATGTATAAAAGGTATTTTGCAGCATTCAAACAGACAGGGCTTTTTGGATTAACTATTATGGTGTTTACCCTCTACGATAAAATTAAAAATCATATCAGTTGAATATTTTTTCTTAGAAAAAAAATATACTTTTCCCAGTGTATAATTTTTAGAGTTTTTAAACAATATATGTGTTTAAATTCTTTGCAAAATAGAGCTGGGTGGGAGAGTGAGCCTCTGTTGTTTCTACATTCTCCTCTTTTTTTGCCCATCACCCCCTATATGGATGAAGATCGTTGGTCAAAGAAGAGGATGAGGCTGATACACAGAGAGGAGTGGAAGTGAAACGGACAGAGTCCTGCCCATTTCATTTCAGGTTCAGAAGTCCTTGACGCTTGTTTTAACCTTGAACTTCTCAGATACTTGAACAAATAAATTCTAACTCCCAAATTTTTTTTTAAAAAGTTTAGAAAATCTAAGCTAGTTTGAGTTAAGCACCTTATATTCACGACCTCAAGAGTCCTGAGTACTTGCTAATTTAGGTTGCACATGACACTGAGTTTCCAAACTCACCTGTGGGCCTGGTTCTCCAGGAGCACCTTTTTCTGATCCGTAAGATTCTCCAGGTGGCCCCTGTATTAATGAGAGTTAGGTCAAGTTTTGTAAATTATTGATATTTGACTTACATGGATTTTTATTAACTTTTCCCTTCTGGTAAAATTTTTGAAATGGTGGGTTATCTAAGAAGGACATCTTATTTATGAATATTAATTTAAAAACAGATGCTGAAGATAAATCATAAGATGGGTGCCATTGGGTGCATGTAAAACAGTGCAGGGATTTCAGCTAGAAGTGGCCATAAAATAATTCTAGTATTTATGATCTGTGCAGTAAAATACCATCATGCTTTAGCTAATATTAAGATTTAAAGGTAGATCATACATCAAAATATGCTCTAAGGCTCTACTTTTTGCTTCAAGGGAACAACACGATTCTTAGTGACCTACTGAGGGTCCAGGGTGTCCAGACTGGCCCACGGCTCCCTGGTCTCCCTTCTCCCCCTTGAGGTCCTGTCACAAAAACAAGTTAAGGTCATTACAAACAGATCAAACAAGATATTATTGACTATACTTGGAAAAGTCCTCTATTTGTTCAATAGATTGGATTTTCAAGCTACTTATACACCTCCTGTTAACACACCACATTATCAATTTTCACATTTTGAATTTTATACCTGGGAACCCCCTGAAACAATATACAAACATTTTGTGTGCTATATTTTATTTATTTTTTAAACTGATGTATAGTTGATTTACAACATTATATTAGTTTCAGGTGTACAATGCAGTGATTCAAGATTTTTATAATTATCCTCCTTTTATAGTTACTATAAAATATCGGCTCTATTCCCTGTGCTGTACAATATATCCTTTTTACAACCTTTTCTTTTTTTAAAAAAATGAAAGTATCCTTTAGATCAAACTGTATTAAACTAATTTAATTCTTGAATCAGTTTTCTATAAGCACAATTAGATCATTTCTAATGTAGTTTACGTTCATTTTTAATATACTGAAATTATTTTCACTGAGATCAACTATTTTCTGAGTAAATGGTACAACGAGGATTGAATTCATTAATTAGGTTTGTTTTGCCCTTATCACATTTTATTCATATATTGTGAAAATATAATTTTCAAAAACAATTTTTTTCCCAATGTGAGTATCCTCCTGAGGGCATCATTGTTATAAATAACTCAATTTTGTCCCCTGGGTCAAATCTTCCAGATCTTGCTTTTGTCAAAATAAGATTTTTTCCCATCAATTTTCAGCCAATAAAGCTTTAGACTTTATTAAATATACTTTTGTTGATTAATCCTGAAAAGTTCAGTTATTCTCCTCAGCCAATTTTTTTCCAGTCTTCAATGAGAGTTATTATTTTGGCCATAGAAAACCTCACCACGTTCTGTTTTAACTATTCTAGTTTTGTTTTGATAATTTCTATCATTAAAAATTAATTATATTGGAAAGAGATGATTAAGGGATTTCTTTTGGGGTGATGAAAATGTTCTAAAATTGCACATGGTTATAGCTGCACAACTCTATGAATATACTAACAGCCACTGAATTGTACACTATATAAGTGAATTTTATGGCACGTGAATTATATCTCAATAATGCTGTTAAAAGTTAATTATAATTAAAACCCATGAATTTTATTCTTTAAAAGGGTGAAAATTATGGTATGTGAATTATATTGCAATCAAGCTATTATTAAAAACAATTAATCATAAGTTTAAAGGAGAACGATGATTTATGTTTATTTCTTAGTTAATCCACAAGAAAATTGTTAGCTTCCCCCTCACTCCCCATTCCCCTTCCCAGACATTCCAGGATCAACCTGGTGTCTAGGATTGCTGTATGATGTGAGGCACTTCTTCTGAGTTTTTTTTTTTTTTTTTTTGCGGTACGCGGGCCTCTCGCTGTCGCGGCCTCACCTTGGAAGCCATCTTGTCCTGGGCTTCTTTTTTTTGGAAGTTTTTTTTTTTTTTTTTTTTTTGCGGTACGCGGGCCTCTCGCTGTCGCGGCCTCTGCCGTTGCAGAGCAACAGGCTCCGGACGCGCAGGCTCAGCGGCCACGGCTCACGGGCCCAGCCGCTCCGCGTCATGTGGGATCTTCCTGGACCGGGGCACGAACCCGCGTCCCCCGCATCGGCAGGCGGACTCTCAACCACTGCGCCACCAGGGAAGCACTCTTCTGAGTATCTGATTCAATTCCATCCTCTGGTCCTTCTAGCTACCCCAGTGTGGGAGCAAAAAGCACATGATAATGAGTCACAGTGTCCTTGGAGAGGAGTAGGGGCCACATTGCCTTGGGGTTATGACGGCAGGGTAAAAATGTCCCATTTGATTATGATACTGCTCTACCCTTATCTTTAGGCCACTGCTATCAAATTGCATCAGAGCCACACACCATTTTGCTACTGTTTATTCAAAAATACTCACCGTATACCCATCCTATGTTAGCAACAAGGAGAGGGATGGGGATAATGGGTGAGCAAAGTTAGATCTAGGTTCTTCCTTCAAGAATGTTGCAAGTGGCTTGCCTTGTATCTTCCCCATTTCATGTTTTCTAGTTCTCGAGTAAAAGATGGAGAAGGAATAAAATCCAGAGGCCCAGGTTGGCTGAGCTGGGCTTAGGTGACAGAGCTTATGAAAGAGGTAAGGGATCAAAGGACCTCATCCTAGAAAGGGGAAGGCGCAACCCTAATAATAAAATTGAAGTGTTACCGTTCTGTTAACCAGGCCGGTTAGTGTCACGATAACTGTTCCTGGTGGTCCGGGCGGTCCTGATAATCCTTTCATACCCTAAAGACAAATACACTCAGGAATAAAAAACTAAGCTTGAGAGATCTACATTTCCTCTTTAGTTCTTACCTAGGAAGATAAAGCAAATGAAACCTGAGACACAGGAAATACTTCCGTTTCAGTGTGACTTAGTGAATAAATTGTGTAAGTTGATTGCTAGGGAACTTAAAATATCTTGCCCACAAATAAACCGAAGAATTTAAATTACCCGCTCTCCTTTTTGTCCTATCACTTTATCGCCCATGTGACCCTGTAAGAAAAGATAAAACCAAATTATTATTATTATTATTTTTTATTTTTATTTTTTTTTGCAATATGTGGGCCTCTCACTGTCGTGGCCTCTCCCGTTGCCAGACGCGCAAGCTCAGCGGCCACAGCCCACGGGCCCAGCCGCTCCGCGGCATGTGGGATCCTCCCGGACCGGGGCACGAACCCGTATCCCCTGCATCGGCAGGCGGACTCTCAACCACTGCGCCACCAGGGAGGCCCCAAATTATTTTTTTAAAAATGAACATGAATGTATAGTCTAAACCCATTAAGGTTCAATGTTTATAATTGAACATTTATATTTTAACTGTAATGTTAGTATTGTAAAAGTTATTTTAGCTATTTCTTGGAGTGGAGTGGCAACATGTTTCTTTTAAAAGTAGAGCTCTTGAAGCGCAGAAAGCTTAAGGGATTTACTTAATAGGGCAAGTGATAACATGAGATGGTGTGGGGCAGGGGAAGGAACCCAGCTCGGAGAACATTTTTCTGGCTCAGCCACCAGCCAATTTTGCTTCCTCTGGCTGGTAACTTCCTGATGCCCTAGTTTCCCCATCTTAAAAATAAGAGGGATGTGTAGCTGATCTTCAGGATTCTGAAATTCAAAACTTAATAGAGAACTAAGAATAGAATTCAAGCAACCTGACTTCATTAGTAAGTTAGTGACATGAGATAAGTCTAATGTGAATCATCTCTCTTCTGTAATCTACCATTTCAACCAACGTGTCTTTGCTTTTCTGCTCTTGAGTTTGCAGATTTTCCCCCAATTAGGCCACAAGCTGTAGAGAAAAGCTCAAGACGAGGAGTCAGAAGACTTTAAACCTCAGCTCTGCCAATAACTATTTGATGATTCACTTAGCCTGAACCTATTCATCTCACAGGGGATGTATGTGCGTGCACGTGTGTGTGTGTGTGTGTGTGTGTGTGCGCGCACACACACATCAATGAGATAATAAATGTGAAAGCACCTTGGCAAGTACCCTACACACAAAGGCTATCTGATAGTAAGTAATTTCCTGGTGGGGCTCAGCCTTGCTCAACATTTTCTTACTTAAAATAATGAAGGGGATCAGAATATGCCACCCCAAAATATACCACTTCGGCAGAAGAATTATTTTGAGCCGAAGGCAAGTGAGAAACAGCAAATGCAGAAAAAGTTCCTTGCTCTCCCCCATCTGCCTCAAGACAGGGCATAAATTTCCCTTTGTGAAGGTGTCACCCTCCCCTCTCCTGTACCAGGAAGAGAAGACAAGTCATCACTGGAGACAACACTCACTTAAGTCTGCATAAACAAACTTTACTGAAATAACACTTATCTTCCATTAGTTTCCCCCATATATTGACCTTTCCACCATCTACTGCCCCTTGAAGCTCAAAACCCTTTTCCTTTGTCCTGTCACTCCTCCACAAATTTATCACCCTTTGTTAAAATGGTGTACAAGCCTCTGGATCTGACTGCCTCTTTGGGGTTTTCAGTTCATTTCTGTGAGGTCTCCACATGCATATGAAATCAAACTTTCTTCCTACACAGTTAACCCACTCACTGAACCTAAGAAGATAGAAGAAAAAGTTTTTTTCCTCCCCCATACTAACAGTTGGCCTTTGTAATAAAAAGAAATGCAGGACCGTGCTTAATGAGTCCGTGAATAGTCATTTTTATTTACTAGTATAAACTTATAATTGAATTAAGATGCTTTGTATCAGAGATCAAGTTACTGAAGTGCAGGGAGAAGGGAAGTAGGAGGTGCAGAGCCACTAGCCATGTTTACTTCCCTGCTGGGAATCCTTGTGAGTTCCAGAGGGGTGCCCAGCAGTGACCCACAAGTGGAATCAGACTGAGTTTGGCTTTTAGATCGGTTAGGATGTTCTGGCTGACACAACATATGAATTGTCATCTACCTTAGGTCCTGGAGGTCCCATGGTTCCTGGAAAGCCCTAGAAAATTCCACCAGTTAAAATTACAGCAGGTAATGAATCAAGCCTAAAACTCTGTTTAAAATTTTAGGCTATAATTCTTTTATTAGTTACGATGTCTACAGCAATAGTGGCTTCATACTCACAAAGAATCCTGGAGGGCCAGGTGGACCAATAGGTCCAGGAAAGCCTGGAAGGCCTGGCAAACCCTTTAAATTAAGAGAAGAATTAGAATAAGTTTAAATTTACTTCTCACTGAAGAATGATGTCCATTAGTTAAATGCATTAAACTATTTTAGAAAAATCAGAGCCTAATGTTTAATATTTATGGCTGCAATTAATTTCAATAGAGGCCACGTGTAACATATGTTGCCATGTATAACAGGCTACCAGGATCATCCTGATGGTACTATTTCCAGGAAAATGACCAGAGCAGTTGCTTTACTTTAGAAGAGTTTTACAATTTTTAGAAATGTTTCCTCTCTCTCTCTCGCCCTCTCCAAGCACGCTCTTACCTCTGGGCCCTTCCACCTGCTCTGCCTCTGCCTAGAATCCTCTTTCCCCCGATATCTCTATAACTCACTTTCTCTCCCTTTTCTTATCTTTATTCAAACGTTATCCTTTCCATGGGGACTTCCTGCCCATCCGATCTAATGCCACAACCTTCCTTCTAATCTGGACACTTCCTATCCCCCAACCCTGCATTATTTTTCTCCTTGGCATTTATTACTATCTAATACAACATATACTTAGTAATTTACATTTTAAAATATTTTCTCCTTCTAGAATGTGCCATGAGGGCAAACATTTCTGTTAAACTATTTTTGGGGATTTGTGCACTGTGGTATCCCCAGCACCTAAATAGCCCCTGGAACCTACTTGGCACATAATAAGGATTTCTTGCATGACTGAAGGTCCCACTGCTATACTTTCAGCAGTAGCACAATGTGGTACATGGCCAACACTCAATACACATTGAAGGGATACATCCGTGTCCCAGATTGTTACTATCTCCTCTTACTAGATGACCTGCCCTCAGCATCTGGCTCCTTAAATGCTTCCTAAGCAAAAAAATAAGAGCCATAATATTCTGCACCTTTTCTCAAGAGCTTATATGGCTCCTAACTGTGTCATTCTTCAGTTTTGCAGCCCATCATTAGCTGCCATGGCTCACCATATAGATGTTCAACAACCTTAACTCAAACTCTTTGACTCACTCAGGCAAATTCCTATCTCTGCCCAGGAATTTCCACATATATTTCTGAATTAAGTTAAAATGTTTCTGATTAATTAACCTGAAAGTTAGTATCAAAAGATCCCCCCCCCCGCTTTTTTGGCTAAGACATGTTTATTTTTTCCTACTTCTTTACAGCAAGAAAGCTTTTTGAGGGCCTTCAAAAACATATACCAATCAAATAATTGATTATCAAAAGATCCTTTCAAATCACAGAGTAAAGTACACACAGCCACCAAATAGCTGTTTCCTTGTATCTATTCTGGATCACCCTCTGGCTACATACATAGAGATCAGAAAGCAAACTATTCAACAGGAGAAAGGTGCAGTTAAATAAAATATTACTATCATGCAAACTTTACAATAGGACTGTTACGTAATATTACAATTTTAAATTGTATTCAACGTGTAATACAATCTTACCCTGGATTTCAACAAATACAAAGTGGAACACAGCCATTCCTTGAAGGCTCCTTCTTAGATTTAGTAAAGCTTGGGTGATTGAGATTTAAGAAGAGGCTAAAAGACATATGTACAAAGCCACCTTTTTTATATGAGCTAAATGTAGTTTCTTATAATGAGGTGAATGTGTTAGAATAAAATGAGGTAAATATGTAAATAGAAGAGATATGAATATCTACGAAGAATATTTTTAAGAGAGTGAGAAAGAGATAGAAGGAGAAGAGAGAGAGAGAAGAAAAAAAAAGAGGTGGAAAGAGAGAGACAGAGAGAAAGAGATCGAGAATGATAGGGACCTTCTCTGAAGTACGTACCTGGAATCCTGGAGCTCCTGGCAACCCAGGGTCACCTTTTCCATCAAGGGCTACCCCTTCTCCTTCAGC
>NW_006795832.1:1751731-1759770 GCF_000442215.2 Lipotes vexillifer | reverse complement strand
TCAGCAGGAGCCCCCTTGAAAATGAAGAATTTCATCAAACATAAGCAATGTTATATCTTCAAAACTCCTTTAAATGGTTATTCAAGGTCATACCGCTTCAAGGATAAAAGTGCTTTCAGGATATATACTTAGAGAAATGCTTTAGGATTATTTAGTTATTCCATTTTGAAGAATTTAAAGCATTTTCATATTGTCTAAAATTGACCATTTAGTGTGGAAGGAAGAAAGAAAGACACAAGAATAATAGACCATTTCCCAAGACACCAAAATGAGTGGCAATTCCTTATCTAGAATTTGGGGCCCTGAGCATAAGTTCAGCTCTCTTTTCCCAGACCCTATTTTCCTAAAGAATAATACAAAACTTGTATTCCTGAAGACATATTTATGACAAGAAGCAGAAGCTGTTCAATAGGAATAAATATCATGTCCTAATTACTATGATTTCTGAATTAATCATGAGATCTGATTTGTAATTACTTATGTCTTATTGTTTAATACAAGTCCCTTTCATATGTACAATTAGAGATTTTTCAACAATAACATGCCACAAATAACTTACTTTCTCTCCTTTCAAACCAACGGCACCCTAGGAAAAGGAGCGGCATCTTAGCAACCAGAGGCAAATCAAATACACGGCATCCCTGCTTTGTCCTCTCTGCTATTCTGACTTCTCTCCCTGCTGTATACCTCCCACTGGCTTTTAAACATGCTCAAGTCTTTCTCATTTAAACAAAGTCTCCCCCTAAATCCACCCTCCCCATACTGCCTTGTCTATCTTTCATGTCATCTGCAAACTTCCCACTCTCTTCATCTCTCACATCTTTCTTACGCTGATGTCTACGTCCTCCCTTCATCTGTCATGGAAGTTAAAGTCTGCAGTGACTTTGCTGTTACTGAAACCGACGACAACACATTAGTTCCCGCCTTACTGGATTTCTCAACAGCACTAGGCAGCTGTCTGTCACTCCCCTTTACTGGAAATTGTTAAAAAGGAGATGGGTCCAAGATGGAATCACTCCTGTTAGGTCCACAGCAGTAAGCCAAGACTTAATACCTAACCTGACTACGGTTTTAACCTACCCTAGGAATGTGTCCTTTGACCCACCAACCTGGTAATTCCTGGTCTGCACTAATAAGATATTCCACCCAACAACACCTTCCATTCCCCTTAAGAGGCAGCTTTGCCTAAGAAAATGCCTTCTTGGTTAATAAAACAATACATTCTTTGCTAATAATGTCATTTTTTCCATTCCCTCTCTGGCTTTAAAAACCTCTCCTATCTATGGTTGGATGCAGCAACTCTCTCCTTGCTGGATGGGATGCTGCCGGATTCATGAATCATCCACTAAGGCCAATATTAGATGGTCAGATTTACTCAGTCAAATTTTTGTTATTTAGCAACATCTTTCCTGGGCTTCCAGAATTCACTCCTCCTTGTTTTCTTCTACCTTGAGGACCCGTCCTCCTTTACAGGCTTATTGTCCTTGATCTCACATTACATGCTGGAGCTCTCTAAGTCCCAGTTCCAGGGCCCTTTTCTCCTCTCTTCCATCCTGGAGTCACCACAATCCAGGCCTCTCCCACTGTCTAGTTCACATCTCCCCTTCAGTGTCTCAAAAGCAAAACAAAGTCTCAAAGTTCATTTATTCATTCATTTCTCAACTATTAGTTGAATGTCTACTGTCGGCTGCCTCAGACTTCCCCAAGGTCATGACAGATTTCTGTATGTGGTCATTCCAAAGGAAACTCCTTGTAATTGTACTTTATGTCTTGGATGGGGAGTTAGAAATATAAACGTACCGGGATGCCCGGGTAGCCTGGTGTCCCCCGAAGTCCTGGAAACCCTTGCTCACCCTGGAAGACATACAGAGCTTGTCATTCTTCTTAGTTGTTCTAGAACAGCCTATTGAGATAATTTCCCTGTTTCTCTCTTCCAACCCTGCAAATCTAGACAAAGTAACCCAAATTCCTTACAGCTACTGGGTCATGAGGCTGAAGTCCAGGAAACCATTATCTTAATTGAAAACAGGATTAGAATCTACTGTTTCTCAAATTGTGCATAAATGGCAAAAGGCTAATTGTGCCAAGAACTTTTCGATTGCTGCTTCCTTGAAACTTTAGTAATTACTCCTTTCATGGCCACCATTCTGGGGAAAAGGAGAGTGTAGTCAGGAAACAAAGAAGATGAGTGAACATCAAAAAGCTCAGTCATTCTATTCCAAAGACCAATTTTGCATTCCAAGCAAAATTGTTTCTGATTTAGTTTCTGATTTATGTACACTCACAACTTCAGATGCAAATAACCATTTGAGCCCCCAGTTATTTTTTGGTGGGAGAACATCAGAGAACTTCCTTAAAAAGCAATCAGAAAGCAAGGTGGGGGGGACTTCCTTGGTGGTGCAGTGGTTAAGAATCCGCCTGCCAATGCAGGGGACACGGGTTTGAGCCCTGGTCTGGGAAGATCCCACATGCCGTGGAGTAACTAAGCCCGTGCGCCACAACTACTGAGCCTGCGCTCTAGAGCCTGCGAGCCACAACTACTGAGCCTGTGTGCCACAACTACTGAAGCTCGCACACCTAGAGCCCCTGCTCCGCAGCAAGAGAAAACACCACAGTGAGAAGCCCGTGCAGCGCAACGAAGAGTAGGCCCCGGTTGCCAGAACTAGAGAAAGCCCGCGTGCAGCAACGAAGACCCAAGGTAGCCAAAAATAAATAAATAAATTAAAAAAAAAAGAAAGCAAGGTGGGGGAGGGGAGGGGAATTGGATGCAGACACTCAAATGGTACTCCAAACTTTCAGTTATAAGATAAATAAGCACTAGGGAGGGAATGCACAACATGATAAATCTAATTAACACTGCTGTATGTTATATATGAACGTAGATAGTGTAAATCCTAAGAGTTCTCATCACACACACAACTTTTTTTTCTTTCTTTAATTTTGTATCTATAAGAGATGGTGGGTTCACTAAACTATTGTGATGATCATTTCATGGTGTATGTAAGTCAAATCATTATGCTGTACACTTTGAACTTATGTATTGCTGTATGTCAATTATATCTCAATAAAACTGGAAGAAAGTAAAGAAAAAGGCATAAGAAGAAAGAAAACCATCATATGTCTGCCCTGAAGACACATACCATTGGTTCTGGCTAAAAGAATATTTCAAGGAAAGCCTAGCCTGCCTCATTATTACTTCACTTTGATTTATTCATTTAGCAAAACATTAACTAACCATCTCCTGTGTGAGGCATACATACCTTAGAACCATTGCATCCTGGAAAACCGACAGGTCCATACGGTCCAGGATGGCCTGGGATGCCCTAAACAATAGAGCAAGTCTCAAAAAGGAGAGATAATCAGGCCCCGGGATCAGGTGGAAACAGTGCAGAAACCATGGTGGGAAAAGATGGGCTAATTTAGATAGTTCTTTAAGTATAAATGGTTATTTAAATAAAGTAGTAAATTAGTTATTTTAGATAATAATTTAAATAAAAATCATAGCAAATAAAATAGGCTAATTAGAACGAAAAATTATCCAGTGAGATACAGATATTTAAGATAAAACAAAAGGTCTTTCTATATAAAATAAGTCCATTAGCACTCTGTGTTAAGCTGGCGTAAAGGAAAGAGAGGAGGGAAGTGTGCACAGAGGTAACTATTTCATTATTTTATTATCCTGTGCTATCAAGCAGAGTTCATTCTATTCTAGTCTATTCTATTCTATTCTATCCCATCCCACCCCACCCCATCCCATCCCATCCCATCCCACCCCATCTCAATCTGTTGCATCTGTTTGTATTTCAGGGAATATAATTTGACTTGTATGTCTTGTAAATCCACACTCTAATACACTATGTGATTCTGATATTTTCATCAGGTAGCAAATGTATCAGTACTCATTTTCTTGTGCTATTGCTTTAACATCTTTATTAAAATGAGCTTATTTCTTATTATTCCATCTACACATTTTTCTCATTACTTACTGGAAGTCCAGGAGGACCTGAAAATCCTGGTAATCCAGTTGTTCCCTAAAGACATAGAAAACGGAATGGGTGGCAAGAAAAAAACTCTTTAAAGATGTTCAACCTATAAACAAAAAATGATTCACCATGCCAATAACCCCGTTCTGCAACTATAATTGGGAACACTAAAAACTATTTGAAAAACAAAAAAAGGCTTGACAAACTTTGTAAATCTTCCATTTATATAACTTTTAAAAAGAGATGATTAAGATTGTTTTTGGCCTTTCTTGGGTAGATTATTTAAGGTTTAATTTGCATACAGTAAAGTGCTCCAATCTTCCACAAACAGATTGAGGAATGTTTATATACGTGCATATGCACATACTGGTGATACCGTCACCCCGTCCAGACATAGAACATCTCCAACACCCCAGATGGTTCCCTCATGCCCTCTCAAAGTCAGTTAACACCTACCCTCAACAAAGTAAGGCCTATTTTGACTTCTGCCATTATAGACTGGTTTTACCTGTTCCTGAACTTCATCTATAGAAGTGTATCACACACAACGTACTCCTTTGTGACATCTGTATAACTTTTACAGTGCAGATTTCTGTTTTTTTTTAAAAAGAATTTTCATCAAACAGTCAGGCTAGACTGGTTGGACTACTAACCCTCACGCCTTTGGGACCAGTGAATCCTGGAAGTCCTGGAGAGCCCTAGATCCAAAGGAGAAAACAAAAGGTAAGCACTGAGACAATTATTTGGCACTAATAAGTCCATAAATGAAAGGTCCCAGTTTTATTCACATGCCAAAGAGTTTTGCTCTTGCGATTATTTCATTGTTAACACGGTTCAATTGCTTGTTGTTTCATTGGTGCTATAGTATTTATCCGAAAGGACAAACAAAAATCCATTCATACCCTTGCTACTCAAGGTGCGGGATCCAACAGTAGCCTCATCGGGGAGCTTGTTAGAAATACAGCTCCCTCACCTCCCAGACCTATTGATTCAGAATTTGCATTTCAACAAGATGTGATGATAATTCTTGTTCACATTAGTGTCTGAGAAGTGCCTCTGGAAAAGCCCCACATTAGTCAGACAGCTGCCGAGGGCTGATAAGGATGAATGACACGATTACAACAGTGGATGAGAATGGCAGCCAATATTTCTGTGCATGAGAAACACTTTATTAGCAAAATGTCCCTGGTGGGCACAAATAAATAAATAGCAAACTAAGGACTGCCTGAACCAGAGATAAACTTGCTTCAAGAACACAATGAATACATTTGGAGGTCCTGTTTCTTAGAGAATAACCACAAACAAAACTGTTTTAACGAGGCCACTTGGTGTGAAAGTTCCATTATCCAAAAGTTTTTCATCATTCCTGAGAGTTTCAGTATGTTTTGGTATTTCTGATTATTTGAGGAAAAGGTTGTTACAGAGCCTTCTGAGACTGGACTGTCAAGGCCAAAGTCAGCCTTTCCTGTCTGAGGTAGAATTCCTGGGTGTGTGACCATGGCCCCCTCCTCTGCAGAATGCTGTGTGTAATCTGCAAAGGCAGAAGCGTGACTTGCAGGTTTCACATCCCCATTATAAATTGTCTCATATTTTCTATATGAGAATATATAGAAAATATTTAAAATTAAGACATTTATAAACCTGAAAAATCTTTTTGGTCAGGTTTTAATATTCTCTGATTGTCTGCCTTTGATCAGATTATCATTTGTGGCTACATCTCTGAGCTATACTTTAACACATGAACTCATGACAACGTAAGTTTCTGGATGAACTTTATGAAATACCTGCACATGATGTAACCTATACGAAGCACCATGTATTTACAACTATAATTTTAATTTATTGCTGGCTTCTCTAAAGAAATGCTAAGGAAACCAGCAGAGTGGGGTGCAGAGGACAAAATAAAAAGGAAGGAGTTGGCGTTAAGCTGATCCTAAGTCCAGCGTTGAAGTGACAAATTCATTCTACCAGGAAAATGGAGGGAAATCTGAGGCCACACCCTGAAGGAACGCAGTGGAATGTTCAGACACTAAACATGTCTGAAATCAGACACCAAATGTCCAGAATCTGAATGACTTTTTCAAATTTAGGATCAGAGGAAGGAGAAATGAAGAAACAAAAAGCATACACAAATACAATAAAGTAGAATTCCTGGGAAATAATAAGCTTTGCAGTTTTACTTGGAAACTGTAGGTGTGGGTTTCTTTGGCTGTAGGAGTTTGATTCTGGCGTTATATAATACTGGATTTGAACTGTGATTTTGCCACCTATTAGCTATGTAATCCAGGACAAATTACTTAAGTGCTCTGAGAATCAGTTTCCTCATCTCTAAGATGGAGATAATAATACGTAACTATAGTCATGATTGATGGGATCAATGTGAGGGATAAACGAGATCCAGTCAAGAATAAATGTCCCAATGCCTGGCTCAGAATAAATTAGCAGAAAATGTTGCCTAAATATTCTATACATATGAAATTTAAAAAGACTGTGTGGATCAGTTATAATTGCATTTTCATAATTTATTAGTTAGTTCACAGCTTCCTGGAAACCAGTAGTCAGGGGGGTGACCCAGTGGATGCGTGAGAGCCCAGGCTTAAGTCCACAGCAGGAAAGAGCCATCAGCAGATCTAGTGGTTACACAGTTATTTAGCAAATCCTCTAGGGCATTTATTTAAACAAAGCCCTTTGTTGTATCACAGACTTTAGGATAAAAATCTGTGATGAGTGTGAAGGGCAGTAGGCTCTGGTAGGAACCTTAGGATGCCTGATGTGTAACGGACAAGCTGAAAAGAGGAAAGCAAAGAAAGGAGGATTCCAGAAACAAAGACATGTGTTTCAAGGAGAAGAGAGTGATCCACACAGTTGGAAACAAAGCAGAGGGGTCCAGGTCAGATAAAGACACAGAGTATCCTTCTGCGTTGGCCTTTTGGAGGTCATGGGTGATCTGGAGGTCATGGGTTTTCAGGGCAGTGGTCAGGAGGCAAATTGTTGCTGGCTGAGGAGTGAATAGGAGATGAAACGCAGCCAGTGTGGTTAGTTATTTTATTTTTTTTAAAGAAGCTTGACTGAGAAAGGAAAGACAGGGAAAGTATGGCAATCCTTTGGTTACAGGACCTGAACGATCTAGAGGAAGTTTATATTGGTACGGGTTTTATATTTGCATGCTTAAGGATGGAAAGAGAAAAACCAACATCAAAAGGAAAGTTGAAATGGCTGAGAAAGAGGACACACCATCAGAACAGGGTTCTATTAGGAATCCCAGCGACCAGGATACCGGTAGAGGAATAGGTCCTGAATGGAAGGTAAAAAGAACTCATCCTTTCATGTGGGACGAAAGAAGGGAGGGGCCGATGCAGGTAGGGAGACTAGCTCAGGGACGGGGACGAGGTACAGCAGGGAGCTTGAAGATAATGATAATCATTTGAATCATCTTGGAATTAAGATTCAGTTCGGAGGGCCCAGCTAAGACTGGAGCAGGAAATTACCAGAGCGTCCATCAGCTGGCTGCGATGTGGAATTCTCTCCAGGTTCTCAGCAGCCCTGGGGTCAGCATAAAGAAGGTTAAGTGGACTGGGGATTTTTTGAACTCACAGACTGGCATACCTTGGGTCCCTGTGGTCCAGGCAGGCCTTCCGGACCTGGGTATCCTTTCTGGCCAGGAGGCCCAGGGGGTCCTGGAAAGCCTTTCTCCCCCTGTTAAAATCAAAACAAGACAATAAACACACAGAACAGCAATTCCCAGGAATAAACACACCCATAACCATCATTTTCTTTCCTTTATGATGTAATGATAATATTTTGCATATTTTTTCCTTGGATTAAAAAAAAATAGCCCTCAGCAGTAAGTACAAGAGTAACTCTAAACTTTCAGCTGTTAGTATTTGTCTGTAGGCTTGAAAGTGTTTGTCTTTGGTCTCCTGGAAACTCTACATTTATCCAAATGGTAGAGCTACCCAGAGCAGAGATTAAGGGAGCATGAATCAAGAAGTGAGGGGAGGGCTTCCCTGGTGGCGCAGTGCTTGAGAGTCCGCCTGCCGATGCAGGAGACGCGGG
>NW_006795832.1:1698742-1751288 GCF_000442215.2 Lipotes vexillifer | reverse complement strand
AAAAAAAAAAAAAAAAAAAAAAAAAAAAAAAAAAAAAAAAAAAAAAAAAAAAAAAAAAAAAAAAAAAAAAAAAAAAAAAAAAAAAAAAAAAGAAGTGAGGGGAAAGCCCAGTTAGAAAGATGGAGGTGGTGGAGTGTGTTTTCTGGGGGATGGAGAGACAGTGAAAATCAGGCACAAGAATGTCTTCAGAGTGTGCATAATTGCTATGTAGCTTGAAAGAACAACACACAGGCTATGAGTTTTAGTCCTTTCTTGATTACACAGGGATTAGGAATTCAGTCTGCTGTTTGTGGGGGAGATGCAGGAGAGATATCGAGTGGCAAAACGAAAAGTGTGAGCTAAATAGTTAAGAGACGATATTACGGTAAAGCCCTCAGGGATGAGTGAGTAATTTAGTTAATTTAGGCCCAATGAGGGACATGTTTCTGCCACAAATAATCTTCCCATGGACACAGATCCTACGGTTACTCTTTAATAGTAAAGGCCACAGGTTGATTCAGTCAATCTAGTTACACAATTAGCAACTTTGATTTTTAAAACAGAGTGATCAAGTCAGCGATTTCACACTGTGTGTGAAATCCAATAAAAAGAGAAATAAAAGAATTTGCTAGAACCCTCTTAATACTCCGTTACCTTCACACACCTTGAACAGCATCTCACCCAGAGTAGGGATTCCATAAATGCTTCTTGAATGCGAGAATGAATCATAGCTTTCCAACATGGATCTGAATATACTACTTTCATAGCTTCAGGAAATACCCTAAATCAAACTACACATGAATTATAGAATACTTTAAAATAAATATGGTAATTTTTATTATTTTGTCTGAAGAGCTTAAAATATGTTCTTTTTAAAAATATTTTTAAGCAGTCATCTTTCAATATTGTTAAGCAATTCATTAGCATATCTGAGAAAAGGGTTTTGTAAACAAAGGAAAAACTTTAGTTCTGCCTGTCTTAATTATCACAAATTGAAAGTTAATGGAGCGAATTAATGAGATTTCACGGCACTCATTTTTCACTCCAATTCTACAATGGAGATGCTTTCCTTCGCCGAATTTTTGCCTCAGCTAGAGTGCTGCTGCAAGATTCTTTCACCAGGGGGCGCCCTCACACCAATGCTGCAGGACAAAATCTGCAGGTTTCAATGTTTCTGTCAAAAGTGAGGCAATCAAGTTGTTTTCAGTTGTTCTCTCGCGTTTAGCAACAATGTAAATAGGGTATACACATGGAGGCATTCTTATAAACTTTGTTGTTCTTTAACTTACTATCTTTTCTTTACAGATCAAGAGAGTTACAGTAACTGCTGGTATTTATACAAGTTATCTGAAGTTTCCCTCCAAGGCCTTTTTCTACCACCCCAGGTTCATGTTTATATACAGCTACTTTAAAATTGAACTTGGGGAATGGAATATCATACTGCTGATCTTTTTTGCTACGAATGAAAGAAGAGTGTGAATCCTTTAATGAGCTCTCTGGAGAAAAGAAGCAGAATGAAGGTTTTGTGTTTACCTTCTCCCCTTTGGCCCCATCACAGAAGCACTGGCCTTTGTCTTTACAGACACAGCCCTAGGAAGAGAGAAAGAGAAAGGATTTTGTTTAAAAATGGCTTAATAGAGACCAACTGACAGAACAAAAGCAAACATATTTTTCTGTTCTTTGAGCATCAAACACTATTTAGCAGGAGCCCTGTGATACTGTAGCAATTTATCAATAGAAATAGAGTAGAAAAGTGAGATGTATATAGAACTGTCGAGAGTACATCATTTTTATTGTATTTAGGAATTTCAAGTAATTTATTTATGCAAAAAACCAAGTCAACTCTCCTTTTTTTCAGAACAATATATAGTTGAACCAAAGACCTACTGTATAGCACAGGGAACTATATTCAATATCTTGAAATAACCTAAAATGGAAAAGAATCTGAAAAAGAAAACATATATATGACTGAATCACTTTGCCATACACCTGAAACTAACACAACATTGTAAATGAAATATACTTCAATTAAACAATGGTTAAATAAATAAAATTTAAAAAATACATGTATATATAGTTGAACCATATGAAATTTCCATTGTTGTAGGTAGAAAGTGGTCTAATGTTTGCAAATTTCTTAGGTTCAGCAAAATGAACATATATGTATTTGTGTACATTAATTGGTGATATCTTTTATAGGTAATTCTAAGGTTTTCTTTTCCTGAAATAATGTTCAATACTGAGAAAAGATTATCAGTACCCGTCATGTATTTTAAAGAACAAACTAATTCACTGAAGCTAATATCAAAATGCTTTTTCTTATTAAAAAACAAAACGAAAAATTTAGCTGTGAACTTGGGAACTCTTACCCGTCTAACTAGTCACTTTGACACACTTACAGGCCCAGCTTTCACATCTCTGCACACGCCAACTCTAATGAAGGTCAATTTTTAAATTCCTCTCTGCCAGCAGAGGAACAAAGAGAAATAGATTCAAACAGTGGATTTAAAAAAAATTTTTGACACACCTTCTATAGTTATATATTTATCTTTTTTGGGGTGGTGTTAATATTGACTGGAAATCAGTTTATTTTCCCCAGGAAAAAATATTAATTGACAGCAGAGGCAGGGCAAGGCTAGGAGGTGTGCTGGCTGGTAGGAAAAAGAAAAAGAAATTGCCTCAGATATTCCCAAAGTGGGGACCCTGTTTGTGCAATCAAAATAAGAATACACAAACATCTTTAATTGAATATATTTTCTGAGCCGAGGGCAGTAGGTTATGCTGTTATTCAAGAAAGGGGAGTCCATAGTAATTTTCATACACTCATCATTGATCCTCACCACATTTACACGCATCTCAATTTATATGAATGGAAAGTAATTAACTGAAAAGGAAAGTCTATATTTTTCCCAAGGGCTGGTGGCTATTTGGTTTTTTTTAGAAGACTAAATTTTTCCGCTTTTCCTCCCAGATGCTTGGGGTTATTAAGTCATACCTAGCTTAATTATTTTAATCTTATCTTTCTAGGTTTTTAAACTTTAGTGTTCATTTCAGTCACATGTTTAAGTATACAAAGTATATACTAAATCTAGTATACTAATTTAGTGTACTAGTATGCTAATATCTACTAAAGCAGTAGTTCTCAAAGTGTGGATTTCCAGACCAGCAGCATCAGCATTATCTGGAAACTTATCAGAAATGCAAATTCTCGGCCCTACCCTAGATGCACTGAATCAATAATCCTGGTGTTGGTCTCAGTAATCAAAATAGGCCCCCTGGGTGACTCTGATACTACCAATCTAAACCAACAGCTAAAATTCCAGTCTGTAGGGTAGAGCTAATTCTCTGAAGATTTCTGAACACTATGCCATTTGAGACACTCACTTGCACATTGGCTTTTTGTTTATGATGCCACTTTTTCTCTCATTCCAGGAAAGTAGCCAGGCTTGTATGCCCCTCACTTTAGGGATGCTTTTGTCACTGGGCTGAAAGTAAAAGCTGCCTGAAGACAAGATTTCTCCTGGCTTCTTTTTCTGGAGTGTAGGGACCTGTTCACCGTTGGCCCCAAGAGTGGAAGGGCCAGCGAGATGCTTCCACACGGTGTCTGGAAGAGGCAGCAGGGCCTCGGGAAGGAAAGTCCAAGTCCTACACCCAAGGGGACCAGATACTGGGGCAAGGAAGTTCAACCTGGGCAAGGAGCTGGGGCTCAAGTTTCCACAGCAGTGTGGCCACTGTTTTACATGGTCAGAGACCATGAGCATCTCTGATTCTTCTGCCTCCCAGACACCACACAACACCTGGATTCCAAGCAACTCTGGACCACAGGTAAGAGGAGGCAACTGGGCAGTCCTCTAACTCCAAAGAAGATGCATGCAGGTCATCTTAATTTTATTTCTTAGAGTAAGTCGTAGTCACTCTATACTACTGGGAACCTTTCAACCTTAGCTTGAACAAATAAATGTTTGCTGAACTCCTCCAAACTAGGTCAGGTTCCCTTCTTATAGGCTCCCCTGGGCCACTTGCAGTTCTATGTTTAATGTATATTTTCCTTGATGACCCTAAGCCCCAGGAGAGAAGGAATTGTCCAGTCTTGTTCACAATGGCAACTGGGGCATATAATATGTCCTGAACAAATGCTTGTGGATTGACTGAATGGATAAGTGAGTGGATGGAGTGTTGATAATTTGTTTACATCCAGTTTGGTCCTGGAATTTCAATGCGTGTGATGTCTATGGCTGTTGTTGGGCTGCCATGACTAAGATATTTCCTATATAAATGTATATAGATTCTATATGTATGAATTCTGAACAACTGTGATTGAAGTGGAAGAGAATGAAACTAGAAGCTTTGGCTATTTTAACACATGTTAAAATTAACACAAGGCTAATTAGTTGTTACTTGCTTGGATATAAACTTTTTTCTGGAAAAAATTTAAATCTTCAAAAGATTGAAAAACAGTACAATGAACACCTATGTATCTTCTCATCTAGGTTTCCCAACTGTTAAGATGCTTTCCCAGCCTTTACAGCTCTTACTTTCTCTCTCTCTCTCTCCACACACACACACACACACACACACACACACACTCCTTCTTGCCACACCGTTCAAAAGTAGACTGTAGACACCATGACACTTTACACCTAATACTTCTGCATGCATCTCCCCAAAACAAGAGTATATTCTTATCCAATTACAACATTATTTCCAAACCTAAGGAAGCAACATTGATAAAATAACTTAGAGTTACTAGTTTTTAAACAAGATCTTCAGCCTTACAAGGCCCTTGATGACCATTAGAAAATGAAAAGCTATTTAATTTTTATCAAATCTTTTTTTTACTTTATATTTATTTATTTATTTATTTTATTTTATTTTTTTGGCTGTGTCGGGTCTTAGTTGCAGCACGCAGGATCTTTCATTGCGGGGCGCTGGCTTCTCTCTCGCTGAGGCGTGCGAGCTCAATAGTTGTGGCGTGCAGGCTTAGTTGCTCTGTGGCATATGGGATCTTAGGTCCCCTGACCAGGGATCGTACTCACGTCCCCTGCATTGGAAGGCGGATTCTTTACCACTGGACCACCAGGGAAGTCCCACAAATCTTTTATTTCATACCAGAGATTTGGTCTTAATCAATGATTTCACATTATAATCAATACATGAGGTCTGATCTTAACAAGTGACTGTCACAGATCCAAGAAGCTTTAGAGTCAACACGGCTGCACCCAGAGGTCAGGCGTGGGACTCTGCGTGTCAGCCCTTGCTCTTCTGAATTCCCTCTTGCCTGGGGACTGGTCGCCCATCAACACCGACAGCAACTTTGATCCTTGTTCTTTGTCATCAAAACCATGGCACCTGATTTTTTACATTATTGCCCTTGAGTTTGCTTGAATCTTCAGGGGTGACATATTTAGCTTTTGTTTGTTTTTGGTTTCATTGTTTTCACACAAGGGTGGAAGCCTTATTTAATGGTTTGTAGCCAGCTGGTCAGTTAGTTGAAAAAGTTAGTGAAAGTGAGGAATCAAAAACAAACTAACAAAAGAAATGTGAACATGTTAAGCATTTTATTTTAACTTAAAACATATAAATGCACAACAATTCTTCAATGTTGTGAAATAAGGCCCAGGTCTTTTCTTTGGGAATGGGTCTGCTATTGAGAGGTGTAGGGCATCTCTTGCTAAGTCACATGCATAATGCGTGTTTGAGTTTCTTTGAAACAGGCCAATTGCTTAAAGATGCTGGTGGAGCAATCTGAGTATAGAGTCCTTCTAGATACGAATCCACGTTTCCCTCTGACTTTTTTTTTTTTAATAAATTTATTTATTTATTTTTGCCTGTGTTGGGTCGTCCTTGCTGCGCACAGGCTTTTTCTAGTTGTGGCAAGCAGGGGCTACTCTTTGTTGGGGTGCGGAGGCTTCTCTTTTTGCGGAGCACGGGGTCTAGGTGCGCAGGCTTCAGTAGTTGTGGCACACTGGCTTAGTTGCTCTGTGGCATGTGGGATCTTCCCGGACCAGGGCTCAAACCTGTGTCCCCTGCATTGGCAGGTGGATTCTTAACCACTGTGCCACCAGGGAAGTCCCTCCCTCTAACTTTTTAAATGTTTTCTCAGACACACTTAATTGAATAGCAGTTTTCTATCAATTTTATCTTTTCAAATCTTCCAGAAACATGTCTTTAAGAATTTTCTTATTTATTAATTTACTTTTTAAATATAGCAGTGTGTACCTGTCAATCCCAAACTTCCAATCTGTCCCTCCCCACACCCATCCCCCCTGGTAACCATAAGTTCGAGAGAAACATGTCTTCTTTATGCATGTGTATTTAAACAATTTGTTATTTAATATTTAATCAGATGACCTTGTTATAATAATAAGTACAACTGGCAGAAGCAGCTAACTCTTGGCAATCATAAAGCTCCACCGTGGAGTGGGCATATATGTCAGTGTGCTAGGGAAGCCTATGGGTGTCAAGGGGGCAGCAGACAGTGGGCATCAACTGGTCTGTTGTATAGAAGGTATGGAGAGTTCTGGTCAGTTGCTGAAAGTTAAAAGGAGAGTCATTGAGAGAGAGTCTACTGTATTATCTACTCATTTGCAGTGTCATCCACGGTGTAGATGTTCAGCCCTGTTGGCAAGACTCCAAATCCAGGTCTAGGGCTGTGTTTCTGTGCCCAGGTGAGCAGAATTACTCCAAAATATTTCCAACTTTAATTTGCAGTGAAACTGGCAAGGCATCGCCTGCTTACATATCTGCACAATGGAACTGACTAGGATTTCAGAGGATGTGACAATTTTGCTGACATGTGGGTGCTCCACCTGATTGAATAAACTCATAATTATGGTCTGGGCAGCTCTCTGGCAGATGTTCAGCTGCTTCTCTAGAAGCAAGTGCTGCAGAGAGTTGAGCAGAGGGCCATGTGAAATAAACCACTTCGCTTTTTTTGGATATGATGACAGCAGCCCCAAGAGCAGCCCCTTGAGCAGACTCAAGAGATCCATTTCTCTTAATTGTGCTGCTTTTCTTGAAATAAATTTTTAACTTTGCAAATGTGTTTTAATAATTCAATAATTCAGATAGGTTATTTGACTAGAAGATAATAGTGGACATATCTTCATTTTTGTTGAGTTTGATCCACTTTTTTGGACTCCCTTTTAAAACACCATGATTATATTAATGGAATATAACCCATTAATTACTACTCAAATGCTAAATCACTTGAAAACCAGTACGGCCAAATGCTATGAACTCTTAAGAAAGCATAACGATGGATATTTCTCAAGCAACATTTTAATGATTTTTCCTCTTCCAACAATAAAGTACCTCTTAGTTTCCATGTAACTTAATGAAGTGAGAAATCATTTGTCATGAGCAGAAAGCTCTTAATAATGATTTTATGGCTTTTCTCCCCCTGCTAACCATTAACACATCAGGAAGTGATCCAAGATTACATGACGTCTTAGCACCACTGCATATTAAACAGTTGAACTTGTGAGACCCATTCATTTAATAATCACATTCATTTTTTTATGACCTCACTTAGGATGCAAAATAAACTTTGGTTGTAGAGAATCTTAAAAGCCTATGAAGTCCAGAAATTACACGCCTTCTGCCAGATCTGTATGGGATCTATTTCCAGATTTGCCAGTTACTATCTGGAGCTTTGGACAAATTACTTAATCCTTCCAAGTTACCTCACCTGTAAAGGAAGCAATTGGGCTGGCCAAAAAGTTCGTTCGAGTTTTCCCATAACATCTTACGGAAAAACCTGAATGAACTTTTTGGCCAACCCAGTATAATCTCTATAGGTCAATAGGGTGCCAGCAGAGTGTCCTGCATTCAGTAGCAGACTCAGTCACTGGGGGCGGCCACTCTCTCCTTTTTGGCTGCACAATCCTGTGCCAAAGCACATACATGCTAATTTCTGATATTTTTTTTTCCAAACTAGCCACTGCCTTCCCAGACATTTCCTCCTGAAGTCGTTTGTCCACTGCCAAATAACGGGTCCTGCGCAATTGTCAGAGAGACTAAAAAGTATTTTTGTTAAACTGCAAATGGATTAAGTAGTATTTGTTAATAGTCCTCTTAGAGTTTACTGACTATATTAGCTGATTAACCAATTATGATTTGTACCTGGGCACAGAAACAATTTGTTTTATTTGTTCAATAAAATAAATATTGGGGTTTGAAACATCAATTGTATTTGATGCTTAAAAATGAAAGGTGGCACATCAAATATATTACAAAAGCAGAAAGTACTTCTGGGAATGCTAATCAATCAGCTCTCACACTTTTCTCTCTGTTTCAACTCCCATCATGACCACGTATTGCCCGTGTATCACCTGCACACTGCCTTCTGTTCGGGGGCAGTGTGGCAGAAAGCTAAAGGGCACTGGCTCCAGGGCAGATTTCCTGGGTCTAAATGCCAGCTCTGCCAAGCCACCTGTGATCTCTCGTGCCTCAGTTTCCACATCTGTAAAATGGGGTCAAATAGGTTAACACTGGTAAAGCACTTAGAAGGGTACATAGGATGCCTACTGAGGGCTGTGAAGGAAGCCAGAATGTGTCACCCCAAAATTTACCTCTCTGATATACAAATATTATTTTGAATTGAAGGTAATTAAGAAACACTAAATGCAGAAAAAGCTCCCCCCTTTTGTGCCTAAATTCAGAAAATAAATTCTCCTTTTAATAAAGACAGAATCTTAGCCCAGAGATAGCACTAGAGGAATCTGCATATAAACCTCATTAAACTAGCCCTTATCTCCTAGTTACTCCTTCACCATTTACTACCTCTAGCCCAAACCTCTTTATCAATTCTTCACAAGTTTACTGTTTCTTTGTCTGAAAGGTCTGAATGCTTCCTCCTCCGGTCACTTCCTTGGACCTTCATTCTCTTGCAAAGGCTCCCATGCACATGTAAAAATTTTTTTAAAAATGTGTATGCTTTTCTCCTGTTAATCTGTTTTTGTCGGTTTAATTTTCAGACCCAGCTAGGAACCCTAAGAGGGTCTAGGAGAACTTTTTCCTCCCCTACAGCTGTTACAGAGGGCTATCCATAAGGTGGGCTATTACTAATATATTAACTTAATATTGCTACTTAGATGCCCACGAGCTGAGGGCTTATTACATTTACTAGTCTGTAAGTAGGAAGTGGGTCTCACAATCTTTACATCCCTTCAGCACTGGCAGGCAGTAAAAAAAATTATCTAATTTTTACTCTTAAAGCTAATAAAGGATCTAATTATGCACATACATTTTAAAAATTGTTCATGAATAAGCCAGGAAACAATTTCCAAATGAGCTTGGATGTTTCCGCTTTCTACTCTCAAAGCATCGCAGGCCCAGTTTCTGTGCATCCCTGTGCAACAGACGTGGCCTTCCCAGCCCTCCCTCCGGGCTCCCCTCCCCCCCACGCAGCCCAGCCTGGTTTAGCAGAAGGGGAAGTTGGCAGCGTTCAAAGCTGGTTAACACTCTACTGAGCAGCTCTGTTGATTTTGCATTATGATTATTGACCCCCCTGCCCAGCCAATAGCCTGAGGCCAAAGTTTCTGTGTGTGAAAAGAAGAGCTGACAGACTGCGGGCCGGCGGTGCCAGACAGACTCCAGTGCTGTTCTTTGCAGGGTCCCTACATCCGCGTCTGCCTTAAGCAACCAACTGTGAGCCTTGGCAGCCTGCCCTCCAGTGACCGAGGCTGACATCCATGTGCTGCTTTCTGCGGTGTCCCCTTCTTCCCCGCCCAGGAGCCACTGTCCCTGCACTTGTGTATCACAGGGATCTCACTGCAACTGCCACTTCCTATCTTTCTGTCCAGAGAGACAACACTAGTCTAGGCTTCTAAACCAGCCACCCGTTTTTGATTTTCTGGACGACAGCAAATGTACAGATTACTGGCTCTGACTAAGAAGGTGGCAATCAGACGTCTCTTGGTCCACTGGGGAATAAACTCACATAAAGCAGTGAGTGGCCTTTATACCTATAATCATTAACTCCCAGGTTTTTATTTTTTTATTTTTCTTGCCCTAAAATGTTTTGAGTTCAGTAAGACTATGAGGCCGTTGCCATTCATGTAAGATTAATAGACTCTCCAGTATCCTATGTAAAGGATGCTGTGGAGAAAATGAACTTCGATCAGGACTCTAATGATACCAGGAGGCAGCATTTTTGGGAGCACACTTCAGGGCGCACTGCCTAGTGCATGATCTGATTGACGTTTGATAACAGTTCTGTGAAGTAGATGCTATTATTAGTCCCTTCTTCCAGATAAGACAACTGGGAGATTAAGAGACTACAGGTGGTAAGGAACAGAGCTGGGGAATCTGAACCCAGAGGGGTTGACCCATGCCATATTCTCAACCCTATGCCCTGTGCCATCATTGACCGGCTCTGTGGGCCACCGAGACATTGGGGGAGAGAGAATGCACATCTCCTGCCCTCATCTCATCACTGCGCTGCAAAGATGTAATAAAATCCCAGCAATAAGCATAGCATGGTTGTTCATGAAATCAGCTGGGTTGGCTAGTGCAGTCCACAGGTCAAATCCAGTCTGCCCTCTTTTTCTGTATAGCCTGTGAGCTAAGAATGGTTTTCATATTTTCAAATAATTGAAAAAAAATCAAAAGAAAAATAATAGTTTGTATCATGAAAATTATGTGCACGTCAAATTTTGGTGTCTGTAAATAAAGTTTGGTGTTTCATCACTAAAATATTTGTGGGTATTTGTTTTCTGTCTGTTATGTAGGTATCTACATAATATCCTTGATTTTGCCTCTTGACCCTTTATGGAAAAAGCTTGTTAACCCCTCGTGTAAATTATCTTGATTATATGTTTTGTGGCAGTACAAAAGTTACATAAAAACATTAAAAGAGAAACTAAGGAATTTATCATTTCTGAGCTCTGGTGAGAGATGATTTTTCTGCCTCCAAATGTCAGACAGGAATTTCTCTCTTTTCCTCCCATCCCTCCCTTATTTGCTTTTCCCCCCATCACACTTAAGCCCAGGATAATGCAATTTTGGGACTGGAAGAACCCTGAAGATCATCTAATCCAAAAGTTCCTAGTGCTTTGGAATTTACAGAGATGTAAAATAAAATACATATTTTTTAATGGACACAAACCTAGGACTGTCCTATTTATTATTTGCTCTGTAAGGGCAATGGCCACCTACAAACACAAACAAACAAATCTACCCTCTCACTCATCAATCTGTCATCTACCACTGTCGTCATTCTGTAAAAATAAATGAATTAATTAAAAACCTACGAAGGAAGCAAGGAAATGCTCACAGAGTACAAGATGCTCTTTTAAAATGAAAACAAATAACTTTTTCTTCATAAAAAATCTCTACACTGTTCTCATTTTTTTCATTTGCCTTAGTCTGATGAAAGTCTACACAGATATGACCTTGTGAAGCGCTAAATTAGGCATGACTGCCCCCTCTCTCTGCCCCCATCCTCTCGGGCTGGCCACTATTTGCTTAGTGACATGGTTTTCTGTTTGAGAGGCGACAGCAAGTTAATCTCACACTGCATAAGGTACGCTAATGAATTAATTTTTAAAAATCTGACGCATCTTTCAAGAACCAATGCCTTTTAACACACACACAAACACACAAACCCCTGCCACAAATGCCACAAATGGTAGAAAGTTCCAACTTCAGACCCACAGATGGAGACACATTTTGGGGGATGGGGCCCCTTAGTTTGCATGTCTGGTTTGCCTGGGCATAGGACCAGGTCTTTCAGATAATATCTTTGATAATACTGTTTAAAAAAAATAAAATGTAGCTTATATACAAAACTCAGCTCTCCCATTTTAATTTGATAATCAGTGAATAAGCACTTAATAGGATTTTACCTGTTAACTGACAATTGAACCAGGCACTTCAGGGTTCTGGTTGATCTTTCCAGAATGTGCTGCTTCAGATGGGAGTAAATCTCCTGGGAGAAGCTGCCCTTTGCCCTTGTCCATGTGGAGAATGACCACATGCCTTTCACCACTTCCACAAGCTGTCCAATTGTCAATGGCAAATCTAAAGTGCATTTAAAAGTTTTATATTTTTCCATTTTGGTTCTGGGACGGTTGTTAAGAGTTCTTAGAAACCTGGTACTTAATCACAGAAATGTTAAGACATTTTAAGGAAAAATCCATTTTGTATCCGTGAACTTAAAAGTATGTAGGAAAGAAGCTCAGGGTCACCCATAAGACAAGGCCACTTTTCCAAATGGAAGCCTTCTTTGGATTCTCGGGAAGATTCTGATGTCACATTATCTGGAAATATGGACACTGCTTGAGTAGCAATACTATTGTGAAGAAAAGCAGGAGAAACGGGCTCCCTCAGATGAGAGTGGCTTAAATAACTTCGTATGCGTCCTCTCCTTTTGAACACCAGAATAAGATGAAGGATAAAGAATTTTAAAAGTATCAACTCACGAGACAAGTAAAATAGGTGAGAAGACAAAACAAGATTAAAAGTGTCAATTAATTTTTGGAAGATGGAGGTGAGTGGAATCTTCAAGTCAAGTGGGATGGTACATTTATGAATACATTGGCACACACTCTCTGTTCCAATAAAAGCTAAGATATAAAAATAGAAAATAAAACAGACAAACTCAAAAAACAAGATGCATGTTTCCGGTGAGCAAAATGCCATGGCAACATATAGCAGTGGGAGAGGCCGAAGCCTTAGGTGGCTGGACTGAGTCTGAAGCCCACTGTGGTACCCGGGAGACTGGCTCCTGTACAGAATAGGGAGCATGAACCAAGAAACACCATTTTAACACTATTTAGATTGGGGTCCTGGAGGACTCCCAAGAAAGGCAGCCCTAAAAAGCTTGGCACACACAGAGGAGAAAGAGAAAAGAAACAACAAAAGTTGGAACAGAGCTGTGGTAGCCAGCCTCCAAGATGGCCCCAGTAATACCTCGTCCTGGTGTCTATGCTCCTATGTGGTCCCCTCCCACACTGAACCAAGGTTGGTCTGTATAACCAAATAGAATAAGGCAGATGTGATGTTATGTCACTTCTGAGAATAAGCCATAAAAAGACATTGTGCCGTCTGCTCTCTCTCTTGGATTACTCGCCTTGGGAAGCCAGCTGCCTTGATAAATCAAGGAGCCTTAGGAAGAGGCCCATATATTGAGGAATGATCCTGTGAATGACCTATTTTCAAGCTTCTCTTCCAACTCTGTCAAGCCTTAGATGACTACTGCTCCAGTCTATAGCTTGACTGCAGCTCCATGGGAGACTCTGAGTCAGCACCAACCAGCTAAGCTGCTCCCAGATCCCTGACCCTCAGAAAACGCATGAGATAACCAGTGTTTGATGCCTTAAAGTGCAATATTGTAGGATGACTTGTTAGGCAGCAATAAATAATACAGGGGCCCAACTAAAATTGCAAGTTTGATGGAAATGATGAAGGAGAAATTCAGGAAATCTTCCTAGAAAATAGGACAAAAGGAAGAGAGGTGAATAAGAAAAAAGCTAAGGTTTGAACATCAATCCAGGACGCCCAGTGTCTGTCCAATAAGAGTTTCAGAAAGATAAAAGAGAGAAGATAGAAAGGAGGAAATTATTAAAAATATAATGACAAGAAACAATTTTCTCAAGTGAAAAAAATAAATTTTCAGATTGATAGGGCCTACGAAATGTCTTCGAGGCACATTACCATAACAATACAGAACACTGGGAACCAAGATCCTAAGAGTAAACAGGCAACAAGAAACAGTAGCATACAAAGATCTTGGAGTCGAAAAGGCATTGGATGTGTCAACAGCAAGATCACGCGGGACATATGGCTTGAGGCCTTCAGAATTCTGAGGGAAATTGATTTTCAACCCACACTGTATACTCGCCAAATGATACATAAGTTTGAGAAGACACAGACATTTTCAGATGTGTAATGAACAAAAATATTACCTTCCAGGCACACTTTCAGAGTAAACTACAGGAAGATATGCTCCACCAAAATAAGAGAATTAGGTCAGGAAAAGGGAAAGATATGGGATCCAGGAGAGAGACCTAACTCAGAATGACAGTCTCAGATGACGATGGGACACCTGACCCTGATTGGAACCAGAGAATTGGGGCCCCAAGGGGACACCAAGGAAACAAGACAATTGTCTGACGAGTGAGACAGTAGGAAATTTGAAGACTTCGGGTAAAACAAAAGTTTGTCCAAGAAAGTCTACAAACATGAAAAGCAGTGGCTCAGCAGTGGACAGAATTTCCCAAATCATGCACTACTGATTTAACCAAAAGTTACAATACAAGCATGTTGAGAAGATTTGAGGAAAAGGAGGGAGGTGGGTCATGGGAGAGTCCTCCCCTACCAAACTGCAAGTCGATAGATAATGTCAAAAGTGGCAAACTGAGAAGTAACTCTATAAGCCCGTTTTTCAGAAACATGGAGGTGAATAAATGGAAGAAATAGACACAAGAATTGAAAGTGGTTGCCTGTGTGGAGGGGAACTTCGGAGAGGGGCTTTGTTTTTGTTCTGTCTTTAATATTACAAGTATTTTATCATTATCACTATTAATTTTTACTATCTGCATACTTTACGCTGCTAAAAATTAATGGTAAAAAAATAAAGTTCACCCAGAACAATAAAAAAGAGAGTTCACCTCAAAAACAGAAAATTTCCTGTTCCTTTACATTTAAGGTTCTATAATTTATTGTATTCTCAAACAAAGAAGCATTCTAAGTTCATATTAAGTGATGTTTTCCTTCAATTTGGAAAACTACCAATTTAGTTCCGACTTCCCGGTAGAAAAAAAATACAGTCAGAATAAACACAGGAAAATTTTAAGAAAAATGATTCAGACACATGATTAAGAAACCTCAAGCTGACAATTCTCTGAGACAAAAATAAATCTGGAGGTTGCCCGAGAGCTCAGTTGCTGGTAGTGGAGACCTACGTTCTCCCTTGTTATAAATCACGGAATATTAAGACTGCAAGAGGCCTTAGGGTCATCCATCTCATACCGATTCTGAGGTTGGTCCAGATTTTATCTAGGGCCCGGAACTTCTAATTTTCCCTTGGCTAGAGGAGCTGACTGCCTTTTGGAGAGACTGCAAACTTCATGCACAGAGACGCTGCTGCACACAAGCTCTCCTGCCCACAAACCTGCAAGCTCACCGTAGAGAAGGAGAATTCTTTATGGCTGAATTGCGCTCGGGCACAATTCCTGGCTTAGCTTGGTCACCCCTATGAAAATGTCTTCTCCGTAACAGTGGATAGTAGATGCTGTCCAATTAACATTTTGATTAGGGTTGGATATAAGCCAATAAATCATGAATATAACTCTCTATAAAGCATAAGAAGAGAAACTGATACCCTGAACTTGCTTTTGAAGACATATAATATAAATCTTTTGGATGGTTTGTTGCATTTGTTATGATTAGCATCCTTATTTGATAGCACCAATTCAAATCTAATTGTGATTCAGAAAAATCTTTCTCTTTCGTTTCACGGTACTACAACTAAAATTTAGGATAACAGCTCTCAACTTTTAGTACCTATAAATTACCTGGAGCTCCAGGTAGGCATGCTTTTCCCAGGATCCCTTCCTCACAAGTAAGTCTGAGGGCCTAGCATCTGCATTTGAAACAAGCAGCCCAGAAGACTGGGTTCCCCAGACCACACTTTGAGAATCTGCTTAGCATATCAAGCATGAAGCAGGAACTAAGACTCATCTGGAAAACTATTATACTAACCTCTGTGCTATTTATGAAATAATGAAAACAGCATTTATTTTTAAAAATAGAAGATGGTTGGATTAATTACCAACCCTAAATAGATACCCCAAATTGCATTATATCACTTCCCCTATTAAAATTATTTGTTCCTGGGCTTCCCTGGTGACATAGTGGTTGAGAGTCTGCCTGCTAATGCAGGGGACATGGGTTCGAACCCTGGTCTGGGAGGATCCCACATGCCACGGAGCAACAAGGCCTGTGAGCCACAACTACTGAGCCTGCACGTCTGGAGCCTGTGCTCTGCAACAAGAGAGGCCGTGATAGTGAGAGGCTTGCGCAGCGCAATGAAGAGTGGCCCCCGCTCGCCGCAACCAGAGAAAGCCCTCGCGCAGAAACGAAGACCCAACACAGCCAAAATAAATAAATAAATAAAAAGCAAACTAAGATGTCCAGTGATGGTAATCTTTAAAAAAAAAAAAAAAAAAAAAAAAAATTATTTGTTCCTCAGCACGATACCCATCAGCAAGATGTATGAGGCTCTTTGTATTCTGTTCCCTCTATTTCCCCAGCCTCAGAGGCCACCGCTCACCCTCGCTCTCATTCCTATTCCTGTGCTTTTCCACATGGTCCTTCTTTGGCCTGAATGCGCACTTCTCACCACCCCTTACCTTGCTTGGCTAAGTTTTGCTCATTCGGGAGCAGTTCAAAGTTTACTTCTTTCTGGAAGACGACTTCCCTAAATCCTCTAGGTAGTTAGTGGCTCTCTCCTCTGTTTTGTGCATAACTGCTCTCATATTACATGTCTAATTGCATTGTAGGTATTTGTTTACATGTCTTCCTCTATCACCTGACAAGCCTTCTCATAGGAAGCCACACTTTACTCGTCTCTGTGTTTCTGGCAGTGGGGACAGTTCCCAGGGTAGGTCTCGGGGGGAAGGAGCCGTTCTCCCAGGGGAGAAATTGTCTCCTTAGCTGTGGCACAGGACATAAGGGGCCCCTTTGCTTATAAACGAGGCCCTCTAGACACACCAAAATGGTGGGAGTGGTCCATATGTATGGAAAGGTAAAAAGAGTAATGAAACAAACACCCCTTTGCCTACCACCCAGAGTAAGAAATACCACGCTATAAATACAGTTGGAGTCCCCTTTGCTGTCTCTGAATCCTCAGTTAAGTTTGCTCTATGAGACTGTCTTATTCTGGGGAAAATTGAACAAGTGGCTCTCTGTCCTGCTCTGATCCATGAATGGAACAAGAGAAGTGGAAATTGAGATGCTTGGGAGATTCAGTCTTTAGCAAAGCACAGGAAATCAGCAGAAGAAGCTACCAAGAAAATGCGGACCCCAGGGAATCTGCAGAAGCCTTGGGCAGAACTTGGACTTCGCATGGATTTGAGACGGCATTCAAAGAATTTCAAGTGGTTTTAAACCTCAAAGGATAGGGTACTCCTAGAAGGCTCTGGGGCTACAATCCCAAACAGTAGATGCTCAATATATGTTGACTGGATGAAAGACAGATTACAGGCTGCTAAATACATGAAGATGGTACATAAAATTGGTGGTAGGGGTAATTTATATAACTATATAAAATATATAACTCGAATTATAGTGATGAAGGAAGGTTAAAAATGAAACTGGGCAAATATCAAGAGTAATACAATGTTTCACAGCTCTGAAAACAGACCATGGAGAGATAAGCATGGGAATACAATGATGACAGCTAGAGTGAGACACCCTACAAAAGTAAGTAAGAAAGTGTAGGGCTTCCCTGGTGGCGCAGTGGTTGAGAATCTGCCTGCTAATGCAAGGGGACACGGGTTCGAGCCCTGGCCTGGGAGGATCCCACATGCTGCGGAGCAACTAGGCCCGTGAGCCACAACTACTGAGCCTGCGCGTCTGGAGCCTGTGCTCCGCAACAAGAGAGTCCGCGATACTGAGAGGCCAGCGCACTGTGATGAAGAGTGGCCCCCGCTCGCCATAACTAGAGAAAGCCCTACGCGCAGAAACGAAGACCCAACACAGCAAAAATAAATAAATTAATTAATGAACTCCTACCCCCAACATCTTAAAAAAAAAAAGGAAGTGTAAGCTATGTCTCTGGAAAAACAAACATGGATATTTTAGACATTTAAATGATTGACTGAATATCTCTTCTCATCCACATGACTAATGCCAAGTAAATAAAATCGTAGGAGCAGATAAATGAGAAAGCCACGGGAGAATTAACCAGAGTCCTTAGGATTAGCACTGGGGAAAAAAAAATCCATTAGCTGGCAGAGTGTAGTATTATAAATAGGAGAGGCACTAAGAGAAGAATAAACGCATGAGCTGGAAAGCACAGTAAGAGGAAAAGGCAAAGATGAGAGAAAAGCTGGGTCAGAGGACAGAGATTTCATTCTATGCTATTTCATTTTTGATTAGAAGAAGAGAAATTCTGCATAATGGTGATATCTGTTTTGCAGGAATACAGAAGGATATGATAAACGAATTTTTAAAGTTAATTCTGTATTTCAGAATAAGAAATACAAGTAGGCAAAAATAACATAATTTAGAATGCAAACAATTGAAATTTGGATCACTAAATTTCTAACTGTTAAGCATCAGATACGTTTTGGAGCTCTCTGAGATGATTCTATTTGCACACCAGGAATTCCTAATGTTTGCTTTGCTTTTCTCTTACTATTAAAAATATCTTTGTGTTGTTGCCGAAATAAAGTTTGCTTGTTCAGAGCAGGCATCTAGATAGCTTGCTTCACTGTTAGTTTTGGAATGAAGACTACAGAAAGAACAACAAAAGTGCATTTAAATTAGTTTTCTTAGGACAGAGATATAATCAGTATCACATCCTAATAAGAAAGGCAGTGTTTTTACATGACATCTTTTCAAATGTGTGATTGTATTTAGAGAACCCTAAAAGGGGTTTAGCTATTCTGGCAAATTCAAAATAATTATGTATATAATGTATATATATATATATATATATATATATACACACACACACAATTTATACACAACATGTATGTATATATATATATGCAGACAAGTAAAACGGTGCGGCTGTCTGTTAATAGGACTTTGGCCGTCAGGGTTCATGAGAGCTGCAGTGTCATGGGCTGTGCTATAGTCATTATACAATGTTGCTATTCAGTCACATTCAGGTTTTTCAAAAGTCATTTACTCTGGGAGTTTGAATGTGTATTTTTCTTTCTTTCTTTTTTTCTTTTTGCGGTATGCGGGCCTCTCCCGCCACGGAGCACAGGCTCTGGACGCGCAGGCCCAGCGGCCACGGCCCACGGACCCAGCCGCTCCGCGACACGCGGGATCCTCCCGGACTGGGGCATGAACCTGTGTCCCCCACATCGGCAGGTGGACTCTCAACCACTGCGCCACCAGGGAAGCCCTGAATGTGTATTTTAATGTATGAATGTGGCTATCACAGCAGCCCTGAGAGCATCTCCTGCCCTTCGGTAAGCACAGTCTTGTTTGCAGAAACACGTTGCCCAGCGGAGCAAGCAAAGCCAGTAATGTCCAAAATAATGTCTAACTCGAAGGCCTCCAAATATTTTTTTAAACATTTTTTTTGATGTGGATCATTTTTAAAGTTTTTATTGAATTTGTTACAATACTGTTTCTGTTTTGTTTTGGCCTTTTGGCCGCGAGGCATGTGGGATCTTAGCACCCTGACCAGGGATCAAACCCGCACCCCCAGAATTGGAAGGTTAAGTCCCAACCACTGGACCGCCAGGGAAGTCCCTAAGCCTCCAAATTTTAATACGTCATCTCTAAAGAAAAATACTGAGGTCCCATCGGAGACTGCACTGATCAAGTCTTTTTTACAAGCACACTTTTCTTTTCTTTTTTTTTTTTGCCGTGCGCGGGCCTCTCACTGTTGTGGCTTCTCCCGTTGCGGAGCACAGGCTCCGGGCACGCAGGCTCAGCGGCCATGGCTCACGGGCCCAGCCCCTCGGCGGCATGTGGGATCATTCCGGACCGGGGCACGAACCCGTGTACCCTGCATCGGCAGGCGGACTCTCAACCACTGCGCCACCAGGGAAGCCCCAAGCACACTTTTCTTGAACAATGATTCTGCTATTGAATTCAGTTGCTGAAACCACAAGTTTCATTTCTGAATCTTCGCATGGTAAATACACTGCTAGATGACATATTGATAATTTTTCACAATTTACAGCTTCCCCGGAAAAAGGGAGGAAAGCCCCAAGAATTCACCGTCATGTAGTAATGTAGTGTACAACAAGTATTATTTTTTTTCTGTCTGATATCAGCTTTTTCTACAGCCCAAATCTATAAACTGTGGTTCTTGGCACAAATACAACAGGGCTACAGCCAAGAAAACAATGTGGTTAAAATCAAGACACCCTGTTGCAAATGTTTAAAACTAGCAACTATGCCTTCACAACCTGCACCCAGGCTGCTTGGTGAGATGAGTACCATGCTTACGAATTGCTCCGTTACAAAAGAAGCAAAGTGGGTGAGGTAGCAAGTCACGTCACTAATCCACCTACGATGATTAAAGAAAGTCTCATTTTGACCCAGGGTTGTTGGGAAACATGAAATATTCTAAGTCTAATTTCTAGATAACTGGAGTTTATGCCTTGAAGTGCCCAAACTTTGATCATCTGTCATTGTATTACACACTCCTCTGCCTTTGTAAATAGATTTTAAGTGGCATAATCTTCCTTCTCTAAACACTATTGCTGTCACTGTCAACATTTTCATATCCTAATGGATTCTTGGCAAGTCACTGATAATTAAGAAATATTTGTTGATTGATGGTATTACATGTATAGAGAGGTTTGCATCTATATCATTTGACTACAACATAGTATATGGCTTCAGTTGTTAAATATCCTCTTTTTTTTGAGGAAGGATTTTTTTGTGTGGTTTTGGCATTCCACCTTTCCTTCTTTCTGCTGTTGGTTTGCTGCCTGTAGCTGTCTGTATTTCTTGCTGCATTTCTAATTGTTTCATATGTGTTATTAAGAAATCAGGTAACTAGAGTTTGGTAGAATTGCTTACAAATTCAGAATAAAAAGACTCTGGGTAAAGTCTGAAGGCCTCAGCTGTAAACAAAGTTCAGGAGATTTGCAGTCTTGTCCAGGTTTTTTATTATCTTCTAGATAATTGAAATTGCTAGGTAAGGGTGGTGTTTATATAACTAATAAGTAAAGGTTACATTTTTATTAAATAAAATGTATACAGTCATATTTTACATATCCTCTTATTTCTAAAAATGTTTGGTTGTGGTACAGTATACGTAACATAAAATTTACCATTTTAACCATTTTTAAGTGTCAGTTCAGTAGCGTTAAGTGCATTCACATAGAGCAATCAATCTTCAGAATTCTTTTTATCTTGCAAAATTGGAAAGCTATACCCATCAAACAACAGCTCCCTGTCCCCCCACCCCAGCCCCTGACAGCCATCATTTTTTCTGTCACTATGAAGTTGACAATTCTAGGGACCCTATATAAGTGGACGTACAAATGATTTGTCTTTTTGTGACTGACTTATTTCACTTAGCATAATGTCCTCAAGGTTCATCCATGTTGTAACATGTAAACACTCTCTTATTTGCTTTATCATAATTAAAATTTTAATAACAGAAGAGTAGTACAAACATCTGTCATTGAAAGCCAAGATCACAAAAAGCATACCTGCCTACATGAAGCTAGGAAAAACTGAGGGAGTATAAATCTGCCCATAAAAGACACAAGATTTCAAAGGGGGTTGGTTACATGCATTACAGCATATCAGTACAGTGGAGTATTATGGAGACACATAAAAAGACAAGGCAGATCCATATGTATTACCTCGGAGAGAAGATATGACATTAAGTGAAGAAAATAAATTGCTAAACAGCATGGTCATATTTCACGTTTTTGTATGAAACATATATGCATATGTGTAGAAATTCTGGAAGTATATACATGAAATGGTTAAAAATGATTATCACTGATGGTGGGATATGCCTTTCAAATATGCCTTTCATATTTGACTTTTTACTTTCTTTAATTGTTTTAAAACTTTTGCATGTACATTACTTCCTAATCTGGAAAAGAAACAATAATAACAATTTTCCTTTTTTTTCAAAAAAAAAAATGATTATGAGGGAATGGTAGGCTGTTGACTTACCCACAAATATAAAAAAAAAACTCATTGCTGAGAAATGTCTATGTTTTAGGTTCAGCTTATGTTAATTTTTCATTTCAGTCCTACGTTCTAAGACAACTAAACAACAACAACAAACCCAAAAATTCGAATACAAGTTTCATACATTCAAGAATGAGTCAGTCTGAAAACAAATATTTTCGCACATGCTTTTCATTTTTGTGGAGTGGGTAAATAGTGCCCTTGGGTAATGATGTGATAAGAGGTTATTAAAGCAGACGCCCAGACTGCAGAGCTCTATGGGTTTACAAGAAAGCTCTTCAGAATATGGGGTGCTACATAACGAGAAGGGAGCTAACAATGTCCATGACCATATTTCAAAGGGCTCGGCACTGATGCTCAAGTTCTCTACACACAGATGTTTGCCACATTTCCCACTTTATACAGCCAGTGCCTATAATTCGTAATGAATAGGCATTTGAAGAATGGAAAGCCAGTTGTATACCGGGAGCTAGCTTTAGGATTGTAATGTGTTTTACTGGCTCTGGCTTATGGAATAAAAACCGAAAAAAGACACAGTTCTGAACACACTCTATAGTCATCTGGCTTTAGAGAAAGAAACAGAGAAAAAAGGTTTGGATGCTAAGCTGTCATGAAAATGCAACTTCCTTTAAAATGTATGAGACAAACGGCATATGTCTAAACCAGAGAAGATGCGAATGACAAAATCCCCATCAAAGAAGCCTTCTCTGATAGAACATTGGAAATATTAATGGCATGTCTGATATGCTTTCCAAGTGTGCATATTTAAGGGATTATAATACCTAAGACATTGTGTTTTTCCAGGTTATCAAGAATTTTCACATCAATTACCATTCTTGATTTTGTGGTTTGGTACCTAAGAGTCCCCAAAGCATGCAGATTTCTCAATATGTGGAAAGTATAATGAACCAGAATCGAATTTACTCAAGTCATCTTCAGAACTGATTCTCAAATAATATAGAGTTAGTTTCTTTCCAGGAACATATTTTCATCTGTGGTTGCTTGTAAAATGCAACCAGACTCTTGTCCCATTGGGGCTCTACCTTTATTTTCATATGCCTCTTATCACCAAAAGACTGAAACAAGAATTTACATCTCATAGGTGTGGTTTTAGAGCAGGGGTAGAAATACAGCCTGCAGGACAAACCGGGTCTACCACCTGTTTTTGTATATGACCCTCGAGCTAAGAATCTAAAGATGTAAAAACATTATCAGCCTTTCCAGGAGATCAGTTGCTTAAAACATTTACTTTCTGACTCTCCAAAAAGAGTTTGTTGGTCCTGGTATAAAATAGAAAGGATTGGAACTAAACAGAGAGCAAGAAGACTTGAGTTATTTTTTAGACTGTGTGATTTTGGGCTGGCTAAGGACCTTCTCTGGGTTTCCATATTCCTATAACATATGGTCTCTTTTAATTTAATTCTAGTTTGTGTTTCCGACAACACTGTAGCTACTTAAGAAATTCTAACAAACCTAATTTGCACAGCACCCAGAGAATAGCACTGTGACCTCAATTTGCTTTGGAGGAAGCCAAGCTGGGTCACGATGAAAGGAAGTAATTATAGTGTTTACAAGTTTCTAAATGTCAAACCAAAAAGTTTGACGGAAACAGGTTGTTTATGAATGGCCAAGGATATACTGATTGAGTCAAGAACCATCTCTAGTGCAAGGGTCTTGAGTTTTACTTTAAACAAGTTTATAGTCTTCAAATAGACAACAGGGGCAATGCTGTGTCTTGACTCTGAAACCTCTCAATGACTTTCACCAGGATCCTACAAATCGTGGATGTTCACCCCACACTATGGCCTGACATTTGAGGCCTGGGAGTGAGAGCTGAGAATGTGCTTTTAGCGGTAAGACAGGAGCAATACGCACCAGGGATGACCAAGAACTACAGTAAGTGAGAAGCATCATTCTAAAATGTACATGGAAGTGTAATAAGCCCACAGTAGCCAAAACAGATCTGAATAAAAGGACCAGGGACTAAGGACTAATAAGAACCTGCTGTATAAAAAAATAAATAAAATTCTAAAAATCCGGAAAAAAAAAAAAGGACCAGGCAGGGAACATGCTGGTGTAGATTTCAAGACATATGATATAAAGCTATAGTAATGAAGCACTGTGTTGTTGGTATAGAGATGGACAACAGACCAATGGAACAACAAAGAACCTAGAATAGACCTGCAGATATGGAAACCTTGTATATGACAGAGCCGGCATTGTAGAACCCTGGGGAAAGGATGGTCTATTCAATCAATAGTGCTGAGTCAATTGGTCATCCATATAGAAAATAATGCAAAGTTTCTCCATCTCATGTCTTACAAAGGATCAATGCCAAATGCACTAAGGACTCAAAGGAACAAGACACAATTTTTAAATTTTAGAAGAAAATTTAAGAGTGTATCTTTATGACCTTAGTAGGGAAGGCTATCTTAAACAAGATGCAACAGCACAGATTATACATGAAAAAAATTGATATATTCTACCATATTCAAATGAAAATTTTCTCTTTCCTATAGATACCATAAAGAGAATGAAGAGATAAGTCATAAGCTGTAATATGATACGTGCAACACACAAAACGAACAGAGAATTAGTACCCTGAGAATCAAAAAGGAAAAGACAAAAGAATAAATGACAGATATGACCAGTCACTTCACAGAAGAGGGAACATAAACAGTCCATAAACATGCACAAACATGTCCAACACCATTATTAATCAGAAAGAATTATTAATCCAAATTCAGGTATGACTTCACATGAATCATTTTGGCAAAATTAAAAGTGGGTCCCAGACCATCGAAAATTAAGTCTGACAGCATCAAATGTTGGTGAAGATGAAGAGAAACCCAAACTCTCATAACCTGCTGGAGAGAACATAAACTGTTTTCCAATGTGAACGTTGGAAATGTTAGCATTTCCTAATCAAGATAAACATGCACAGCCATGACAATTCCACACCTAGGATACTCCTTACAGAGACCCTGACACACGTGTACCAGGACAACTGTAGAAACATATATTCACAGCAGTACTGTTTCTAATAGTAAAAACTGAAAATCCCCACATATACTTTACGGAAGGATGAAAAAATAAATTTTATTACATTAGGATGGGATATTATACAGTAATGAAAATGAAGAGACTACAGCTTTACAATTAATAGGGATGACTTAAAAAAACACACGTAGAGTGAAAAAAGCAAGTCACAGAAAATTCATACAGTAAGATTCCGTTTACACTGAGTTCAAAAATAGGCAAAACTAATATATGTATAAATGTATATATATATATACACACATACATTTGTTTGTTTAGAAATAACTGTGTAGATCAAACCTATAGAGAAAAATAAGGAAATGATAACCATAAAATTCCGGATTGCATTTGGTGGTGAGGAGACTGTGGGAAGGGAATACAGTCGTGGTCGATCCCACTGGAGTTTTAAATGCACGGGTGAAGTTCTGTATCTTAAGGTGGATGTGTGTGTGTGTGCATGCACTTGCTTGTGTGTTTATTGTGTCCTCTTTACACTGTGTGTATGCAATATGCACAGTCTTTTATATGTATGCTGCATTTGATAATGCACTGCTTGTTATAGACTCACAAGGATACTTTGGAACCTTTGTCCCAATTCTGCAACAACAGCTAATGTCAGTTTGGGTTTGTTTCAGCAAAGGTAGTCAGATTCATGGATAACGCTTACACAGCTTTTACTAGGTGCATCGCAATGTATTAAGCACTTTACTTCCAGTAACTCATTAGATCCTTACAACAACGTTTTGAGAATATAGTATTATTCCCAATTTACAGACAAGAGGACTGAGGCAGATGACATTAAATAACCCATCAAGCACCTGAGGGTTGGTCAGGACATACCCATTTATATGTGGAATCTAAAAAAAGGGTACAATGAACTTATCTACAAAACAGAAATAGAGTTACAGAGGTAGAAAACAAACTTATGGTTACCAGGGGGTAAGGGGGGGAGGGATAAATTGGAAGATGGGTATTGACATATACACACTACTATATATAAAATAGATAACTAATAAGGACCTACTGTAGAGCACAGGGAACTCTACTTAATACTCTGTAATGGCCTCTATGGGAAAAGAATCTAAAAAAGAGTGGAGATATATATGTATGTATAACTGATTCACTGTGCTGTACAGCAGAAATACAACATTGTAAATCAACTATACTCCAGTAAAAATTAAAAGAGAAATAAAAGGATGACAAAGGGGCCAGGGTAGGTAAGAGTCTCATCTACTTGTCCTAATTCATAGGAAGTGAAGATCACATAAGATTAAGGTTACAGAGGCTCCACAGAAGAGGTGGAGCTACAGCTGGCTTATAAAGACTGTAGGATTCAAAAGAAGGGATCTATTGGGGAAGATATATCAGGAAGGAAGAATGAAAAGCAAAGGCTAGAGGTGAAAAAATACAAGGCATATTGAGGATTTCATGCTACTGGACCCCACTGGCTACAGTGAGGACAACAGGAAGGGAAGGCCTATTTGGTCCACTGCAAAAGCAGGTTAGACTTCCAGACAACCGACATCGGAATCGAGCATCCTGACACAGCTGGATGCAGCCTGGACCATGCATTCCTAGGGAACTTCCCAGGATTATCCTCGGATAACCTTCCAAGTACCCCAGCATGTAACAGGACCTAGCATTGTGCTGGTGACTTATACCACGTCGGTGACATATGACCATGGTTAGCAGAGCTGCTTTTTCTCAAGCCATATTTTGCATTGTTCAAAAATAGCTGGCTTACGGGCTTCCCTGGTGGCGCAGTGGTTGAGAGTCCGCCTGCCGATGCAGGGGACGCGGGTTCGTGCCCCGGTCCCGGAAGATCCCACATGCCGCGGAGCGGCTGGGCCCGTGAGCCATGGCCGCTGAGCCTGTGCATCCGGAGCCTGTGCTCTGCAACGGGAGAGGCCACAACGGTGAAAGGCACGCGTACCGCAAAACAAACAAACAAAAATAGCTGGCTTAGGCCAAAACTTAGGTTATTTTTTAAGTTTACTTTTAGTGCCCTCCTCCCCCTCTGCTTTCCTTTGGGAATTCCTCAACTCTTATCCTCTTCCCTTTCCTTCCTTCCCTCATTTTTTTTTCGTTACGCGGGCCTCTCACTGTTGTGGCCTCTCCCGTTGTGGAGCACAGGCTCTGGACGCGCAGGCTCAGCGGCCGTGGCTCATGGGCCCAGCCGCTCCGCGGCATGTGGGATCTTCCTGGACCGGGGCACGAACCCGCGTGCCCTGCATCGGCAGGCGGACTCTCAACCACTGCGCCACGAGGGAAGCCCTTTCCCTCATCATTTTTAAGTAAAAATGATTTCACGGAAACTTTAGGTAAAACAATTTTAATGTATTAGAAATATTTGATATCACACAGGTTCTTTCACGTGTTGCCTGCCTCCTAGTCTTTCTTCTTTTGCTAATTTGACTTCGTTTATTTTGCATCTTGCTCCTCTTTCTAGAATCCTGTGTCAAGGTAACTTCTATATGTGCAACTGTGTGTGTCAGAGATAGGAGGGAAGAGATAGGAAAGTAAATAGGAAGTGAAGAGAGGGAAATATTTGGAAGACATTTATTTTGTGTTATACTAATAGGCATGTCCTTTTAGTGTGTGTTTGATTTTTATTTTACGTCTGAGTGACTAGGCATTCCATTTGTACGGGGGTATTATCTTTTGTTGTTGTCATTTTCCTAGAACTTTTCCTCTAAGAAGTTCTTCTAACTAATTAGAAACCTGGAGTGAAAGCCCAGGGGTGACGAGAGAGCAAGCCCCCTGGGGTTGCCCCCTAGGGCTCTGGCAAGGGGTGGGGAGGTTCTTGCCCTTTCACAGGCCTGCCGTTCCTAGTCCAGGGCTTAGGCTTTCACTTGGGGATATCTCAAAGACCCCGTCCTCCAGGGTGTCCCATAGACCCCCTTCAGACCCCCTTCAGAGGTGGTGACATGTTATATGAATATGGGCAAGAGCTCTGGAGTTAGGAGTCTTGGGTTCAAATCCCTGCTCCACTACTTTCTGGCTGACCAAACTGCCAAACCCTCCTTAGTTTCAGTTTTTCATTTCAAAAATGGGCAATGATAACGAATACTTCCTTCTGGGTTGATAGGAGGCTTAGCTGAGATGATAACATGTAAAATTGCACAACAATGTACAAACCTCAGCGGTTGCCATCATTGTTGTTGTCCTGTGACCTAGCCTGGGATTCTCAAATCTTACTGTGAGTATAAATCACCTGGGGGGCTTCTGAAAATGCAGATTCTGATGCAGTAAGTCTGGGGGGAGTGGTCTGCATTTCTAATAAATTCCCAGGTGAAACCCAGGGTGTGAGTCCACCAGTCACACTTAGAGCAGAAGAATTCAGCCAGTTCCTTCTTCTCCTGTTGTTCCCACAATAACTCACTTTTGTTGACCTCCTGGCTCTCATTCTTTTCTTCCTGCCCTCTCCCTAATCCCCAACCCAGTCTATCAAAATCTTATCCATTCTTCAGAACCACACTGATTGTTGGCACATCAAAATCACCTGGGGGGGCTTCCCTGGTGGCGCAGTGGTCGAGAGTCCGCCTGCCGATGCAGGGGACGCGGGTTCGTGCCCCGGTCCGGGAAGATCCCACATGCCGCGGAGCGGCTAGGCCCGTGAGCCATGGCCGCTGAGCCTGCGCGTCCGGAGCCTGTTGCTCCGCAACGGGAGAGGCCACAACAGTGAGAGGCCCGCGTACCGCATAAAAACAACAACAACAACAACAACAAAAAATCACCTGGGGAACTCTTAAAACCCTCCAAAGTCCCAGGCTACACCCCAGACCTTGTGAATCAGATCCCCGGAGGTTGAACTCAGGCATCAGTATTTTCAGAAGTTGCCCAGTGATTTCCATTGGTGAGACCCAGGTGAGAGCCACTGCCCTAGAGCCTCAGCTGAGCTGCTCCCAATGTCCCCAGACATATGGTTGACTCGCCAGCATTTCTATAGGCCCCTTCATGTGTGATGGTTTCAGTAATGTTTGTGAGAGTCCCTGCCAGGATTATAGTAAAGGAGAATGGGGAAGGGTAAAGGGAGAAGAAAAAAGTGAGGCAGAAGGAAAGAAGGAGGGAGAGTAAAAGATAGAAGCAAAGGAAGACAAGATCAAGTAAAGGAAGTATCGAGTTATACCTAAAAGTAATAGCTTAGAGTTACTGAACATTCATGTGCCAGGCATCGTTTTTTGGTTTTCTTTTAATTGATGTATAGGGACATCCCTGGCGGTCCAGTGGTTAAGACTCCATGCTTCCAATGCAGGGGGTGCAGGTTTGATCCCTGGTCTGGGAACTAAGATCCTACATGCCACGTGGTGTGGCCAAAAAAAAAAAAAACAAACCTGTAAAATTGAGGTATAGTTGATTACAATGTTGTATCAGTTTCATGTATACAGCAAAGTGACTCACATATATATATATGCTCTTTTTCAGATTCTTTTCCATTACAGGTTATTATAAGATATTGAATATAGTTCCTTGTGCTATACAGTAGGTCCTTGCTGTTTATCTATTTTATATATAGTACCATGTATATGTTAATCCCAAACTCCTAATTTATCTCTCCTTCCCATCCTTGCCCTTTTGGTAACCATAAATTTGTTTTCTATGTGAGTCTATTTCTGTTCTGGGCATTGTTCTAAATATGCTATTTCTATTAATTCATTTAATCCTTACAACATATAACAGATTAAAAAACCTGAGGCACAGAGAGACAAAGTAATTTTCCCAAGGTCACCCAGCTAGGAAATAATGAAACTTGGATTTGAGTTCAGTCTAGACCTGCTGTGTGAAGATGCCACCCAATGATATTCGTACTGCAAATTGCCCTTCTCATGAAGAAGGTAACCTCCATACTGTCAAGGATCTTAACATTTTCCACTACTGTATTCCCAGGTTCTATTTAAGACTGTGAGTCAATGAATATTTATTCACCCCTTACTATGTGCCGAGCAAAGAATGGTGCCGGAGATCCAGCTGTGAACATCCCACCTTCAAGAAGCTATATTCTAAGCGAATGTACTTGATATGTGATAAATATTCGTGGAATATTACTGCTGGAGATAAAAACGGACTTTGCTCCTGTGACATACGGCTTCTTTTTTAAACACAAGCATACCAACATCATCAGTCCAAAACAGACAGCAAACTTGGGGTGCCAAAGAAAGACGGCCATAGTTATAGAAATTAAGGCTTCAAGAAATAACATATAGTATGTAACAAATGGCAACGTTTGATTGGAAGGATAATTAAACATGAAAAAAATACATGGGAATAGTCACAAATGCAGACAAGTATAAATTACTTAGCTGTCCGAACACAGGTGATTTACGTACTGCAGGCAAGCTAGAACTTGTGATGCCTTGATATTGACACCTACAATGTTACATCCTGTTGAATACATGCTGTATTCAAAACATCAAATTCAGTGAACCTGTAATAGAACATAGTAATACAATAATTCTGGAAAGGAATTCTGCACATGGATTTTCATGCTGCTAACCAACCCTGAAATCAAACTATTAAATAGGGCTTAGTGCACTGGCAAATCTTGAAGTCTTTTTTTCTTTTTTTTTAACCAGCATTCAGGTTAATGGTTAAGGGTTGGTATTTAAAGTATACTATAGTTTCCTTTTAGTACTTTAGTTAATCATACATCATCCTTTGGTGTCTGAAGAATCAGTCAAAACAAGTAATGGCAAACTAGACCAATACCTTATTTGGGATTAGGGGGTGTTTAGGACAAAATGAATCCGGTTATCCACTTCCAATAGATAGGAGTCATTAATTTCAATAGGAGAAATATCAATACATACAACTGGAATGCTTGAGTCCCATAGATGGTTTTAAATCTCTGGTACCATTCAGAATCCTTTCTATTTTACAGAATCCTTTCTATTTTCTATTTCTATTTTGACTGCTGTCTGTAGTAACATCAGGTATTTCTCAGTATTTAGAATGAACTATTTGTTTCTTTAAACACATGACCCCACACCTTGGATTTCACAGTCTACTGAAATTGAGGTCAACTGGAAACTAATCCTCTGCTTCCATTCTTCTTTTTTGCCTTCAGAGTTCAAGTAAAACCACTGACTGAGAGGATAGCCCCCAAATACAATGTAAGTCTGGATGTGACAAATTTGCTTTTCCAACCCAAAATATGTTGGATTTTCGTTCTTTCATTTTTCTTATTTTGGATTTTGCTTTTTGAACCCACTTAACTATGTCCCTCCTATTAAACTACTGTTAAAATGTTACCAATGGGGAAATTTTTTTCCTCCTCAGTGGAAAAGTTTCATGTCTTAAAACTACTCATGAAGTTAAATAAGAGGAGAGTGTGGAGTCCTAACCACTGGCCTGCCAGGGAATTCCCTATCATATCCTGTTAAAAAAAATAAATGTGTGAGCTCTTCTTTAATTTATTTATTCTTATTCTATTCTACTTCCCCCTCAAAATTTAGTACTAATGTAATTTTATTTAGTTTTTCAAAATGGTTTATTGATCACCCTATCAAACTTCTTTACACATAAGAGTATATATATATATATATATATATATATATATATATATATATATATATATATATATAATATTCCCTTGCTCTTTATACAGATTTGAAGTCAATATTGTTCAACTTTTACCTTCTTGGTTCTTTCTTGGGGCCAACTGGCTCTAGAACAGAGATTCATCAGGGTAACATTTTAATCTAATTAACGTAGGTGTATTTGTTCAAGCAAAACTATTTTTAAAAATATTTGAGATATTTCATGATTTTTACATTAAAATGAAATGTAAAAAATGTAATTTTTAACAGTAAATTAAAAGGAAAAACTCCTTCAAATTTTCTGAATGTTTAAAAATTTTTATAATAAAATTTTAGAAAAAATACAAAACAACCCTCCCCCCAAAAAATAGCAGAGATTTGACCGTTTTAGTTGAACATTGAAATCATAAACTTAATTGTAATTAACATCATGTAACTGATAGAGACAAGTTTACAAATACAAAGCACAGAGAACTAAAATGTTCTCTTAGAGAGCCCTGCTTTGGGAATGTGTGCATAGGTTTCTAGAATCTAGACCCCAGCACATTTTAGCTCTGTTTGTGCTGCTGAAGGGGATCAGAATACGTCATCTCAAAAAATTCTACTTTGGTGTAAGGATTATTTTGAGCTGAAGGCAAATGGGAATGGATATAGGAAGTGCCATCTGCCCTCCCCCATCTGCCTCAACACAGGGCCTTTATTTCCCTTGGGAAGGAGCTCTCCCCTCTCCCATTCCAGGAAAAAGATAACTTCCCTTATCACTAGAGACAAAGCACCAAGATGAGTCTGCATAACCTTAACAAGTAACCTTTATCTACCATTAGTTTCTCCCATATATTTACTATTTGTAGAAACCCCAAAACCCCTTTCTTCTGTCTAGTCACTTCTCCACAATTTATTGCCCTTTGTTAAAATAGTATATAAGCCCCCAAGTCTAACCACTTTTTCACTTCTTTTTCACTTCTTTTCTGTGAAGCCCCCATGCGTGTAAAAAAATCAACATCAAATAAAAGTTGTATGCTTTTCTTCTGTTAATCTGGCTTGTGTTAGTTTAATTCAAAAGCCTCAGATACAAACATAGGAGGGCAGAGGAAAAGATTTTCCTCCCTTACACTGCCAAAGGGTCTACTATGAATGGTTTTATGAGTTTGAGCAGTTCTGAGTCCTAGCTCTAGTGCATACTAGAAACATCCACCATCATCTTTCTGGTTTTCTAAAATTGGGTAACTTTTAAATCTACATGCGTTCTTTATGCACCAACTATGTGCAGTAGCTGTGTTTGGAACTACGAAAAAAATTCTATAGTGGGCCAGCCCTAAAGGAGTCAAGAATTTAGAAGAGAAGAGGATGAGAACCAATGAGAGAACAAAGAAGGGTTGAAACCCTATGTGGAACCATACTATTTGAGAAATGGAGAACAGTTGGGTGCCTTGGGCTGCTGGCACCCAGGAAGGACTTTGTGAACACTTGAATCCAATATTCTAATGGAAAGTAGCTTTAGACTGAAAAAAAAAAAAAAGCCCTTGCTTAGAACTAGATATACATATATACACTATGTAAAGACACAAAATTTGTTTCTGCTCTTTTTCTTCCAATGACTATCCGGATCACAAAAAGTAATGTCTGAAAATGGTAAGGTGACAGACTAGGCTCAGCCCACAGTCTGGCTCTGCCAGCATTTAGCCATGAGCACATGTTAAAGACTTCAGTCTTTCTGACGCTCAGCTTCCTTAGATTGGTGAAGGCCATCTCTATGGTTCCTTCTACTTCTAGCACGCTATTATGAGGTCAAACTATTCTCATGCCTATGAAATGTGGTACCTTCAAGGCTGTGAGTAAACATGCAGAATAATTTATGAATTAACATATAAAATATAAAATATAAAGATAAGCACTTGCCTCAACCTTCCAATTCTCTTAAAAATCATCGAAGGCGTGACCCATCCTTCATACTAGTTTTCTAACATTTTTATGTGCACAGGAATTACCCAGGGAGCTTGGTAAAAGCACAAGCCCTTCTGGACTTCTGTTTCCTACAACCAGTCTTCATTCTGATTTGGCTTAAGTCTGGGAATTTGTATATTTAAGAAGTTCCCCCAGGTGATGCTGATGCCATGGTTGTTGTCCTGGAACACTGAAGCAGGGGATTCAGCCTGACCCTGAGTCATTTCTCCAGCTGAGTACTTTCAGGGACTTTAGGAAAGTTTCAAATCAATCTCTTTGGAATGCTTCAGATTAGAGATAAATCCCTTAGATCTGTTTTGATCCAGTCATGGTTGTAGGCTGAGGCAAAATAAACTACAAAGGGGACATTCATTACCCAGTTATATTTAAATCTCTTACATACTTCTTTTCTAGAATGATGGTGTGCCAGGGGCAAAAACTTCCAGAGGCAAAATTGTCCAAGTGGTGTCAGTGATAGAAACAACCCAAGGCATAGTGGGGAGGGGAAGGATAGACAAGGAAATTAGTAACTAACTCTGCTCTAACACTACAGAGTTTGCAATTACCCAGGTAAATCCTCCAGAGGAACATGGAATTCTTCTTGTGATAAACATCTCAAGATGTTTGTTTTTGAGATGCCCCATTGCTATGCTTACCAGTCTTCACTTACTGGTAATGTGCTTCTTTGTGCCTCACCTAAATTTTTATTCCCTAAGTCATTTTTCTCTGGTGTGTCCTTGGTTAAGACTACAGCTGGTACTCTCCAGGGTTAAACCAGCAGAGGAAAAGTTTTAGATACATGGAAAATATTAAGGTAGCCCTTCGATTTAGTCATCTTATTTTCAAGTATTGTGAACACTATTTTGTTTTGTTTTTATACAATTATAGTTATTAGTTATTACAAAATGTTGGCTATATTCCCCGTATTGCAAAATGCATCCTTGAGCCCATCTTACACCCAATATTACGTACCTCCCACTCCCCCACCCCTACCGTGAGCACTATTTTGGATCTTCTGTGAACATTCCTAAACTTTTGCAGAGGGGAGTCCCTTGTCCAAAGTCACACCCCCTCCGTGGTTCGGACTGCATGCCACGATGCTGTGGTAAGACGGGGTGGGGTATAAGTCCCAGGCTCCTTGCTTTGATTCATTTGATTCAGAAAGACCATCCTGGTTCCTGCTATTTCCAAGTCATTCAATTTCCTTTCCAGCCATCCTTTATACCGTCACACTGTCTTGAAAATGTAAATCTATGTAGATTCCCTGCTAAAAACCCTACCTTGCCCTCAATATAAAATTGAAATGCTTTTACACTGGAAAAAAAGAGGGGCTTTCATAAATATAGAGTTTATCTCCCTCTTCCTCTCCCCTTTCTTTCTCTTTCTCCCTCTCCCTCCACCTCTGTACAAGAACTCTGACCTCCAGCCAAGGCTGCTAGAGGCTCTTCTCTCCCATCTTTTAATTCCTATGTCATTTTAATAGTTTTACAAGTAGTTTGGAAACTTTTCCATCAACCACTGTAATGGGAATTCCTTGAGGTCAGGGATTTTTTTTTCATTCATCTTCATATTCCCAGTACACGACCTCGAGTGTTCATTAAATGAATGCATTTAAAAAAAAGAATGAAATAATTATTTAATTATCTCAAAAAATGATGTATATAACTCATGTGCTTCATTTGAAGTAATAATACTATAAATACAAATAATATATTTGTAACAATGTATTCAATTTTACTTGGTTCATTTGAAGCATAATACTTGATTGACAAGATAGTTTATGTTCTTAATACATGATACATTATATTTGAAATTTTTTTTTTTTTTGGCGGTACGTGGGCCTCTCACTGTCGTGGCCTCTCCCGTTGCGGAGCACAGGCTCTGGATGCGCAGGCTCAACGGCCATAGCTCCCGGCCCCAGCCACTCCGCGGCATGTGGGATCTTCCTGGACCGGGGCACGAACCCGTGTCCCCTGCATCGGCAGGTGGACTCTCAACCACTGCGCCACCGGGGAAGCCCTATATTTGAAATGTTAAACAGTAATTGTGATAATTTAAAAAATCCAAGTTTGAGGTTAAGAACCTACTTCTAGTCAGACTATGATGGCCATTCACAAATCCAAGTTTGCTTGATAAAACCTGGATGCAGGAAACAAACATCTCACTTCCAGACTTTGGTTTCAATGCCTTGAGTGGTTACAAAATAAAGATAACTGCCCTGCTATCACTTACAGAAGATGATCCACATAGATAGCCAAGAACTGAATTAAATCTATTCTGACCAAGAGAAAAATGCAACAATCCCTAGAACAACAAGCCAACAAGCTGAGCCAGTGACTCAGGTAAGAGTCAAAGGGGGGCTATTTCCAAGAGATTTGGCGTTTTGCCTTTTCTTCACCTGGGCATAAATATGATTTCCACAATTCACAAAGGACATGGGAAAGGCAATAAACTGGAGTGATGATACCCAGAGTTCTAGAGCCAGACTGCCAGGCTAACATCCCAGCTCCACTGCTCATCAAGCTTGTGACCCTGCACATTTGCCTCATTAGTAAAATGGGATACCTCATGCTGTCATTCCCTCATTAGTCAAATGGGATAATAATTGTAACCTATCTCATGGGAGTGCTGGAACGTTCTAATTAATACCCATAAAAAGCTTGCCACCATGCTGGCATGCTGGCCCACGGTAGGTGGGCTCAGTAAGTATTAGCTATTGTAATTTTCCAACTGCTGCTTCTTTTCCAAGGGTGTGTGTGTGTGTGTGTGTGTGTGTGTGTGTGTGTGTGTGTGTATTGTGAGAAATGACTGGAAATTTTTCAAATGCTTTCTAGTATCTATAGGGATACGGTTATGTTTTTCTCTTTGGACTTACAAACATGGTCAATTTTATACATAAAGGCATTAAACAACTTTGCGTTTCTGGAATGATACTACTTGGTCTTGGTGAAAATATACTGTACTTTTATTATTTTATTTTGTTTTGCTAATGTTTTATTCTGGACTTTTTCATCAGGATACTTACATGATATTATGATTTTATTTTCCTGTGCTATTTTGCTCAAGTTTGCAATTGATTTATGATGATTTGTAAAATAACAAAAATGAAAACAAAAAATCAGGTCACCTATTATTTTTCTCTATGCATGGAACTGTTTAACAGCCTGAAGCTTAACTATTTCCTGGAATATTTACTGAATTTTCTCCTTCAATTTTCTCTATTTGCATTGATTAAGAAACTTTTTGAGTTGATTGTTTCCTATATTTATCTTCTTTACTTTGATAAGAATGTGGCTTGCAGCAGAGGCAGGTAATTTCCAGTCCTCCTCCAGGCCTGCCCTCTGTCCTGGGAGGCTGGTTGTGAGGGCCAAGGTGAGGAGATCACACAATGAGGGGCTTCTGAGCTGTCAGGCTTCTGGCCAGAGATGGAGGAAAGGAGAGGTGCGGGGGAGAGCAGATGAAGCCAGGGTCTTTATTTTCTTGTCTCCCTCCCTGCTGGGTTGCCTCGAACTCCTGGGTCCCTCTACCTATGACCCCAGACCCCCTCAAAACAGTGGTCAACTTGGTACCACTGTATTTCAGGGTCCTGGGAAAGGAAGCAGAGAGAACTGGAAACAGTTTGCCTGCTGTACTATCTCTGATGGCTTCCCTGGACCTCATCCTTGTAGACAGTGTCTCCATAAATAAACTCTGCTCAAAGGATCTGATTTTGAATGTACCACATGTTTCTTATGGGACCCTGACTGACACAACGGCTATGCATTTTCCTCGGAGGACACTACTGAATACATCCCATATAATTTCATTCCTCATCTTCTCATTATCAATATTTATTTAAATATCCTGCCATTGTGATCTTGACTTCCTCCTAAAGCTAAGAGTCATTTAGGAGGAAGATTTAAAGTGTACAGGTAAGCTTTTTGCTGTTGTTTTCTTCTAATTTGATTTGTTTGTAATTTTATTGCATTGTAAACAGATTTTGATTCTTACTTTATTTGTAAAATTTGTGGGATTCTTTCAGTTATTCTTTGTGCTCAAATTATGTTTGATTTTTATAAATATTCTATGCACACTGGAAAAGATATATCCTTGGATGCAGGAGATAAGAGTTTGACATATCAGGTTAATTACTAATTGCATTATTCAGTTTCTCTAATACAGTGCAATTCAAAGCATGGGTCTCAGTTTCTCATCTGAACACGACAAAATAATATCAGACCTTGAGAGTAAGCATTTAGAAAGTTTAGAGCAATCTGACAGAGCAATTTCATGATGGTTGAATCTAAAATAAAATAGTTGGGCTTATATTTTATATCTTCTTTATTCTACTTTTTAAAAAATTTATTTTATTTTTTGTTGTGTTGGGTCTTTGTTGCTGTGTGCGGGCTTTTCTCTGGTTGTGACGAGCGGGGGCTACTCTTTGTTACGGTGCGCGGGCTTCTCATCGCGGTGGCTTTTCTTGTTGAGGAGCACGTGCCCTAGGCGCACAGGCTTCAGTAGTTGTGGCATGTGGGCTCAGTAGTTGTGGCACATGGGCTTAGTTGCTCCGTGGCAATGTGGGATCTTCCTGGACCAGGGCTCAAACCCATGTCCCCTGCATTGGCAGGTGGATTCTTAACCACTGTGCCACCAGGGAAGCCCCTATTCTACTTTCTTATCTTTCATATTCATTAAATTTTACACAAGTATTGGTCCACGATAGAACGGAAAGTAAAAGCCAAAACAAAACTGTCCCTTCACCATAGAAAGATTGAGAAACATTGCTCTAAACTCTTATTTACTTTGATTAAATTGGTTGATCAAGGATCTTTTATTCACTCTTCACTATTGTCACACAGAGGATACATAACACCTCTCTCTGCCTTCCAGGCCACTTCTAACCCACCCAGCTCTCCACCACACACACACACACACACACACACACACACAGCAAAGTTCCAGAAAAAAGGGACACGTTCAGAGATTGAGGATTTGGGGCACCCACACCTCAGCACCACTCCCGGGACAAGAGGATCATGTTTATATGTAGGACACCATTTGATCCCCACAATGAGCTGAGATGTAATAAGAGTGGATGAGAAAACTGAAGCCTAGGGGTTGGGTTGGTACTTATCTTGTTCTTTTGACTTTATTACCCCCTCCTTAGGTTCTGGAGAAAATGAAATAAGCAAGTCAAATGCGATAGTGTACACTAAATCACATTTAATGTTTCAAAGCATTTTGCGCACATAGAGAAATTAAATAAAATGATAGGGGAAAGATAACAACCAGACATAAACCTAGCCTTTCTTCACAACACTATAACTAGGTTTGGACAAGCTATTCAAGATGAAATATGATATCAGCACCTGGAGCCACACTTGTTTGGGATAAATTAACCATCCGTTTTTCAAATACATTTTGCATCTGAATGGTAAAGGCATGTCTTGCTTTTCAGCCTATAACCAGAGTGACAAAAATGAATAATTTAGAGCAAATTCTTTCTTCTAAAAGGCGTGCTTTAGAGAATGAAGAAATTAACAGTGCTGCATTCACAGTTAGGTAAATTGAAGCAAATATAAGTTTCTTTCTTCCTTCAATCATTGGGGGATTTTTTGTTTTTGTTTTTTTACTCTTCATGAATATCCTTAGCCTGTTTTGATAAGGGCACTGCCTTTGAAGAAATTATCATATTTATTCCAAAGTCTCTGTGCTTTACAAGAGCATTTGTAATACTCTTAATTTCTCACTATTATTAGTGTCCCAGAAATGAATTATGAAAAGAATCTTTATTTTTAAAGATTCTTAAAGTCTTTTCAATGACTAAAATAAGAAAGTGGTTTTCATTAAAAGTTCACAATCTATTTCTATTAGAATTACACTGAAATTTCTTGAAGTTGAAGGCAATAGTGTAAAAGTATAGCCACATCTGACTCCAAGATGAGTTATTAGGCTGACTTTGAAATCTGATAACTCTGTTTTGCTGAGTCACTGTAATCTTCTATTGCAGCCCCTTGGCATCCTTGATATGGGGCCTGGCCACCAGGGGGGCTCCATAAATGCTTCTTAGATGGAACCATTCAACATTTTTATATTGTTGATGCAGAGTGATTTTGTGGACTGCTTTTCAAAACACTTTTCTAAAGCTGATTATATTTCCTGCTTTCTCACTCCCCCCCCTTTTTTTTTTTTGGAATACAGTCCAAATTTAAAAAATGGGTCTTTGTATACATCAAGAATTTTAAACTTTCATACCCTTTCATACCGGAATTCCATTTCTGGGAACTTATACAGAGAATATAATCCAAAATCTGAAGCAGAGTTTTATATACAAGTATGATTACATGCAGCATTATTTACAGTAATAAAAAATGTGAGGGGACTTCCCTGGTGGCGCAGTGGTTAAGAGCCTGCCTGCCAATGAGGGGGACACGGGTTCGAGCCCTGGTCCGGGAGGATCCCACATGCCGTGGAGCAAATAAGCCCGTGCACCACAATTACTGAGCCTGCGCTCTAGAGCCCACGAGCCACAACTACTGAGCCTCAGTGCCACAACTACTGAAGCCTGCATGCCTAGAGCCCGTGCTCCGCAACAAGAGAAGCCACCACAATGAGGATCCCATGCACTGCAACAAAGAGTAGCCCCCGCTCACTGCAACCAGAGAAAACCCGCGCACAGCAATGAAGACCCAATGCAGCCAAAAATAAATAAATTAATTATTTTTTAAAAAATGTGAAAGGTTCTAACTCTGCTAAGAGAGAAGTAGTCAAGAAAGCATGAATGTTAAAAAAAATGTTTTCAATACAATGTAAATATTATTTATGGAGTCTATTTTTGCAAGAGAAAAAGGGGCATAGAATTGTACACACAATATCTTTACATCTATATTTTAAAAAATTCTATACATAATAAAAATGCTAGAGGAAAATACTAAAACCATTAATGATATTGACCTTAAGTAGTGAAATTATGATTGACTTTTTTCTTCTTAAATCTTCAGAATTTTGCACATTTTCTTTCATTAGCATACGTTACTTTTATAATAGAAAATCATCAATACATTTTATTTTTAATTATTCACTATATCTCAGCCTCAATATAGAGAATATACAAAGTCCCTCATCCATAAGATGTTTGGACCCGAAAGAAGAAACTATGTATGTTTCTAGATAATATGTTAAATACCTTCATCTATTTATGTGTTTGACTTAGACTGTAGCAGTATTTTGATTTTAGTTATTCAGGAATAACAGACTGCTGTGAGAAGCGTCATTTTATGTCCATGCTTTCAAAGGGTATCAGAATCTGCAAAAGATGATATTCAAGGCATGTTTGTACAACCGGCAGAGAAAGTAAGAGAGAGTCATGGGGCATGTGGACAAGGGTGGCAGTGAGGCAGAAGCATGGCTCCGTCGAGTACGCCTCCAGCTCTGGAGGGAAATGCATATACTTTGCGCTAAAAGATGAGAATTTATTTCAAAATCTCTTTGGTGAATATTTCTACTCATTTACAGCAGTGTCCGCAGTTAAGATGCAAAGGGAAACGTGCTGACTGTAGTGCATATTTGCTTTTTCCCCCCCTTCCACTTGACATTCTTCTTCCTTCCCCTTTTCCCTTCCATCCTTCCCCCTGGCAACTGTGATTGCTTTAGAGCACAGGACTCCAAAACATTCTCCAGAAGATTTCTGGGAAATGAAACTTCCTGATTTGGGGGCTGGAGGGGAGGAGTAACTGGTGGAGATGATTCCTCTTCGTTGTGGACATAACACAACAGGGAAGTGTGCTGTTGAGACCATGACAGAAAGCTACTTTAGGATGAAGCAGACATCATAAAAAGAGCAGGGGCCCAAGAAACCAGGTCTTTCATGATACTGAAACATGACCCAGCCTCACCTGAAACACTCCTGACACTGGGTTTTTAAGTTATGGAAACAAAAAAATTCTTTTTCTTGTTTACATCATTTTGAATAGAGTTTTAGGTTACTTACAATTACAAGGCTGCTAACTGGAACTCTGGGTCATTTAATTCTTACTCGATAAAAGGAATACATACTAACATAGCAAAATAGACAAACTCTTCACTGACACTAATTTGAAAATGAGTGTAGCACAAGTCCTTATTCGAGGTCAGTGCTTTGATGATGACTTGGGGTAGATCTGAAGACATCCATCTATCATCAAGTTCTATTGATTAGATATAAAAAAATCATAGACCTGCCGGCTTCTCTCCACGCTCTTGGCCTTATCCTCCCTAGGACCACCTCCATCTCTCATCTGGATCACTACCATGCCTCTGATTCTTTTTCCACACCACAGCCAGGGTGCTCTCTCCAAAGCATAAATCTGATCATATCTCTGGTTTCTGTGTTCCCCATTACTCTCACGACCAAGTTCTAACTCTTTAACATGACCCTGGATGACGGACCCCTGCCCACCTCTCCAGCCTCCTTCCTTCCTCACTCTACCTCTCTATATCCGGGCAATTTCATCTTCTCTTGGGGCCTCCAAAAGGAAGCCCTAGTCCAGCATGGACGGCTCTCTCTACTGGAAGCTTCTTCCCTCCCATCCTTCCTGGCTGCCTTTTCCTCATCTTTCAGGTCTCAGTGTGGGTATCACTTTCTTTGGGGAGCCTTCTTGGACACTCTTCTGTGTGCAGGCATCCTCTACTACCACACGGCCCTCCTATCATATGACACTGCAATTGCCTAACTCCTACCGGACGGGAAGCTCTGTGAGGGCAGGCCCACCTTTCTCACTCTCGTGCCTCCAGCTGTAACACAGCACCTGGCACACAATAAGTGCTTTAGAAATACTTGTTGAATGAGTTAGTTAATTAGAAAATTATTCATCCGGTAAACCCAATACATAATACCATATGTATCTAGCAACGCAAAAAATGACATTCTGTGTACATATATTTGTGTCTAATCCAGAAAGTTATTTCTCAGGTATGGTAGCACATTTAAGTGAAAATGGTTCCAGCTTTAAACAAGTGAAAAACATTTCATTTGGGTTTTCATTTCATGAATCACAGAACCTGTGCCAATTTTCTAAGTGAACTGCTGTAACTCTGTTACGTGAGATGGTGTCGGGGAGAAGGCTTTAAAAATAGCTGACCGGATATCCCTCTTGGTGGCTTGGGTTATGTAAAAGTATTTTGTGTTAAGCCGATGTCTCACAATGAATCGCTGAGCTTTGAAAAGGCTATTTGGGATCCTTTTTTCAGTGTTAAATATCTGCTTATCAACAGAATCAGACTAAAAATCTCCTAGAGAAAGGGTACAATGTCCAAATAGTTATCACTTTTTAACTCCAGATACTTAAAAATAAATCCAGTGCTAATACTAAAAGTGACTTTAAAAGACGGAAGTCCTTTAACGACTTAGTGAGAAAGAAGCCAGGATTCCTATAAAGAAAGGTTGTTAGATTTGGGCTTAAAATACTTTTTATTGGAGCAGAACAATCAGATAAATATCCTGTGTTACTAACATTTACTTTAATTTTTAAAAGGAAGTAATTTTGAGACATTGTTCTCATAAGACCCCATAAAAGCAAAATAATAGGGATTGCTGTTTGAGAGTTTATTATGGACCGCGTCCTTGGGCACAGTTGGTTGGACCAAGGTGGGTGAATCCATTGTCCTGTGATCTGCCCTGACCCAAAAGCTATGTCAAGGCAAAGATGAAATGATTAGCTGGACCAATCAGATTCTCCTTGGGGTGGGGAATTAGGTGCCTGGTGATGGGAATAGAAGCCCAGAACAGCACACAGAAGGCAGAAGGGAGAAAGTCTGGCAGGAGAAGATGTGAATGAGCAGAAACCATGAGGTGGAAGCTGAGTAAGCAGAAACCAGGAGCTGGAACACACACAGGGAAGACGGTGAAGTGGTTAGTTAGGTGGGGCAGGAACAACAGAAGCAGAAGCTTCTATGGAGTTGCTATAATTCCTACTGTTCAAGGGACAGTGAAATGACTTGGTCACTAAAAGTGCATTCCTAAAACATCTTCCACTCTCCATGAGACCTGCCTCAAGATTTAGATCCCTCTCTGTGGTGACCTAAATGGGAAGGAAATCCAACAAAGAGGGGATGTATGTATACGTATAGATGATTCACTTTGCTGTACAGTAGAAACTAATACAACATTGTAAAGCAACTAGACTCCAATAAATAAACAAGTAAACAAATAAATAAATAAAGTTAAAAAGAAAGTTCCTCTCCCCAAAGAAAAGAGGAATCTACATTCCTATTTTTCTTATTGTTCAGTGTATATATTTACAGAGAACAATTTCTTGAGATACTGGGAGAATCTCTGTTCCTCATCAAAAAAGCATCATCCACATGTATGTATATATGCATATATATCTCTATCTATCTATCGACCTATCTATCTATATATCCAAAGCAGCATGCAGACTCATTTGGGTTGTACAGGGTACTTCCCTTCTGCCATACTTTTCTCTTGCCATGGTCACACCATTCAAAGGCCGTTTTTGCAAAAGCATTGCCAGATGTACCAGTCTCACCCCAATTAGAGGAGTGTCATCACCATCTTTCCCCCATCCTCACTCTCACCCTACCTCTAATTTTCTCAGTTGGCAGAAGAACCCATTCAGCAACTTAATAAGTCAACATCTGAAAGGTTGCTGGGATCCCTGATTCCTGAAGAAGATGAAGAATTATTCAATTATCCTGAGTCAGGTGCTCTGAACTTTTAAAGACAATATGTCAGTTGATTACAAGGATAGAAGAAATGCACTGCTAGGCACCTGCCATTTTTCCATGTGTAGTGAAAATAACTGGAAGATGTCTAGTAAGTGAGGAGACCACCACCAATGAGAGGAGAGGCTCCGAGTAGTTTCTAACTAGTCGTTCCAGGTAGAATTTTCCGTCCCTTTGAGAAGCACCTAAGTTTATGATACTGTCAAGAACTTCATTTTCTTCATTTTCTCTACATTTTGGCTCTGTATTGCTAGTATTAATGTGTTATTTAATTTTCCTGCTATGTGTATTAAAGATCCAGTGTATAACAAATTTAATGAAATACATATTTCTTTTATAGTTGAAGATGAACTTTAAACCTACATTTTGCATTGCTTTTCCAGTAGTAATGACAGCTTTGCCTGATAGTCAAGAGCAGGAACAGCTTGTCATGTTGTTTTTTTTTTTGCGGTATGCGGGCCTCTCACTGTTGTGGCCTCTCCCGTTGCTCTTTTTCTCAGACAGCTAGAAATTAACCAGTCCACCTGGAGATTTGATCTGTTCTTGGTGTCCTGACTGGCGGCACCGTGCACTGGTTATCTACCTGGGGTAACTGCTGACAGCCTTGTGGCAAATCAGCTCAAGCCACCCATCCTTCATTTCATCAATCATCAACTAAACCTTGCACTTGGCCAGAAGCTTTTTATTTTTTACAATTTGGTTGACTGAATCCACTTCTTTAAAAAAAATCAGCCTAATGTCAAGAGTCAAACAAGTCAGCTATGCAAAGTAAGGGTCAAGTATGTGTACACGAGTTTAGAGAGAATTTTTCCAAAATGTGCGTAATGAAAAAAAAATAGATTAGACTTTTTATGTAGTAAAAATGCTCTATTCAGTTTGTTTGGTTCTGAGTATGAACTTTAAACATGTTCAAATTAAGTTATTTAAAGCAGTTAAAAAAATTATTGCTGGTGGAGAAGAAAAGGGAAGCCTTACAAAGTAAAAGGATATATTTAATGAAAATAGACTTTGAAATGAATACCAAAATATAGCAGTGCAGCAAAAATGTTGACCAGGTCCTTCTTGTTACAAAAAGCAAGGACCATGACTTCTTGAGGGCTGAAACCAAGCTGGCAAACAAGGTTACCTCGATGAATGTGCTAAGTCAAGTAGTTATTCCAAGTTACATCTTTTGGGAAGGGGTAATCCTTCGATAGTTACCGTTTCTTTTATCAATTGATTGAGTCAATCTTGATTTTACCTGGGCTGGCTTTCATACTAGATGCATACAAAACAGTTCTTCATAATTCGGTGATAAGCAATGCTTAATCAGTAACTCAGTTCTCACATTTCCCAGTCCATCCTGGGTAACTGCCAGATGAGTTTCCTAGCAAAAGTTCATCCATGTGCACTTGCTGGCCTGAATTTGTTGCTGCTGAGGGTAACTCTCTCCTCACATGTTAATATAAGAGGCTCCTTGACTGGGGTAGAAGGTTGCTGACCCACCAGTTCTGCTGGCCAGACTGTTGTCTGGATTCCTGAGTTCTTTGGTGGCAAGCAACAGAAATTATTTAGGCTAACTCAATGATAAAAGAGGAATTTGCTGGAATGACATGGGGCAGCACACAGAAGTTGAAGAAAAGTTAAATAAACAGGCCTCAGAAAAGACCAGCCTCAGGGCTGTGGTGAGGATCAAGGTACAAAAACGAACGGAAAGTTTTTCTGGGCGCTGCTGTCAGGATGAATAAGCTCCCTGCCCTTTCAGCTGAAGATTCAAATTCCTGGGAGAGGGCACTTGACTGGCTCAGCCCAGGTCATGTGCCAACCCCTTGCTCAGGGACTGTCAAGCAACGAAGGGAGGATAGTTCCCTAAAGTAAAATCAATGTGCCACCCCCCAGAAGGAAGAAAGGAGAGTGGTCAGGAAAAAAGAGCAGATGTCCACTGCACTCTGTTTTCGGGTGTTGCCTGATTTCCATCTGTCTGTCTGTTGGCTTTGGACATACTGTCTCCTCTTAGCTTGGGTCCTTCTGGCCAAGGTTGATAACCACCAAGTTTGAGTCAATCTTCTACCTGGTTTGACCTAATTAAAGAGCCCTCTGGGGCTTCCCTGGTGGCGCGATGGTTGAGAGTCCACCCGCCGATGCAGGCGACACGGGTTCGTGCCCCGGTCTGGGAAGATCCCAAATGCCGCAGAGCGGCTGGGCCCGTGAGCCATGGCCGCTGAGCCTGCGCGTCCGGAGCCTGTGCTCCGCAACAGGAGAGGCCACAACAGTGAGAGGCCCGTGTACCGCAAAAAAGAAAAAAAAAAAAAGAGCCCTCTGATTTACATCTCCCTCATTCCCACGAACTACTTTGCTCTGGTCTCTGGTTGGAACATTCAGATGTTTATGGCCTCTGGCTTCTGCGAAATTGCCCAGATTCACCCTGTCCTTATGCTGGTCACTGTTATTCTGGGCTCATTTGCCCCAAATGCTTATTTTAAGGAGAAAAATTCAAGATGTTTATCTATACAATTCCAATTTTTTAAAAAAATGGCAAAACAAGCAAGCAAACCAAACCACTCTCCTTTCTTTGGAAATGCATAACCCTTAAGAATCTATCTACTTAGAAATTACTTTACATCTGTTTGAAAGTCAACTGTTTCATAAATCCAATGCCTATGAGTACAATGTCATTAGGAACAATTCTAATTTAATTTATTTTTATTCCTCTTGGTAAACTGAAATATAAAAATTGAAACAAATACCTTGTGATATAACCAGGATCTCATTTTTAAAAATGAGCAGCTCAACAGTCCTCTCAGTATGCCACAAGAGATTGTAAAGTAAACTAAAGGAGTTTGACTGCTGGGTTCTAGTAAGTAAAAACCAGATGCTGATTTGGTTGAAGACTGCCCAATACCACCGCCCACTGCCATGAACATGTACTGAGCTCCCAACATGCCAGCCATGGTGTTAAACATTTATAGACTTTGTCTTATTTAATCGTCATCATATATAGGAACCTATAGGTTTGTATTATTATTCCCATTTTACAGATGAGGAAAATAAAGCTCAACAACTTAGCCAAGGCCAGACAACCAGCTGTTGGTGGACTGAGTTATATAATGATTGAGTTTCTATCATCTCAAACAAGTTTGGGTCTGTGAAAAAGTTTTACATGAGAAAAGGGGCCTCTGATTAAAAATGATGAATTCAGTGTTGAGGGAGAAACTATGCTTGGAATTAACAGTCTCTTAATTTTATTCTAACGCATAGCTATGAACGCTTGTATTTCTCTACAAGGCCCCACAGATGGACAGTTGGAGATCATCTCCTGGGGTCGTGGTTCACTGTGGTGGTTTTGATGAACATGATCATCTTCAATTTGCTTATTGTTAGAACCACCCCTCTAATTTTATTTATTTATTTTTTATTTATTTTGCGGTACGCGGGCCTCTCACTGTTGTGGCCTCTCCCGTTGCGGAGCACAGGCTCCGGACGCGCAGGCTCAGCGGCCATGGCTCACGGGCCCAGCCGCTCCGCGGCATGTGGGATCTTCCCGGACCGGGGCACGAACCCGTGTCCCCCGCATTGGCAGGCGGACTCTCAACCACTGCGCCACCAGGGAAGCCCTTCCACTCTAATTTTAGAAACAAAAAGCACCATCCTTCTTCATAGTGGATAAACAGGAAAACTCTAGGCCAAGAAAAGCTTATAATAACAATGAAGAATCCACTCCATTTAGACCAATTCAGTGATTTATTCAAATGAGAAAGCACAGCATTTTCACATGTAAAAACAAGTCTGGCTTTAGCGCAGTTTTTCTGACTGCTACTTTCTGAAAGTGAACTTTATTGAAATAGACTCCCAAGAAAATCATTTACAGTATGTTAGTGGGTGGATGTTGAGAGTAATTGGTATTAGTCTCCTGGTTTTACATCAGAAAATGCTAAATACATTGCATTCATGTTAACTTGCTTAAAGAAAAGTTCTTGAATCCTATGTGTGATGATTCAGGAGGAGTCTGATTGATACTGTGTTTCAGTAGGTGCAGGTCAAAATTTCCATTTTCCTCTTTTACAAAATCGTGAGTTTTCAGGTCTTTTCTTTATTTCAATTCTGTTTTTCTCTGCACTGTTATTTGCATATGAGATTATAATGCAATAATTATATAATCTACTCCTGGGATTATAATGTACTATCATGTTTATCAAGTTACTGCTCAACTTGATATAAGGAAATCAACTTAGTTCTAATTTAGATGCATGGTTTAAACCCGATTGGCCTTCAAGACACCTAAAAAAAATCTAATGGATTCTTGGCCCAAATGTCACCTGCTGGGAGGTCATAAAAATGCATGAAAGAGGCATGAGGAGATAGGGTAGGTAGAGTGAAATTGAGAGGAAAAAATATTTCATTGATATTGATTGGAAATAGCTCATTCTCTCCAAATGCTTAGAATGATCTAAAATCAATGGGATGTGCTATAGGGAGGGTTAATGGAGATCTTTGAGTCTAACCTCATTCTAGGTTTACAGCTGATGGTGAGGGTGGAGGTCACTGAGAAATGGTGGGCTGACTGAGGTGAGCATCTTTAAATCTATCTAACACTAGGCTGACTCCAGGTCTATTCCCTAACAAGGAGAATAACTGGTAAACCCCATATTTAATCTGTGGCCATTAGCTGTGTACCTCATTCTCAGATCTGTGTTCTAAGAAAATCCTGACTCTATTCAAGATATTCATTTTCGGGCAGAACTGAGATCACTGGTAGATTATTGCAGAAATGATGTTGGGAAAATTGGCTAGTTTGGAGAAATTTTTAAAATTTATATCCTTTGCTCACATCATACACCAAATATTTTGGATTAAATTAAAAAATAAGATAGAACTTATATCAAAATGTTTACTCTAGTTACACTTACATGATAGAATTTGGCATAATTTTGTTTTCTTTTTGCTTAGTATTTAAACTATGTCTATTGTTGGACAAGTGGAACTTGTATAAAAAAAGAAAAACATTATGCCAGTTGATCTAACTAATAATTCTATCAATATATGAGTCTGTTATAAAAAGAAATTATAAAGAGTCAAGAATTCTTCATAGTTTTGTTTATAACATCAAAAATTTAGGTTAAATTACGGCATATAAACATGATAAAATGGTATGCATTAATTTTAAAAATATATTTATTGATGTGAGAAAATACTAGCAATATAATATAATGTCAAAAAAACAGGATACAAAATGCCATATGCTGTATGACCTTATTTTTATACAAATATACCAAAATATTAACACTGGCTACCTCTAGGTTCTTACGTTAGGAGTACTTTTTGTTTTGCTTTGTTTTTATACTTATATATCTTGAATGTTCACAAATGGGCACATATAGTACTTTTACTGTTAGGAAAAAAAGCAACATAGAAAAAATATTTTTGTAGGTCTGATCATTGGTTCTAGCAACTTCATCTCGAAACTCCTCAAGGATCAATCCTCCGTTTGAAAGATAGTCCAAGAGTTTCCTTAGCACAATACATTGCATCTAATGTGCTCAGTGAATGTGCAGAAAATGAATTTACACTTTCTACCCTGTTGCAGCTGATTACTCATTAACAGAATTTGAGGGAGGCTGCGTGTCAAAGCTGGTTACATGGCTTTTCTTTTAAATACAGGCCCCAAAGCCTATATTTTAAAGATAAGAAAGGAACAAATTATTAATATGAAATGCTATCCAGGACTATCCCTGTAATTAACAGGTATTTTAGTTGAGGTATTTGGCAAGTCACCAGAAAAGCGATGAAATCATCGCTTGAGTTTTAGCATTAGTATTTACATGGGATGTAAAGTCAATAAACTGTTCATTTTTCGGTGGAGACAGTGCTAAGGGAGGATGCCATTTCTGCTGATGTTTCCAAATAATGTTATTAGAAAATACCAGCAGCAAAGAATGCACTGAATAATATTTTTGAAAATAAGAAACTCCTTAATACATTCCAGGAAGTTGATACTAGGTCACAACATAATAGGAGAATTAAATGAGTATAAGAAACATATTTGGACTACTGCTTTCCTGATATTGAAACTCATTCCTGTCTCAATACTACTTGGCATTTGTAGCATGCTTTTACTGTGTGCAAAATGTGTTCCATTGTATTATTTCTGGAGCTAGGAGAGAGAGGTTTTATTACCACATTTTATGATGGAGGAAATGAATAGTCTTGGAATTCAAGTGATTTGCCCCAGACTGTCACAACAGTGTCTTCCTGCTGGCACGGGATGAGGGGTTCTTACTGCTGCCCAGTGTTGCCTCATTGGATGGCAGGGAGCCTCAGATGTCCTTACCTGCAAGACTGCCCTCTTAGGGTCTGGAGATGTTGCTTGTTCCAGTCTCATGGGCTCTGAATGCTTCATCTCCAAGATGTCTCAGCAGGTCTCAGTGAGCAGAAACTCTGACTAGTTCTGTGGGCACAGCCCCAGGCACATGCAGGACTGGATAAATCAATCCCTTGGCTTTCTCCAGCCTTATCTGCAGCAACTAGAGAGCGTTGGCATCTTCAGGGGCACATAGTCTGGCTTCCAATCAGTAGGAACCTTATCTCATGAGATTTCAGATATAGTATTGTTCTTAGATTTATTTTTTTAAGATTTTTTTTTTTGATGTGGACCATTTTTAAAGTCTTTATTGAATCTGTTACAATATTGCTTCTGTTTTATGTTTTGTTTTTTTGGCCACGAGGCACGTGGGATCTTAGCTCCCCGACCAGGGATCAAACCCTCACCCCCCTGCGCTGGAAGGCGTAGTCTCATCCACTGGACCACCAGGGACGTCCCTGAGTTTTTATCACTTTTTGGAAGGGACTGTGGAATCTGCTTTTGCCTAAGAGAGCAAAATAAGGAGAATCCAGTCCATGTGCGTAAACCTTGCGGGCACAGCTGCCGAACGCTGACAAGAGCTCCAGCTGAGGCAGAGGCTAGAAGGTGAAAATACCACCGGTAACTCTATGAGCTGCTTTCTGCACTCATTCCAACCTTATTTTTAGTACTCTACTTTGAGGAGAAGCTATGTTTTTAAGCCACCGAAATCTTACTACTTTCTGGCTCCATTGCCATCACACACTTGCTTTATATACAGCCTGTATGTTCGATGTTCTGTACATCTGTGGACCTTTATTCTTCCTCCACAACTCCACTTAAATTTCGCTTTTGCATATTTGCCCTGTTACAGCATGTACAATTTTATTGCTATTGTCTGCATACTTATCTAAACCTCTCACTTGGTGACATATCCCATAAAGGGAGGAGGGGCTGTGTTGGTTTTATCTTTGTTCCCATCGTCTTGCTGACTTAATGAATGAAGCATTCAATATTTCTCCTGAACCACAAATAAGTGTTGGCAAGGATGTGGAGAAAAGGGAACCCTTGTACACTGTTGGTGGGATGTAAATTGGTACAGCCACTATGGAAAACAGTATGGAGGCTCCTCAAAAAACTAAAAATAGAACCACTATATGATCCAGCAATTCTACTCCTGGGTATATAGACAAAGAAAATGAATACATTAATTGGAAAAGATACATGCATCCCAATGTGCATAGCAGCACTGTTTACAATACTCAAGATATGGAAGCAACCTAAGAGCCCATCAACAAATGAATGAATAAAGAAGATGTGGTATATGTATATATATATATATATATACACAATGGAATACTACTCAGCCATAAAAAAGAATGAAATTTTGCCATTTGCAATAACATGGATGGACCTGGAAGGTATTAAGCTTATTGAAATAAGTCAGAGAAAGACAAAATACTGTATGTTATCACTTATATATGGAATCTAAAAAATAAAACAAACATTGACTATAACAAAAAATAAACAGATTCACAGATATAGAGAATAAACTAGTGGTTACTAGTGGGGAGAGGGCAGGGGAGAAGGGCATGTTAGAGGTAGGGGATTGAAAGGTGCAAACTATTAGGTATAAAATAAATAAGCTACAAGGATATATTGTATGTCAAGGAAATATAGCCAATATGTTATAATATCTATAAATGGACTATAATATTAAAAAAAATATTTCATCTGAAAAATAATGCTTTATTTTTATTCTTATGCCAAAGGATTAAAAGGTCTGTTAATTCTTTCTTTTTTTTCTTTTTTTTTTTTTTTTTGCGGTACGCGGGCCTCTCACTGTTGTGGCCTCTCCCGTTGTGGAGCACAGGCTCCGGACGCGCAGGCTCAGCAGCCATGGCTCACGGGCCCAGCCGCTCTGCGGCATGTGGGATCCTCCCGGACCGGGGCACGAACCCGCATCCCCTGCATCGGCAGGCGGACTCTCAACCACTGCGCCACCAGGGAAGCCCCTGTTAATTCTTTATCAACCTTTTCGTTTCAGTGTTTAATAAAATATACAGCCAATTCTATAAACATTCATTGAGGACCAGTAATACCAAGTGTGTTGTCAAGAGCTGGAATCACAAAGATGGGTAAGACACCTGTCTGCAAGAAGTCCAGTAGGGAA
>NW_006795832.1:1687060-1698732 GCF_000442215.2 Lipotes vexillifer | reverse complement strand
GACATGGAAATAGGTTAAATCCTTTCTAGATTGGCAAGATAATTAATACTTCAGTAAATAAAGGTATTCCGTTGGTGTTTTGATTGTAAAAGGATAGCGGTGTCAGGAATCATTCATTCTGGATAACTGAAGCATTTAAAAAATCAATCTTGGGACTTCCCTGGCGGTCCAGTGTTTAAGACTCCGCACTCACAATGCAGGGGGCATGAGTTCGATAACTCGTTGGGGAACTAAGATCCCTCATTCCATGCGGTGTGGCCAAAATATAAATAACTAAATAAAAAATCAATCTTTTCTCAAATAGTACTTAAGTTATTTAAATGATGGATAAAGTGGCATCTGACACTCTTTTTCCATTATCTGTGATGCTTTTGGTAGTAAAAAGCCCTACTGAAGAGCCCTAATAAGCATAACTCCAAATTCTAAATCCACTCCCTCCACTGACTTGATGAATGCTCTTCCGTCAGACCCTCATCTGTAAATCAGAAATGATATCACCTTGCCATCTAACTCTCAGAAAAGCACAAAATCAGACACTTGATAAGAAACCATCTACACACAAAATTATTTAAAATGTAATTTTAGTGAATGTTTATCTTCAAGGAGTTCCATTGTAACATTATTTCTAAAGAATTGGAAATAACCAAAATATTCAGTAGAAGGGCATTACTTAAATAAGTTACGGTACCACCTATAATGAAGTACTCTGTAGACATTTAAAAATGATATTTGCAATAATTAATGACTCAGAAAACTTTTTCCAGTCTACTCTTAGGTGACAAAGAAGTGGAGTGAAAAAAAAAAAAAGTCTGGAAGGAAATAGACCAAAATGTTAACAGCAGTTATCTATGGGCAATATGATTATGGATAATTTTTATTTTTATATTTCTTTTTGTACTTTTAAACACTTTTCAAATTTTGCACTACCCATACAACTTCTTCTTTTTCTTTTTTTCTTTTTTTTTTTTTTGCGGTACGCGGGCCTCTCACTGTTGTGGCCTCTCCCGCTGTGGAGCACAGGCTCCGGACGCGCAGGCTCAGCGGCCGTGGCTCACGGGCCCAGCCGCTCCGCGGCATGTGGGATCCTCCCGGACCGGGGCACGAACCCGTGTCCCCCGCATCGGCAGGCGGACTCTCAACCACTGCGCCACCAGGGAAGCCCAACTTCTTATTTTTAAAGCCAGCATTTTTTTTTTTTTTTTTGCGGTCCGCGGGCCTCTCACTGTTGTGGCCTCTCCCGCTGTGGAGCACAGGCTCCGGACGCGCAGGCTCAGCGGCCGTGGCTCACGGGCCCAGCCGCTCCGCGGCATGTGGGATCCTCCCGGACCGGGGCACGAACCCGTGTCCCCCGCATCGGCAGGCGGACTCTCAACCACTGCGCCACCAGGGAAGCCCAACTTCTTATTTTTAAAGCCAGCATGTGAACTCTTCAGCTTTCCCAATTTCATACATGAATAAACAGCATAAAATTATCCTATCATCTGGTTAAACAAAGAAAATGAATATTAGCCTTGTTGACTCTTCTCAGACACTCTTCCCTTTGTCATTTGATTCAAAGGGATAATATTGAAGATTTCTCAACTTTCCACTTTGTAGAACTTTTTGTTTGAAAAGTTCATGTAACAGCAAAATATACTGGTGGGAAAAAAAAATCCAGTGACCTGACTGTTTTGTCTACATAATGATAAACCTCCCAAGGTTTCTAAATAACTTGAACTTATTTTTAAATATGGGGATCACTTCTCTAAGAAACCGATTTAGAGAGACAATCTAATTAACAAACATCAATCTTAAAGATTAAAAATGGAAAATTCCCAACTTACCCCAAAACTACTGTCAGAAAAATAAAATATTTTTATATGGTTACATTTTAAATACTGTCAGAAACTACTGTCAGAAAAAACTACTGTCAGAAAAATAAAATATTTTTATATGGTTACATTTTAAATACTGTCAGAAACTACTGTCAGAAAAAACTACTGTCAGAAAAATAAAATATTTTTATATGGTTACATTTTAAATAGCTCTGAAAATTACACTTAAAAAAAATTTAAATCTTAACTTTATTTCTATTTTATGTATGTTCAAAATGTATATATATATATATATATATTTTTTTTACATCTTTATTGGAGTATAATTGCTTTACAGTAGTGTGCTAGTTTCTGCTGTATAACAAAGTGCATCAGCTGTACATATACATATATCCCCATATCTCCTCCCTCTTGCATCTCCCTGAAAATTACACTTTTGGGGGGGGGGCATTATCTCCCTACAACAATTAACATAAAAATTCTGAAAATATAAGCTACTCTTTAAATATATTTGTGTGTATATTTATATGTACCCACACATACAGACATACATAATACCTACCATGATATGTGGGAATATCTTTTGATAGTCTGATCTTGTATATACAGAGCATTACACCATGGACTGGATTTTTTTTCATGAACTGGATTTTTAACCTTCCTCTGTTTGTACATAAATAATTATCAAATTAACTGCACAATTAACAGGGACAGACTGAGCGGCTGCTGTACTGGTCTAGACTGGTTCTCCTCCCTCCCTTTCTTTCTGATTTTCAAGGCACCAGAATCCAAAGAGAAAGCACCAACAAGACTTGTTTCCTGCTTGGTTACTTCACCTTTACATAGGCTGGGTTCCCAAGGACAGAACACTCAACCTTCTCCAGGGGTCAGCCATAGAGATCTTTAAAACAGGGGTCATGTCATCATCCTTCTGAAACACTCCAGCACCAATCACATCACAGTTTGAAGGACCCTCCAGTGTCCTTATCAAGGCCGGTACAGTTCTCAGACAATAATATGCCCAGGAATCCCTTGGATTGGTTAAAATGCGGATTCCAGTTGGGGAGGTCTGGGGCGGAGCCCGACGTGACATTCTGTCTTCCTAACCCACACCCAGGGGAGGCTGGTGTTACTGGTTATTTGATTGAGGAGGTCTCCAGGTCCTTAACTGGGTTTCATCCTTCCCTGGCCTATAGCCTTCCCTGGACTGGGCCTATGTCAGCTGAGACAGGGACTCTTCGGCTCAGCTTTACCTCCTCACAGCCACATTTGGCAAATTTACACCCGTCCCTGTGAGGCTGAGAAGAAGACGAAGAGACAGGAGCAGAAGGTTTTCCTCACACCACTTTACATGGGGGCCCATTACCAAGCCACAGTGTGATTTTGTTACTCATCCATTACTAATGTGCCAAGTGTCCTGTGAGTAGCATAAACACATGCATTGTGTCTTTTTTGCTAAAATACAAATTTGTTAAGGGCAGACACTAAAATCATACCATGATCAACTACATTGTACAGGCCTGTGGACTTATCCCACCCTATTCAGTAAGCAATTTTCCATCCTTAATTAGCAGGACCGCCATGAGCTGGCCCTCTCTGGGGCCCCTGATTCCCTGCTTCCCATCCCTCGTCCACCTCTAACAAAGTACTCAGCATTTTGCATCAGGCGCATGTGTTCCCTTGGTGGTGAGTAAATAAACTCAGCTTTTTTTTTCTGCCTTAAAAAAAAAAGTTCTCTTGGTCTTGGTTTTATTCTCTGACCACCCAGAAGCCATAAAATTGGAAGTGTCTCACCTCTCCTCACTGTCCAGAGGTCCTGGACCATATTCCTCGGTGCTTCCCAAGGCACTCTCCATGCTGTTTCCTTAGGCCTTAGCCTCTATGCTGCTCCCTCAGAAAGGTGGGTCCCGACCACCACTAGCTACAGTGGAACCTCTTCTCCATCACCACATCCCATTCTCTCCCAACTGGTACCAAAATCCATAGTTGCACATTTGTTTACTGAGCTCTTGTTTCTCTCACCTATTCCACTAGACTCCCAAATCCATCACGGCCAGGGAGTCAGGCTGTTTGGTTTATCCCCAGCACCTTGCCATGTGCTTGTGTCTCTGTCCTATTCTCTCCTTCCTGCTTTCATTAACGATAATAAATTGACTGTAGCTAGAATATAAAAGCTGGGTACTTATTTTGTACTAAAAACTGTACTGAGCACTTTACATGTAATAGATACAGTACCGTCATTTTCAGATAGGAAAGCTAGTTTGCTTTTGGAAGCAACTTGTTCAGGGTAACACCCTGTTACCTGGCTGAAGTCTAGTGACAATTTAGTCTAGACGAAAGGCTAGGTGTGGCATGATGGTGTTCAATATATTTCTCATCTTCTCTATTTCTTTGGCCAAGTGTTTGCTGTTTTTGTGATGTTTCTTCAATTCCTTATGCACATAACTTACTCATATTTTGATAATGGATCACTATAATGAAATTTGTACAAGTGGTAATTTGTATCGCTTTAAGCATTGTAGTCAAGGCCAACTATCTTAATTTTCTGGAGAATAAGTTGCATGGATATTCAGGCACAACCCATGATGATTTATTGTCTTTAATTAAAGTTTATCATTTTGCCACATGTTTATTTCTTATGGTAAATAAACAAAATGTGTTCCATCCAGAGGTAAGTCCTTATGGACTGTAACCCTCTCTCATATCTGGATGCCATTTACCTAGATCTTTGTTGTCCAGAATGGTGGCCACATGTGGCCATAGACACTTGTCAGACTCATACACTTACAGGTTTGAGGGTCTTAATCAATTGTAATATTTAACAAAGTTAACCTTAGTCATAGGTAACACTAGGCAGTTATTACTTTGTTCTGGGTAACACAGCCATAATGATAAGGGAAATACAAAGACAAATTGCATTTAATTCACAGTTTTTCCATGGACAATGCCTGAAAACTTACCAAGGACTGAAACCCCAGAGAAATACTAAAGGAGGAAGACCCTTAGTCTGGTTAGAGAGACAAAGCTGGCGGCTTTGCTTTGTGGTCTTGACCCTGCCCCACCTCATCAAATATGAGTCTAGCATGTTTGGAGGAAGTGGGTAGTAGGAGGGGACTGGAGGAGGGTGACCCTGAGAACAGGAAAGGAAACACCTTTGGTGCATCCCTCCCCCCCAGATCATTACTACATAAGTCCATCTTAGTGGGGAAAATCCCTTGGAAGCCTCAGAACTACTTTGCTCCTTTTTCTTCCAGGGCAGGACAGCTCCAACCTGGGAGCAAGCTGTGATGACAGAGAAGGCTTATTTTCCCCAAATCTCTCATGTACATAGTCTTCCCATGGATGAGAGTCAGTCAACAGACTGAAGAAAAAAGATAGACTCCCAAATCTTGAAATCATACAAAAAGAATCAGAAAGATAATACAAATAAGTGCAAAATGACTAAAGTCAAAAAAAAGAGGGAAAAACCCCTACAGAAAAGACCAAAAAAACCAAACCCGAACAAGTCAGAAAACCCCAGACAGACTTAGACTCCAAAAAGAACATCTAGAAATACGAATAGTCATTGAAATTAAAATTTAATGAATAAAAATAATCATATTTAACATTTATTGGATGACTACTATGTGACAGGCATGGTAAAGTATGTGTTGCATGTGCTAAATCATTTGATCCTCATAAAATCCTGAGGTGGGTCTCTTACTTCCATTTTAAGATGAGGAAACTGAGAAAAAAATTTTCAAAAAGCTGGTAGTTAATAGACCTGGGGTTATAGCCATTGTTGAATGGTTCCAGAGTTCTTTTCCATTATGGAAAGTTACAGTAGACTGAAAACCTACTGAACATTATAAACAGCAGGAGAGAGAATTAAACTTTGAAAGATGGATGTGAGGACACGTCACAGGATACAGCATGGAGGGAGCAGCATGTGAAACAAAAGCTCAATACGTTACAATTTGGTATCAAATACAACTGATGATGGGTCTCCTGGAGAGGCTGTGAGAACCTCTGCACTTTAGGACCGTTCTTCTGGGGGCAGAAGAGAAGAATTTATCCAATGGCTTCCATCTCCCACTGGTCAGAGATCTGCCCTGCAGGTGCTAATGCCCTGCACTTCCAGGGTGCAACAGGAAGACGTGGAAGAGAGTCTCAAGGAACATGAGGCTGTGCCTGTGTGAAGTCTGTGGCCAAGCTGGCCACTGGGGGAGAAAGTGCCCAGAGCCCAGGAGCAAGGGGAGGCCAAGAGGAGCTGAGTGGCACAGGAAAGGTTATCTGACATAAGAAGGAAGAACTGGAGGAAGAGACGAGAAGGCCCGGCTAGCACCCTGAGAATGCCAGGAGTAGAGACAGAGTGAGGAAGGAGAAATATAAAAAAGAAATGTCTGAGAATGTTCAAGATTTGATGAAAAAGAGAGAATCTCAGGTTAAATATCCACTGAGTAGGATATATAAAAAACACATGTGTACCTGTATCACAATTTTAATAACATGATAAAAAATCTTGACCTAATTGACATAGGTAGAAATCTTTGAAGTCAAAATATCATCTCAAAATAAAAATAAAAATTAATAATAAAAATAAAAATAAAAGAGAAAAAAATATATCATCTCTACCACAATTCAGTGAAAAAAATAACTAGAAAATTTCTGTATATTTGGAAATTCAGAAATAAACAGTTAAATAACCACTAAGACAAAGGAAAAAGTTAGAAAAGATTTTGAACTTAATGATATTAAAATCTGTATGATGCAGCTAATACAGTGTTTTGGGGGAAACGTTTTAGCCTTAAATGCATTTGAACTATTCAAAGTTGCTTGATCAAAGTCAAAACATAAAATTCAACTATGTTTTGCTGTATCTTTACCAGTTAAACTATAAAATTTAAAAAGTATATACCATTTCTAATATAATAGCACTAAAAAATGTCAAATACTTAGAAATCAAAAAAACAGAAAACTCTAAAACGCTGGGAGAAATTAAAGCCCTGAATAAACAGACTCATGTAAGAATACAAACAGATCATACATGAATGAGTTCTTGGTACACATGTTTGCAGATGTAACACTGAAAAACAGTGAGAGAAAGGATGGACTATTTAATAAATAACGTTGGGACAATTCATTTTCTATATGGAAAAAGATAAAATTATAATCCCAGAAGTAGAAAACAATTCCAGGATTATGAGTCTTAAATGTAAAAGAATTAAACTGTAATTTTTTTTAAACATAGGAGAACATTTTTACAATCCCAGGGAAGGAAAGGATCTCTTCAACAAGATGCAAAGCACAAAATCAAGGAAATCAACGAAAAGTTGGATAAGTTTGAGATTACAGTGAAAAAATTATACATTAAGGTGCCAATAACTAAATGAAAAGATAAGCCAAAGATTGGAATGAAATACTTGCTGCACAGTTGAATAGCAAAATTTCGGTACCCAAATATACAAATAGCTTCTAATTCATTAGCAACAAAAAGGCAAAGGCCACAAAAGATAAATATGCAAAGACTTGTTCACGCAATTCACTCGGAGAGAACTATAGACTGTCAATCAAAATATGCTAAGATTCCTAAACTCACTAGTCAAAACACGATCCTATTTCACACCCATTAACATCTAAGCACACCAAGTTTTGCTGAGGATATAGGGAAACAGGTACTCTGGCACGACGTTGGTACAATCCTTTTGGAGTCAATCTGACAATTCCTAAAAAATTTAAAATACGCTTTCTCTTATAACCCTCTTTGAGTTCCACATAGGAATTCAAAATCTAGTTGTCACGATGGTACACATACAAAGATATAAATTCCAACGTTGTAAGCTGAAAGCATGGAAACAAACTCGCTGCGTTTAGGCAGATGGAAAAATAAACTGCTTTATTTATGTAACTGGATACTATGTGGCAGCTCTCACATCTATACGTATATAAACAAATCACATCTCTATGTATCAACATGGATAAAATCCAAAAACATCATACTGACTGATACAAGCAAGCTCCAATAGGTATGTATCATGTGAAACCATTTATTACATTTGAAGGACCACAAAACAATAATATTTATTTTTTATGGTTACTAACACACACACACACACACACACACACACACACACACGTACACACATATCCATGGAGTATAAACATAAAACCATGCATGGAAGAGGAGGCGAAGGATGTGTTTAGGACTTTCTGTATTTATCTGTTATTTTCCTAAGGGGAGAGATGTGAGAACAAACAGGTCAAAACTTATTAATACCTGCTTAATTTCAAGGGTGGATAAATTGGAGTCTGTTACATTACTTTCTGTTTGTTTGAAATGTTTCTTAATTCAACTTAATTTTTTTTTTTTTTTAGATTTAAAAACCAAATCAGTTGAGAAGCCTCCTCCCCAGATGCAGCTGTTATTCAGCTCCTGACACTTGATTTCTGCCTTGTCTGTAATTTTAAGGCAAAAAGAGGAAGGATAAACCATGATATCTCAAACCATGAATCTCACCTTCTCTAGATATCAGAGAAGGAGCTTTCCCTCTCATTCTTCTCCCAGACCTGTTGCCTGAGGCAACAGCACAGTGCCTCCCAGTTTCAAGTTGATGAGCTGGGCCTGGTAATAGCTATAAAACCTGGGAGCCGGGCCTGGAACTGAATGCCTGCAGGCAAGCAGCAGAGGGATTTTACTCAGGGCTCTTCAGAGCAAATTGTGTGGGTGGACAGTTCCACCCAGCCTGAACTCAGCATAAGGGGTGAACAGCACTACTATTTCTTTGAGAAATGCTAACATAAAATCACAGGAATTTAGAGCAAAATATGTCCTTAACTATGCAGCACAAAGATGATAAATATTATGTCCTAAAGACTACATTTAGCTCTCACTTATACAGAGTTTGTTCCTTCTGTAAAGTTTTAATTTTTTCCCTAACATTTAGAAATTGAGAGATTTCTCATGGAAACTAGACTACCAGCTTCTTTTCTGAAAAAGCTGGATTCTGGTATTATTGAGTCTGAATTCTAGAATGTCAACAATTAGCTGGCCCTGAAGACTGCCCCCTACCTCAAAGCCTCACTCAATTAACCTTAACTACTGGCCCCATGAGGGGTTTCAACTCCCTCATTTTACAGATGAGAAGACTGAGACTCAGAGAGGTCAAGAGGCTTGCACAGCATCAGAGCTACCCCATGGAGGGAGGCATGCTGGCACTGTGCCGACCAGTTATCAGTTAATTTGCTGTGATTCCATTTTTCTACATGATGAGGGTACGTTTCATGATTTCTAATGACATCGTCTGTGTAACTGAGCAAAGTTTTAACAGAGACTTACTTCAAGGGCTTTCAAAAAGAATATGAATGGATTAATTGTAGAATCAGCAGGAAGCCTCCAAGATTTGGCCAAACTCAAGACAGAAAAATTCTTATGTAAAAAATAACAAGGGAATATGACAGTATAATTGAAAATTGGTATGACTAGAGGTTGAATGATTACAGAGGATCACTTTTTCAGGCTGATCTTTACCCGTGTGTAATTATTCTCCTCTTTCTCCACCCGTCCCTAATCTCCCCTCTTCTTTGAACTCTAGAAGAATGTGCAAACCCTGCTCTGGAACTCTTCCCCAGCCCTTCCCACGACATACATATACTTCCTTTAGTTTTTTTTAGTTGTTGGATTTGTTCCTGGATTAATGCTGGTAGACATTCAATACTGACTTAGATGAGTTCTAACCATCATGCCCAGAAGTACTGAGCTACCTGGGGTGGGCACTCTTAGTCTATGCAAAGCACATTTTTGCTAGGACTATAACTACATGAAGGGATTACATGGATTACAAAATCCTTTAGAATATAAAACACTAAATAGCCTAAATGTAAATTGGTAGGGGAATGGCTCAATTAACTTTGGCATACTCATATTGTGGAAAACTATACAATAATGCAATAAGGCAGAAAGAAAAGAGGTGGATCTATCTCAAATACTGTCATGGGGAGACCTGTAGGATGCAAAAGGATATATACAGCATAGGTATATGGTATCGATTATGTTAAAAAATACAGATGAAAAACACATATTGTTTGTAGGTCCATATATGAATATGTAAATGCCTAGAAAAATGTCTGAAAAGAAACACAAAGTGGTGAGAGTGGATATATTTCTTTAGATGGAGTAGGGTAAGGTATGGAGGTGATCAAAAGGGGTTTTAGCTTCACCTGTAATGTCATAATTTAAAATTTAACTTAAATGGAAAATACTTGGATTTCCTGTGACTGAAAGTTCGAAAAACATTTTCACGTTAACACATATTTATGTGACTATTAATTTCCAATCACAATCTTGATCATGAAATTTGAAAAACATCTGATCATTCTGGGAAACGAAACTTACACTGCGTTGTCATCCCAGATTAAGTTTTCTGTGTAAAAGTCACAGAAGGCGGCTGAAAAGTTAAATTGCACTTTCACCAGTTAAAATCAAGTAAGTCAACTCTAGGAGTCATAACAGTTTTGAGGACACTAATTTATCTTCGCAAAGAATAAGAAATATACGGGTGGATCTAAATGAATCCAGGAGCTCTCAAATTTTGAATAGAAATCACAGCGACAGATGTTATCCTAACATGAGTTCTATTTCTAAGGTGCTATTAACTTTTCAGTGACGGCATTTGCTTTTCTCAACAAAACTGATGGAACACTTGAGGGCAAGTATTGACAAGGAGGAAAAGCGAGCCCCAGAGAGGTCAGAGTTCAGTATGAGGTGACATCTGGGAAGTGGCAGGGGTGGGACTCCAGCCCTCTGTCCTCTCTGCCAGGCCATGTGCCTGCTCTGATTCACCGGCGTGACATCGCGTGTCTGTATATCCCGTGTGCTCAACAGCTCATCCCTGGCGATTATCTATCTTTCCACGTCTCTATATCTACCTGCTTGCATATCTGTCTATCATCCATCTATCATCTATCTATCATCCGTCTACCTACCTACTTACCTATCTACCTCTGTCAGGGCCTTCTCCATCCCTGACCCCTAGGAGCCCTCTAAGCCTCCTCCTCGCCCCTCCCTCCAGCCCCGCGCATTCCACCTGTTCCCGTGCATCCCCGCTTGCCCCCGTCCCCACGCTGCCCCCCGAGGTGTCTGCTTGGCGCCCGCAGTCACCGCACGCACCAGCAGAGGGTGAAGGGCAGCGCCCCCGCGGGCGGGGCCGGCCTGTCGGAGGACGCGGGGTGGGGGTCGCATCGCCGCGTACTCACCTTGCCGGCAGTGGGCGCGGCCACCAGGAGCACCAGCTGAAGCAGAAGCAGCAGCGCCGGCGGCCTCGGCGCAGTCCCAGGGCGCATCGTGGGCGTCCGCTAGGAGCCCCGGCGTGTCCAGGGGCCCGCAGGCTCTCGGGCCGCCGCGTGCCCTGCGCGGCGCGGGTTGAGGGGCCCGGCTGTGAAGCTAGCCTGGCCCGCCCGCCCGGGGCGGGTTTTGTAGGGCTCAGCCTCCCCACCGAGCCTTCAAGGGAGGGAAGAAGTGGCTTAGGTCCCGCCCCCGTTCCCCCTCCCCCGCCAACTCACCGGGAGATGTCCCTCCGACCCAGGAAGCGTGCCAGGAGGCTGTGAGAAAGGGCTGCGCGCCTGCGGGGCAGGTGGGCGCGGGGTCAGGGTCAGGGGTTAAAGAGGTGACGCTCCCAAGGTTCAGCGGCCTAGGCGGGGCAAGGGGCTGCGAGTCGGCGGTGGGGGGTTTGGGGGGAGAGCGTTGTGGAGGCGGCGGAGCACGGGGGAGGGAGTGGCCAGCGGCCCTGCTCAGATTAAGCGGGAGGCGCGCCGGGCGTCTGCACTGGCGCGGCCCCGCTCGCTCCGGCTCCCGGCCGCTGCCGTCTCGCCCCTTTCCCCCTC
>NW_006795832.1:1683669-1687000 GCF_000442215.2 Lipotes vexillifer | reverse complement strand
CCGCTGCCGTCTCGCCTCTTTCCCCTTCTCAACGCGTCTCCAATCCGGCAGCCGCCGGACCCGGCTGTGAGCGCGTGGGGAAGAGGCAGCCGAGTCGCCCGCGGAATTGGGCGCGGCGGGAGGTGCGCGCCGCGCGGGCGGGCGCAGAAGTGGCTCCCGGGGCGGCGGGCGTCCCCACGAGGTAAGGTGCCCCCGACCGAGTCTGGACGATGGATGGCAGCCCCAGGGCCCGGGCCACCCGCCTGGGAGCGCGGGCGGTGGAGGGAGCGTGGCATCCCAGGGTGGGGTGCGCGGGCTGGCGGGCGGGGCGGGGAAGCTGGGTTGGGGGTCACCAGACGAGAGCTTGTCTGGCTCCCGGCTTGTCTGCCTGGGCTTGAACTGGGCGCTGTGTGTTTTGATTAATTTGGAGGCTCGAGTTACCAGCCTGGCAGTCTGGGCACAACGAAATGCCAAGAGCAAGAGGCAGCTGAGGGTAAAGAGAAAGCCCATCCAGTCTATTTTCTGCCGCGTTGAACTGCCTTTTTCACGTTAAATCTTATCTGCGGAAATGCAGGGAAAGCCAAGAGCCAACTTTGTCGGGGTGTCTCCCTCCTGAGAGGGCCCTTCTCGGAGGTGGCCTTGGACGCAAACGTGCAATATCTGGCTTGTTAGGGCACCGTCCTCAGAGCAGGCCTCGTGCCCTTTTCATGTGCCACTGACCACATTGGATCTGATGAAGCATTTAGATCCTTCTTAGAATAATTCAGTTATCAGAATCAGTTTAACTTTGAATAAATTATCAGAGTATTAAAGTCATGATATAGTAACATAGGTGCATCATTATTATTGCATTAAATACCTAGATCTAACAGCAGATCTGTTAAACAACTGTAATCTCAAAGTACTGATGACTGCAAAACTGAAATGTGACGTGAAAATACCAGTGGGTGCAAACTCTCAAGAACTGCTAATACTATTGTGGTTTGTTAGCTATTTTCATAACTGAAGGAAATGCTGAACTAATAGGAAAGTTTAATGAAAGTAGAGATGTAATATTTGTCCCCATCTAAATTCACAGACCAGCTGAATTCCATCTCCAGGTTAAGAACCCCTACTTTGGATCAGCGTTGCTGATGTAGTCGGTTATCAAACACACAGTGTGAAATATGTGGTTTGGTCACTGATTGTGGAGAACCATTTGCTTGCAATTAAAATGTGTATTAGACCTATGTAGCTATGTAGGTAGGCGAAACCCTGACAGTGAGTGAATGGAGACGCACACCCCCCTTTTGTTGGGTTTTCGTTGCTGTGCACGGGCTTTCTCTAGTTGCAGCAAGTGGGGGCTGCTCTTCATTGTGGTGTGCGGGCTTCTCATCGTGGTGGCTTCTCTTGTTGCAGAGCACGGGCTCTAGAGCGCGGGCTCAGTAGCTGTGGCTCACGGGCTTAGTTGCTCCGCGGCATGTGGGATCTTCCCGGACCAGGGCTCCAACCCGTGTCCCCTGCATTGGCAGGCGGACTCTTAACCACTGCACCACCAGGGAAGCCCCTTCCCCCTGTTTTTTATGCCAGTGATTGTCAACTCTGGCTGTGTATTAGAATCTCCTAAGGAGTCTCTAAAAATCCTGAAACATCCCAAGTCAGTTACACTGGACTGCCCAGCAGTAGGACTCAGGTATCTGTATTTAAAGCTCTCTGGAGATTCCCATGTGCAACCAAATTTGAGAGCCACTGTTTTCCATGCATAGTTCAGTTAGTTGCATTGAATCAGGGACTCTTCTTCATAGAATAATAAAAAGGACATGTATTAATCTCTTTATTAAGTCCTATGAGTGCCCAGACCACAGATGTTGCTGTGTGGTATATAGTAGCTTCTCGCCATTAATAGGGAGGGTTCTTGTGGAACCTTCTCCTGCCATCCTTGTTAGATAGGACATCAGGTACTCTGTTGATAAAATAACAGCGTCCAAGAATTCTGAGGCATATGGACAATCTTGCATGAACTGACATTACTTCCTGGCCAAAAAAAAAAACAACCCTCAATGCTAGAGTTAAATTTTCCTTCTTTTTGCTGAATTCCAGAAGAGTTTTTAATTTGGATTTCAATTGCCTTTGAAATGAAACCAAGTCATTCTGACAGAAGTCCAGACTTGGCTTTATCGACTTTAGAAAGGGGAGGCAGGCCTCAACTGCAAGTCACTTCCAACACTTCAGAAGAGCAGGAAAGAAACTTGTGATGTAACCACCTTGTGGTGCAACCACAGCAAGGAGGAAGCAGTGGTTAAGAGTATGGTCTCTAGAGTAGACTCTAGATTTTGAATCTTTTCCGCACTTACTAATGTGGCTTGGGGTCTTCTCTTCTATAAAGCGGGCATAATCAGGGTACCCACCTCAAAGAACTGTAGGAATCTAATTCAGTAATCCATTAGAAGTCCTTTGTCCAGGGTCTTCATAAAACAGTCACATACTGGAATCTGATTCTCCAGTTTTGTAAAGGAAGCTGATGAGAAATAGTGGCACAGGGTAGAGATGCTTTTCTCAGCTCAGCAGTAAAGTGGCAAGAGTCAAGCATACTCCACCAGCTCCCTTGAGGTCAATAGACTCCTAAGGCATCTAGAACCTTGCTGCTTGGCATCCCTGGGAGCCGCAGGTTTGGCATCCTGGAGAGCTGGTTAGAAATGCAGAAGGAATCTCAGGCACCAGCCCAGACCCACTGAATTAGAGCCTTTTTTCACCAAGCTCTCCAGGTGGTTAAACGTTGAGAAGTGGCTTGCCTATGAGCCAGGTTTAACCAAACCCATTTCTCACCTCCCCACATATATACACTCTGCTTTAGTGCAGTGTTGGTATGTATGCTCGCTAGGTGTTAATTAACCAGAATTTTTGATTTTTAAAAAACAGTCTTAAAGTCAAGAGAGTTTCCCAGTTGGTTCTTGAAATGTGATAAAACTAAAGGAAAGTGAGGATGGTTCTCTTTTTGTAAGTACAAAGGACACACAAATCTCTGCTTTTGATTTGGTGCCAGATAAGGGTTTTGAACAAAGGGAAATGGTAATGGCCTTTGGCAAGCCCTGTCTTACTGTTTTTGCCCCGTTTTCATAATCACAACATCATGTCTGTTTTTCGCACAGTGCTTAAACGTGTAATGTTTGCTTCCCTACTTTTGAAGGCTGACTCCAACAGGACAGTGGACTGTTTGGTGTTCTTTAATGTTATTGAATGAATGAATGAATGAAGTTGTTTATTATTGGCTGAACGAATGAAGCTGGATGACTCGACAGATTCACTCAGGATTCACACCCAGGTCTGATTTCTTCCAACGTTTATGATCTTTCTGTAGCCTTCCCGTGTAGGG
>NW_006795832.1:1634694-1683555 GCF_000442215.2 Lipotes vexillifer | reverse complement strand
TGTAGGGATGTGCGTCAGCTTTTGGTGTGATGCACTTTGCCATGCTGCCTGTAGCTTCTCCTTTAATCTTTTTAAAAGATTAAATTTAATCTTAATTACATTTTAAATGAATCTTTATTTTAACTTCATCTCCCCACTTAGTCATCTCTCTTCTTTCAGGAACCTTCTCTTTTCAACACCTCTAAAACAGTTAGACTCGGGTTCTTTTACAATCTCGGAGTCATTTTCAACTCTCGCCATTACATCTCCAGATTCTTTCTCCTCTTTTCCAAGATCATGGCCCCTGTCCCAGCGCCTGCACTTATCATCTGTGGATTACGGTAGCCTTCTAGCTAGTCCCCTGCAGATCCTTTCCTTTGAAATCCACCTTCTATGTTATTGTCAGAATAAAAGTGCACCTTGTATCAGAAAGAACAGGCTACTTTGGGGGCAGTTACAAACAACCCCCGAATTTCAGAGGCTTACATAACAAGATTTTTCTTCTCCGTTTACACTGAGTATTCATCGCAGGGTGTGGGGAGGTGAGAAAGGGGGAGGGCGCTCTGCTTATCATAACTACTCAGGAAGCTCATGGAAATTCCCGCTCAACGTAGTTTTCTCTGATCTCCAAAGGGGAAGAGAATGCGGCAGATCAGAAACTGCTCTAACAGCTGCCACCTGGGTGTCTACTTCACATCTCATTGACCAAAGTGGTCCCTTCGTTTTGAAAGTGATGGGGAAATAATCGACCACATGCCTGGAAGAGCTCTGGAAATATTTGATGAATGTTAGTAATGCTCATCACATACATCGTGTAACTCGCTTATTTTAAAACTTCCAGAAGCTCCTCTTTTTCTTTACAGCTTATTTCACACTTCTTAGGATAGAAGAGAGTGGTCCAAAGTCAACTTCTGAAAAATCTCCTGTGTCACCCCGTGCTTCTCAAGTTCACCGTACAGCCTTCTTTACCCCACGCTTTTGTACTTGCCATTCCCTCCACCTTGAGGGACCTCCCTTTCGGTCTGTCTGGTGCAACCCTTGAATTTTGAGACCTAGATCAAAGGTCAAAGATCATGGTCTCTGTGAAGACCTTTGTCCAGACCTTTATTATGTATCACAGAAACAGTGTCATGTATTTTACTCTTCCGCACTACAAGGCCTTTGAGGGCAGGTACAGAGATTAATTTTTTTAATATAGTAAGTGCGGCATTTAAAAATAACTTTATTGAGGTTTAATTTACGTACCAAAATCTGTACCTAGTTAAAGTACACAATTCATGGAGTTTCACAGATGCATACACCCTGTGAAATCAATAGCATGATCCTGATACAGAGCTTTTCGATCACTCCCCGAAGTTTCCTCCTGTCCCGTTTCAGTCCATCTCTCACTCCCTGTCCATTCCCAGGCAACCACTGATCTGTTTCCTGTCACTGTAGGTTGCTTAGCATTTTCTAGAATTTTATGTAAATGGAGTCATACAGTGTGTACCCTTTGGTGTCTGCGTTCTTTGGCTCAACAGAACAATACTGAGATTGATCCATGTTATGTGTATCAGCAGTTTGCTCTGTTCCATAGCTGAGTAAAATTCCATTGTATGGACATCGCTTTTTTAAAGATCCATTTACCTGTTGGACGTTTGAATTGTTTCCAGTTTGGGGCTACTAGAATACAGCTACTATGACTATTTTTGTACAAGCCTTTGTGTGGACATGTGTTTCCACTTCTCTTGAATAAATACCTAGGAGCGAAATGGCTGGACCATAGGGTAGATGTATATTTAATCATAAAAGAAAGAGTTTTCCAAAGTAGCTGTATCTTCATTCTCATCAGTAATGTATGAGAGTTCCAGTTCCTCCATGTATTGTTGGTGCCTTCTTTTGGTATTGCCAACTTTTTAAATTTTAGCTATTCAAATGGTTACACAGTGGCAGTTAATGTGCTTTTGATTTCTGTAATAACTAGAGATGTTGAACATCTTTTCATGTACTTATTAACCAGAGAACTTTTGTGAAGGGTCTGCTCAGCTCTGTTCCCCATTTAAAAAATTGGTTGTTGTTCTTACTGTTGAGTCATAATAGCTACTTATATATTCTGGATACAAGATCTTTGCCAGATGTATATATTTTGAATATTTCTCCCGTTCTGTGGCTTTTCTTTTCATTTCCTTATTGGTGTCTTTTGAAGAGCAAATGTTTTTATTTTGATGAAGCTCGATTTATCAACCTTTTCCTTATGGTTTGTGCTTTTCCTGTTATCTGAGAAATCTTCACCTATGCTAACGTTGCAAAGATTTCTTCTGTGTTTCCTTCTTTTATAGTATTTTTACATTTAGATCCATGATCCATTTTGAGTTAATTTGGGAGTATGGCGTTAGGTAAGGATCTATTTTCTGACATTTTTTTCTGTATGGATATCGGGTTGTTCCGACACTATTTGTTGACTTTTTCTATTAAATTGCCTTGGCACCTTCATGGAAAATCATTTGATCATCTCTGTTTGGACCTTTTTGTTCTATTGATCTACACATCTCTTTTTTTTTTTTTTACCAATACCATATTGTTCTTATTACTATAGCTTTATAGCAGATCTTGGACTCAGGTAATATAAGTCCTCCAACTTTATTGCTCTTTTGAAAAACAGCTAATGCTATCCTAGTTCATTCGTATTTACATAAATATGTAATTTGCTTTGCTAATATTGTGTTAAGGAGTGTTGTATTTATGTTCATTAAAGATATTGGTCTGTAGTTTTCTTGTAATATCCTTGTCTGTTTGGTACCTGAGTAATACTAAGTTTGTAAAATGAGTTGACCAATGTTCTCTCTTCTATTTTCTGAAAGAGCGTGTGACGAATTGGTATTATTTCCATCTTAAATACTTGATAGAATTCACCAGGGAAGCCAACTGGTCCCGGAGTTTTCCTTGGGGAAGGTTTTTAACTACAAATTTAATTAATTATGAATTTAACTGTTATAGGGTTGTTCAGATTTTCTATTGCTTCTTTGTGCCAGTTTTGATAATTAGCGTCTTTCATGAAATGTGTTCATTTCTTATACATTGCCAAGTTTATTTGTCTATATATCTGTAGTGGTTTCCTCTCTGTCATTTATGACATTGGTAATTTGTCAAGTTAATCTATTTTATTTACCTTTTCAAAAAAAACCAAAGAACTACTTTGGGTTTTATTGATTTCTCTCTATTGCTTGAGTATTTTCTCCTTTATTGATTTTTCCTCTTCTATCTTTATTATTTCCTACCTTTTACTTTAGGCTTAATTTGCTCTTCTCTTAGTTTCCTAAGATAGGAACTTATAATTGATTTTAGACTTTTCCCTTTTCCTAACGTACACATTTATAGATCTAGTTTCTTTCTCTGCTCTGGGTAGGTTGTATCCCATAAGTTTTGATATGTTGTTTTCATTATCATTTAGTTCAAAATATTTTCTTCTTTGGCCCATGGGTTACTTGTGGTGGATTAATATCTAAATATTTTGAACTTTCCTATATGTTTTATTGTTGAGTTCTAATTTAATTCTCTGCAAGATTTTAGTCTTTTGAAATCTATTGAGACTTGTTTTATGTTTTATCATATAATTAGTTCATCTTGGTGAACATACCATATCTACTTGAAAAGGATATATACTCTGCGGTTGTTGGGTGTAGTGTTATATATAAATAAATTAGGGCAAGGTAGTTGATAGTGTTGTTCAGATCTTCTGTGTCTTGACTGATATTTTCTACCTTGTTCTATCAATTACCAAGAGAAGAGTTATTCTCCAACTATGTTTGAGAATTTATTTATTTCTCCCTTTAGTTTTTCAGTTTTTGCTTCATGCATTTTGAAATTCTGCTCTTAAGCCCATATGTTTGTAATATTTATAGATTTCTGATATATTAACTTTTTGATCATTATTGTCACTTCCCATCTTGAGGTCTCTTTTATGTACTATTAATATAGCTCATCCACCTTCTGAGATGGCCCACACTCTGTCTGTGGAGTGTGTTTCTCTGTAAATAAATCCACTTGTTACCTTAAGATATATATATATAGCTCATCTTCTTTCCTTATGCTTACGGTTTGTGTGGTGTATCTTTTTTCAGCCTTTTGTTTTCAATCTATTTGTGTCTTTTAATTTAAATTGTGTATCTTGTAGGCAGCATATACTTGGATTTTTCTTTTTTCTATTTTAAATCCAATATCTTGCCTTTAAATAGGAGTTTTTAGTGCATTTTCATGTAGTTGCTATAGTTGTTTTTAGGTCTGCCATCTGTCCATTTACTTTTTATCTATCTCATCTGTTTTTTGTTTCTTTTCTTCTTCCCAGCATTCTTTTGTGTTAATCAAATATATTTTAGTTCCATTTAAATTTTTTTTGACTTCTAGTTATATCTCTGCATTGTTGTTAGTGGTTACTTTAGTGATTATAATATGCATGTTTAACTTTACCCAATCTACTTAAAAGTAATATTGAGTTTTTGAATTCAGTTGAATTCAAATTGAATTCAATATTCAGTAAGTTGAAAATTTGATTTACCGAATATTGAGTTCAGGTAAATCAAATTCACTTTTGTATCCAGAGTGCCTAGTGCCTAGCATGGCATTTGATACAAAATGGGAAACTGACATATATTGACAGATATTTCTTGAATGAATAATAATCATAGGTGTTTTTTATGTTGTATCAAAGTTATATGGAGATGATTCCCAAAAAAATTTTTTTTGGCTTAATGCCAGGCTAGTTAATAGAAAATCACTTTAAATTTTAACCGTTATTACATATTTAGTGGATTTGAATTTACAAATCCTGTAATTTTCTTATGTAGTTAAGATTCTGTGTATTATTTTGTTTCATTCCCATATGTGTAAAGTTGTAGTTGTGAAAATTTAACATAGACCTCTTCTTATCCTTAATTTCTGAAGTTTCAAAAATTTCTCATTTTCAAATTTTAGTGGGGGAAGTAATCTTACTTTAATAATGGAATTCTTTATGGTTCTGTGAAACTTCCAACCACGGATTGTCTTGGCCATTCTGCCCACATGACATCCGTATCCAGTACACAGTACACATTCTCTTGGCTTTGCTCAGTTATTTTCCGATGTGTAAATTTGACACTGAAACACTGACTGTTTTATGGGCTGTAGCAGACTATGGGATGGCATAGTTCTGAAGCCCAGGTTTGAGGGATGCCCTTGAATCTTTTATTAGGTTCCAGAGTGGCAGAAGGATTCCTAGAGGAGTCTAGCTCCAGGTCTTGTCCTATAGGGAGGAAGCCACTAGGAGACTCAGTCTCTAGAACCAACTCCTGCTGGAAGCAAGGCAAACGGGGGTGGGCACAAGACAGGATGCAACCATGAGGAAAAGCAGGTGGTTAAGCTCTCCTTAGAAAGGGCCCAAGATTCACACCAAGGCGGTTTTCCTTCCCCACCGAGACAAAGCTTTTCTCCTCTCTTGGAACCAATTGGACACCTGCCCCAGTATTTCTGTTTAACCTTAAAAGTTCATTTGAACACTTTTGTGAAATCTCTCTCTCTCTTTTTCTCTTTTTTTTGGCTTACATAGCTGCCTGAAATGCCTGAAATGCTTTAACTTTCCTATAATCTAGTTAGAAATGGTGCCTTAAGATCTCCAACTGTCCTATACGAGTTTCTAGAGTTGAAATTCCAAACGTAAAGACCTTCACAGGAGAACTCTAGTTTTCTGGGATTCACAGGAAACAGAATGTCTGTGTATCGCAGTGCACTGTTTTTTTTTGTTTGTTTGTTTTGTTTTGTTTTACATCTTTATTAGAATATAATTGCTTTACATTGGTGTGTTAGTTTCTGCTTTATAACAAAGTGAATCCCTATCCCACCCCTCCAGGCGGTCACAAAGCACCGAGCGGATCTCCCTGTGCTATGCGACTGCTTCCCACTAGCTATCTTCCTTACGTTTGGTAGTGTATATATGTCCATGCCTCTCTCTCGCTTTGTCACAGCTTACCCTTCCCCCTCCCCATATCCTCAAGTCCATCCTCTAGTAGGTCTGTGTCTTTATTCCACAGTGCACTGCTGCATTTATAAGTGACTTTCCCTGCTACTACTATATTGAAGGCTAAAGTTGTTCTTTCCGGAGATGAATTCCCCGAAACTTACCCATGAATTTTCATGAATTTTGAAGCTGTGCAGTGTAGTGGTTAATAAGGGAAGCTTTAGAGTTTGAGCCCTGGAAATGTCTCATACTAACTGTCATTATTTGTAAAAGGACATAGTCATATTACTTACCTTGTGGGGTTATTGTGAAGATTGAAGATCTGTGTTAAACCTTTAGCACAGGGCTTAGCATATAAGTTGCCTGCTGAAAATGCTGCTTATTATAATTTCTTACGGCGAGGAAGATGATGATGGCTCTCTGGTTGCTAAAACCAGATACTGACCTTTTCCTAAGTGTCCTCTCAGAGTCCAGGTAACTCTGATTCTGACTAGACTTGTCCCCCTGTGTACCTTCTACACCAACTGAAGAGTCATCCCTCTGGATAACCTCTCCTGACGCTATAAAAGGTACTTTAGGAGAGACGGTCACAGCTTATTTCTCCTTCTCATTTGCCCAGATCTTCCTTCCTTCCCAGATCAAGTGTTGCCCCCCCTCCTGAGGTCTGCCAGGCTTGCCCCAGTTCCCAGTTTTCTAACCCTTCTCTAATTTATCGGGAGCTCGTTTTGCCTGCATGGCAAATTAGGAAGGAAGGAAATAAACATTTATCGAGCTGCTACCACATGCCAGAGACTGTGCCAGGCACGGATTGTGACTCAAGTAATTCTCTCAAGCATTCATTTTACATACTGAGAAATCAAGAGCTCGGAGTGGGAACAAACTTGCTCAGGGTTATACTGGTAAGTGATCAAGAGCTGAACACAAGTCTTTGTAACTCTACAGTCCTGCTTTCAGTCCCTCACCACGAGACCACAAGGTACCAGGAGGAGAAGGCAACGGGTCTCTAGGGAGGAGGGAAGATGTCATCAAAAGCAAATGCGAGCCTTTCAGTACGTTGGTTGCGGGTGGGCACTTCCCAGTGGAATCGAGGGCTGTTACTGCCAGAGCTTACTCCAAAGGCAGCTCTCAGAGGTCTGAAAGGTCTAGGGAATCCAGAGTCGCTCTACCCCTGCCCTGCAGGTAAAATCACAGACCAAGGATAACCTGGGGGAGTAGTGCTTTTGACAAGAGACACCTAGCATTCTGAGTTAAGAATGTTATTCTTAACTTGGAGGTAAAGGGAACATCTGGTTTTGAAAGTCAGTTGTGTATTTGTGTGAACCTATATCACCTCCGTGTGTTTCCCACGTGGTGACATTATTAAGACTGTGGTCAAATGTTCTGTTGGTTTTGGGAGGAGACCTCATGGAGAAAAATGATAATAAAAGCCTATATTGGCACAATGGTGGATTAGCTGAGATATGGTCCATTTGGCCCTGGACTGGCAAAGTCAACTCCAAGGTCAGCTGAGGCCTGTGCAGCACTCTCAAACAATTCAGCTGAACCTAGAGGGAAGGCAAGGCGGGGGCAAGCCTGGCTGGAATCCAGCAACATTCTGGATTGGAGCTCACGTTGGAACTTAGAGATATTCTCAAGAATTTACTTGAGCAGTTCTCAAGTTTTTCCCGGTTCCTTCTCAGGGAACATGATGCTCCAGCCACATTCCAGTAGCGCATGGACCACACAGATTCGTGACTTGCTTTAAAAACCTTGTGATGTTTGACGGGATTGACTGTTTTCGCTAAAAAGCTGAAATCAACCTGAAGGCTTTGAAAGTCTGCCGGTGGAGTCAACCCAAAGATACGGGGTTTTAGAAAGTAACCAACTTGGATGTTGGGAAAAGGTCAGGTGATCTCTTAACAGGGAAAGCATAAGCCTCAAAGTAGATATCCAGCCACCAGGCATGCCATTCTTTTTCTGGGAGCGTTTTTCTAACCCCTGAGGCCCCTTGCTTATATCTTTACAAAAGCTGAGCCTTTAGGAATTCTATTTTGGAAAGATAAAGGTATATAAAAATGGGTGTTCAGACCATCCAAAAAATTTAGGCTTGGAAAGAGAGTCTTCAGATAGCTTATTAGTGTCAGAAAGTCAAAGGAAAGACCATGTAGTCATTGAATTAATAAGAAATGATTTCCCTGAAAGAACAAATATTGTTAAAAAGAGCTCAGAGACTTAATGTTACTTGGGAAAAGAAAAGACATTATATTTCTGCTACCTTTTGTGACTGGAAGATTCCACTCCTCAGTCTCCTGTTTATCTGGTCCTCCAATCTTAGCCATTGCCCCCTGCCCATCCCCCAATTGATGAGAACTCCAGCACGGTGTATTTCTATTCAAGATTGGGTTGCAGAGAAAACAAATTCCCCATGGTACAGAGAATGATTCGGAAGATCTCAGATCCTGTTCCCAGACCTAGCCTTTGGAAAATTTTGGGCACAGACTCCTAAGCAGTCCCAGGGGAATTGGAGTCCAGGAATTTTCATAAAGGAGTGAAGAAAAAAAAATAATCCCAGGGAGTTGGAGGAAGAGAACACAATGATATCTGCTGAATATGCATGCTAGAAATTACCGATATAAACCCAGTGCTGGGCAAGAGCCTATGGACTTGGTCAGTGAGGGAGACGGATGTCAAAGGCCCGGGGCACGGACGTTCAGCTTCCCTGTTGGGGGTGGGTGGCTTCAAATGAGCTCCCTGAGGTATGTCCCAGCCTTGGTGAGCCTGTGATGAGAACAGTGCTTTTTATCAGACTCAGCTGCACAGGTCAATTCGCTCAAGAAAAGGGAGTTGACTGCAAGACTGTGTCAGGAACTGGGGGGGCTCGCAGGAAGGAGCCGATTTTTTCATCCTCTCATGAGACCATCTGTCTTTCTCTTTTTGCATTTTCCTCTCTTGGAAACAGCTTTTTCTGATTACTTAGCTTATCTGTTTCCTCTAAACTCAGGCTTGCACTTGGCCTTGACTTGTCCCAGTTTTCTAACGCCTGGCTGTACTTCAGGATATACTGGATGCATCCTTCCTCCCTCATCTCCCTTTCTTCTCTCAGTGTCCTAATTTCAGAGGACTGGTTCAGAAGATGTTTTTGTACCATCCTCTGGCCCAGAGTTCCGTGTTACCAAGCCAAGCTCTGGGTTGGGTCAAGCTTTGGTTATTCCCCAACTTTCTGTGTGCCTGGGGAGATGGAATCAGGTGATGAAAACCTGGTCATGCCCCCAATTAAGAGCCAAAGGTAGGGACTTAAGGGGCTCTGATACAGCACTCCATAGCACTCAACACTCCCTTCTTGAGAATAACAGTTGGTAGAATAAAGCATACCCTTTGAAAGGTACAGAAGTTTTGAAAAAGTTTCCAAGGTAGGCATTCTCCCAAAGCTGTTGTTTCTATATGTTTTAGTGGCATTGCATTTGGGTTGTTTAGGCTTTTTTTTTTTTTTTGATAGACTCCAATTAGAAACATACTGTCTTGGCCACTCCTATGTGATGCCAGCCTTTTATTTATGAGAAGGTAGGTTAGAGGGATGCTGTTCTGAGTGATGGGGTGTTTTTATTCGGTGTCATCAAAAGCATGGTTGAGCCCAAAGGTTTTTTGCTCTTAACACAGGCAGTTGCAACAAAGGAAATCCTCGTATAGACTGTTGTGGGTACCATGTGTGACGACAGCCTTTTGGGAACTGTAGAGCGCGGTACACACTGCTGTTTGCGGTGTCCAGCTGACAGCCAGATGGGCCTTTACTTAGCTGTGACCTAGGAGCTGCACTCTAGGCTGGAGAGCAGTCCTAAAGTCTCTGCGACTCCTCTGTAGCTTTGTTTTCAGGCTAGACAGATGCGTGGGATGAGCAAGTAGTCCTGTTAGGCTTGCTCTAGGTAAAACAGTGAACAAGGCAGTGGTTTTCCTTTTCGCAGCTCGTCTAAAGCAGAGAGCCCCAGACTGAGATACATGTACCCTTAGGAGACCAAAAGATTCTTAAAAGTTATGCAAGCAGCTTGGACAAGTAATTAAAGGAATTAATTTCTCAGGTGTTACAGATATTCTTTCTTAGGATTGTTCTATCTTAAAATGGGCCTTTGGACTAGGATCTCACCACCCCTTTCACAACTGTCCTTCTACTTTTCAAAAGAAAGTCATACCTCCACCCCATCCCTCTGCCCCATCCATCCCAAATGTTACCAGCCTGCTTTGTCCAGACTGTTTGTGGGGCTGGATGAAGGGTGTTGAGAACAGAAAGCATCTACCCTCTGGGCTGCACATCCCCTGGGCCAGTTGGTTTCCCACTTTCTGTTTTCATCACGATTGAGGGAAGACTCTATCAACTGGTAGATCTTTCAAAATGATTCTTGAGGATAAATTCTATATTGCTTTTGATACACAACTCAAGAGAAGTTCTCAGAATTGAGTGACATTTGTGTTACAAATTCCTTCCATTCACAACTTCTGAACTTTGTGAATAAGTTTTATTAGGCTTTACAGCTTTAAAAATTAAAATGGAGGTAACATTGTTGCTGAACCTGTCTCATTCCAGTAAGAAGTATTATTACTCTAGAGCTAAATAAACTAATTGAGAAACAAAAGAGCCCACTTCTTTCATTGCCAATGACATTTCCAATATAATTTCACTTTTAATGTTTAGTAATTGTTTATAAAGATTTAAATTTAGTTATGTCTTTGATGAATCATATACCACCAATAATCATAACAATAAGTCAATCCGGGAGAAAAATCTTTTTTAAGATTCAGAGATTTGTGATCATAAGAAATTTTAAAAATATCGAATTTATATGTATTTTTGTTTCAGAGCAGTAGTGATCAATATGATTTTCAAGTATAAAATTATATCGCACAAGGATATATGTGGGGGAGTGGAATGCAAAGACAAAATCATGAAGAAGAATAATGTTAAAAACTGTGTGCATATATTTTATACTGATGATGGTGAAAATCAGATTGCCTGGCATTGTGATGTACTGGCTACAGCTAAAATAGTGCTGCAACAGTTTTATTTTATAGGTAACCATTTACAATGTTCCAAATTATACTCCTTGCAATAAAAAGATTAAAGAGGGCTTCCCTGGTGGCGCGGTGGTTGAGAGTATGCCTGCCGATGCAGGGGACACGGGGTCGTGCCCCGGTCCGGGAAGATCCCACATGCCGTGGAGCGGCTGGGCCCGTGAGCCATGGCCGCTGAGCCTGCGCGTCCGGAGCCTGTGCTCCGCAACGGGAGAGGCCACAACAGTGAGAGGCCAGCGTACCGCGAAAAAAAAAAAAAAAAGATTAAAGATTTTATATGTTAACTTTTAAAAAGGAATAGTGGGTTCAAATCGGTTTTTCAAAATTCTAATGGGAGTTTGAGAGCAGAAAAGTCTGAAGGCTGGGGTGTCAGTTGGGAGAAGGGACATATGTTGGAGTCCAGAAATCCAGATTCTACCATTTATTAGCTCCGCAACTTTGCACAATTAATTAAACTGATCCAATGTCCTTTTTTTTTTTTTTTTTCGGTCATGCTGCGGGGCTTGTAGGATTTTAGTTCCCTGACCAGGGATTGAACCCTGGCCCATGGTATTGAGAGCGCAGAGTTCTTAACCGCTGGACGGCTGCCAGGGAATTCCCCAGTTTGCTTTTCTTACACAATGAAAATAATACTTTTCTTACTAAACTGTGATGAAAAGAGATGACTTGATTGTGGGCAACACTCTAGGCAGAGGGTCCTACGTATAATCAGTAAGTGTTGGTTTCTCATTACTTCTTCCAATGCCATTATGATTTTTCTCTCCATCTCCTTCATTCTCCCCTTCTACCCTCTTGTATATTCAAAATTAGCCTAATCTTACATCCCCTATTAAATATATTTGATTCACATTTGAAAGGTCCCAGAGTGTCTTCTATAAGTCCATTCATCCAACAGATATACATTGGGTACTTATTATATTTCAGAGACTATTATGGCACTGGGGATAAACCTGTGAATAAAAACAGATGAAATCCCTATTGTCATAGAGCTTATATAGTAACTCTAAGTGCATGGTGATGGGAATGCATTGGCTACTCCCAGCATAGCAGTGTCCTCTCACTGTTAGTTAATGTCCTTTCACATTGGACAGTCCCACTGACTAATGGGAGACCAGTTAGGTTCCTGCAGGTTGGTTCAGCTGTCCATTCATCCATCTATCCACCCAGCCATCTTTTCAATTAAAATGTACTGAGACACTCCTAGGTGTTAGGGCCACCATCAGACATTCTTCCTCTGAAAGGTGACCACAGCAACACACTATTTTAACAAAATCCCCTTGATGCATGCTTTTTCACGTCTGGAGACTAATTGCATGATGTATCTATTTTTTGTTTAAAATGCAGATACCTCTGGTTTTCTTTAATTTTTGACTGTGTTTCCTATTTGTTTAAAATATCAAATACATTTTGAATGATTCAAACCAATTTCTGTATTCCTCATAAAACAATAATTTGTTTTACTGAGACTTGCTTCTGGAATGCAAGTAAAAAAATATTTAAAGTGATGGATTTAGGGATGGGAGAAGATCTAGGTACTCAAAGTGATTCTGTTTCTACTTGGTTTTGAAACTATCATGGAATGTTGTTCCACCACTTACTTGGAAAACTAGTCTTTCATAAATGCAACACTGAGTTAGTTTATCCAGATTTTATCCAGAAGTTTAAAAATAGTTTGTAACATTCTACACTCCCAGGTTCCTTCTCTCTGCCCAATTCTTACAGATACAGGTCTTCAGAGAAGCCAAAGTTTTAAAGATGAGACATTTCAGTTCGTTCAGCCAAAGAGATCTTTTATCAAAGCATACAGTTCTTTGAGTCAAAATATTTTTTCTTTTTTAAAATTGAGATAAAGTTCACAAAATAAAACACACCATCTTTACTCTTTTAAAGTTTATAATTCAGTGGTTTTTAGTGTTCTTAGAATGTTGTGCAACCATCACCACTATCCAGTTCCAGAACATTTCCATCACCCCAACTCTCCCCTTCTCCAACCCCTGATAATTACTAATTTATTTTCTGTCTCTATGGAGTTGCCTATTCTGGACATTCCATATACATGGAATTATACAGTATGTGATTTCTTTCACTTGGGATAAGGTTTTCAAGGTTCATCCATGTTGTAGCACGGATTGGTACCTCATTCCTTTTTATGGTCGCATAGTATTCCATTGTATGGATGTAACACGTTTTGCTTATCTATTCGTCAGTTGAAGTGAGTCGTTCCCATTTTTTGGCTATTGCAAATAATTCTGCTGTAAATATTCATGTACAAGTTTATGTGTGAACATATGTTGTCAGTTCTCTCGGGTATATACCTAGGAATGAAATTGCTGGGTCATATGGTAACTCTATGTTTAACTTTTTGACGACCTGCCAGAATGTTGTACCATTTTACATAAAAACATGTTTATATGTATTTGCTGTATGTAGGCAAAATGTGTATTTCTATACTAGGGGATTCCTTTTTAGTTTGAAAAAATAAAAAAAGCACTTGAAAGAATTGTAGCTTGGATTTTTAAGAGAAAAGATTAAATAGAAGAAAATTCCCCTTAGCAAAATGAAGCAATATTTTTTGTACAAGCATTACATACATATATCTTTTCATTTCTCAAAAATATATTTACGCTGTAAAGAATTTGAGAATATTTTTACTTCTAAGAATTAAAAATTAAGTGTTCAGTTTAACCATTGCTAAGAAAAGATTGTTATGTCGAAACACTGTTGAAGTTCCCCTTTAGAAAATATTTCCATCACTAACTCTGAATGATGAAAGTAATTATTTTCAACATTTTAATGCATACTCTGTTTTAAGAGATATATTTATATTTAACATATACAGACTTTAAACCCAGGACATAGAACCTCACTTGTAGATGAGAGTCTTCTGGAAGAGAAGAGTGGCAGAATGTTTTTTAAGTACCAAGATTTGACTATGAAGTAATTCGTGCACATGGCATTGGTAAGGCGCTCTTTCAGGTGGATCAAGCCCTTGGCCACAGATTCCTGGTGAGTGTCCTCAAGTACGATCACTGGTTTTTATTTAATAATTTCCCCTAAAGGTTGGTTCTGCAGGTGTAAATTATCTGAATGCTTCACATGTCAACAAGCCCAATTATTCCAGAAATCTATGGATTATGCCTGCTGCCATTCTGTGATTCATTTTTATTATTAAACAGCAGTCCTCTCTCCTCTCCGCCAGTTGCACCCACATGATCACCCAGTGGGAGGATGCACAAGGCCACAGATTCTTGCTCTTCTATTCACTGGGTTTGAATGGCAAAAACCTTCTCATATGTCCAGAGCAGCAGGGTCCCTATAACTAGAAGAGTTAGGACAATGCACTTCATGAGTGGGGTAGGCAGAATAAAGACCCCCAGAGATGTCCACACCCTAATCCCCAGAGCCTCTGAACGTGCTCTGCTATGTAGCAAGGGGGAATTATGGTTGTCAATGAAATTAAGGTTGCTAATCAGCTGACCTTGCCATGGCGAAATTATCCTGGATTATCTGGGTGGGCCCAGTATAATTAAAAGGGTCCCTAGAAGCGAAAGAGGGAGGCAGAAGAGTGAGAGTCGAGAAGGAGATGTGATGAAAAGAGCAGAGGTCAGAGGGTTGCAGCAAGGGAGAGACTCAGCTGGTCACTGCTGGCTTTGAAGGTGGAACGGACCGTGAGCCAGGGAATGCAGGCAGCCTTTAGAATCTGGAAAAAGCAAGGAAACTGAGTCTCCCTTGGAGCCTCCAGAAGGAACACAGCCCTGCCAGCACCTTGATCTTCTGCCAGTGAGACCTACTTCAGACTTCTGACCTCCAGAACCATAAGAGAATAAATTTGTATTGTTTTCAGCCACTGAGTTTGTGGTCATGTGTTACAGCAGCAGTAGGAAACTAATATGAGATTGTTGGAGGAGACTAAAAAAAATTTTGGGAATTAAGACAGGGAAATGTTAAATAGTGAAAAATGTGAGAAGTTTTGGAGCTGATGAACATGTATTGATGGGCAGTGAAGGGAGAGAGGGGGATGGGAGGGAGGACGCAATTCTTTCAGAAATGCAGCCAAGTCTTATTTATTTGGAGTGAATGTGAAGGAAACTTCAAAGTACTCTTCATTTTGAATTGTTCTTTAAAGGAAAAAAAAAGCAACCCCACTCCTAAGCGTATATCTGGAAAAGATGAAAATTCTAATTCGAAAAGGTAACATGCACCCCTGTGCTCATAGCAGCACTATTTACAATAGTCAAGACATGGAAGCAACCTAAGTGTCCGTCGACAGATGAATAGATAAAGAAGATATGGTGTAGATATATGCAATAGAATATTACTCAGCCATAAAAAAGTATAAAATAATGCCATTTGCGGCAGCATGGATGCAACTAGAAATGATCATACTAAGTGAAGTCAAGCAGAGAAAAACAAATATCATGTGATATCGCTTATATGTGGAATCTAAAAAATTGATACTAATGAACTTATTTACAAAACAGAAGCAGACTCACAGACATAGAAAACAAACGTATAGTTACCAAAGGGGAAAGAGAGGGAAAGGATAAATTAGGACTTTGGGATTAACAGGTGCACACTACTATATATAAAATAGATAATCAACAAGGACTTACTGTATAGCACAGGGAACTATGTTCGGTATCTTGTAATATATATTGGAAAAGAATCTGAAAAAGAATGTGTGTATATATATATATCTGAATCAGTTTACTGTAGACCTAAAACTAACACAGCATTGTAAATCAACTATACTTTAATTTTAAAAGAAACATAAAAATAGAATTGCCTTATTTTTTAAAAAAACCTGCTGTATTAAAAGAAAAAAGGAATTGCCTTATTTTAAAATATACTAAGCAGCAGGAGGAACAAATGGGGGGTGGGGTGGGGGGAGAAGGGACAGTCACAGGGATTCCGATCTGTCTGAAGTGCCACCTCCGAGCCACTCTGCCTACAGCCTTTTAGGCACGTTATCCAACATTTCTGAGTCAGTTTGCTCTGGTGTAAAATGTGGAAAAACCTACCCTGCCTACAGTTTTAATGAGACTATATATACGGAGGCCAAAATTGCTATAAGATGTAACCTGTCCTTATTTACAAATGTCCAAAGTGATAACGACCTGATTAAACAACAGTTGTTGTAAATACTTTGATTTAAAACAGTTTATTCCCTCTATTTAACACGTCTTTCCCCTTTTTCTTTTCTGATTTACTCCATTACTACACTGAAATGCCACCCTGGCCTTTACTGGAATTGTCATGAATTCCAAGAGAAGGGTCACAGAGAAGGGGGACTTTAGTGTGGAGGCCAGTGAGTGTGGGCCGGACCCACCCCCAGTCTCCCATCTCCTAGCCTGGGTCTCACGCAGAGGCACGGCTCTGTAGGTTTCTGTGATGCTTATCAGCATCTTAACGCAAGAAGAAGGAGCCGAGGATGGAGAAGTAAGGCTCCTTTGGACAGGAGGTTTCAGAGAGGAGACGGCTCTACACGAAACAAGGGAGAAGGCTGGCAGAGGGATCACAGCCTGAGTCTGGGCCCCTGTTCTCCTTCCATCCAAGCTCTGTTTTAAGGATTCAGGGCGATGATGGATGTGGAAGCTTTTGGACAATCATCGCCCGAGGCAGACATACGCAGTTTTGAGTGGTTGTCCTAGTCACTCCAGGCTGCTGTGACAAATACCATCGACTCGGGGGCTTATGAGCAATGCAAATTTATTTCTCACAGTTCTGGAGGCTGACAGTCTGAGATCCGGGTATCAGCATGGGCATGTTTTTGTGAGGACGCTCTTCTGGGTTGCAGACTGCTGGCTTCTCATCGTATCCTCACATGGGAGGACTGAGAGAGAGAGCTCTCCAGGTCCTTTTAGAAGGGGAATAATCCCATTGACAAGGACTGCACCCTCATGACCTAATACTCCCAAAGGCCCCACTTCCCAATACTATCACATGGGGGTTAGGATTTCAACATATGGATTGGGGGAGGACGCACACATTCAGTCTTTTTTTGGTTGCATCTTTCCCGTTAAAATTTCTATATAATAATGATGTTACCCCAGTTGGATTTCTGCCTCACTTATAAGACCCTGAACTACCTAACTCTCCCCTGACTTGTTCATATTGTTTCCCAAACCGTCTCCCCAGTCCGGTTAGGTTTCTTCCATCCTCCCTCCTTCTGGCTGGTTCCACTTAACAGCATCCAGGATACACTAGTCTTTGCAGCAGTTCCTGGACAAAGCTGCCTCCTTCCAGCTCTCCTCTAGTTTTCATTCTGAGGGTCGTCTCCCTCCACTCATCCGTCCATCCAGGTCTCACCTTCCAAGTGTCCCCACCGCACCCAGCACAATGAGGACCACACCAAAGGTTGTGAGTACTTGACTGATTAAAAGGAGGAAATATAGTGATGACATCCAGAGAGAGGATAACATTTATCTTATCACTTGTGACAATCAACTGGTGACAGTAGCCTTATTGGAAACTAAAAAGAAAGGTTTCTGGAGTTAATTCTTGTGTTCTTTTTCTTTTTAGTTTGTTTTGCATTAAAACCAGCAGTTTAAATTAATCTGCGTTTTTGCTTTTTCGTAGGTTGCTTGTACTTATTCTCTTTTCTGTACAACATGTGTACGGGGTAAGTCCATTAATGAGCTCTGATTGCATGTTGAAAATTCACTGTATTGAATGAATCATTTTTATTATAGTTTTTTAACCATTTTTAAAAATGCAAGTATAGTTAATTTACAATATTGTGTTAGTTTCAGGTGTACAGCAAAGTGATTCTATCTATCTATCTATCTATCTATATCTTGATTCTTTTCCATTATAGTTTATTACAAGATAAATATAGTTCCCTGTGCTATACAGTAGGTCCCTGTTGGTTATCTATTTTATATATAGTAGTGTGTATATGTTAATCCCAAACTCCTAATTTATCCCTCCCCTCCTTTCCCCTTTGGTAACCATAAGTTTGTTTTCTGTGTCTGTGTGTCTATTTCTGTTTTGTAAATAAATTCATTTGTATCATATTTTTTAGATTCCACATATAAGCGATATCATATATTTGTCCTTCTCTGGCTTATTTCACTTAGTATGATAATTTCTAGGTCCATCCATATTGCTGCAAGTGGCATTATTTCATTCTTTTTTATGGCTAATATACCATTTTATATATATATATATATATATATATATATATATATATGTTTACCACACCTCCTTTATCCATTCATCTGTTGATGGACATTTAAATTGCTTCCATGTCTTGGCTATTGTAATTAGTGCTGCTATGAACATTGGGGTGCATGTATTTTTTCAAATTAGAGTTTTCTCTGGATAAATGCCCAGAAGTGGGATTGCAGGATCACATGGTAACTCTATTTTCAGTTTTTTAAGGAACCTCCATACTGTTCCTCATAGTGCCTGAACCAATTTACATTCCCAGCAGCAGTGTAGGAGGGTTCCCTTTTCTCCACACCTTCTCCAGCATTTATTATTTGTAGACTTGTTTTTTTTTTTTTTTCCGGTACGTGGGCCTCTCACTGCCGCGGCCCCTCCTGCCACGGAGCACAGGCTCCGGACGCGCAGGCGCAGCCGCCCCGCGGCACACGGGATCCTCCCGGACCGGGGCACGAACCCGTGTCCCCCGCATCGGCAGGCGGACTCCCAACCACTGCGCCACCAGGGAAGCCCTATTTGTAGACTTTTTGTTGATGGACATTCTGACTGGTGTGAGGTGATACCTCATTGTAGTTTTGATTTGCATTTCTCTAATACTTAGCAATATTGAGCATCTTTTCATGTGCCTCTTGGCCATCTGTATGTCTTCTTTGGAGAAATGTCTATTTAGGTCTTTTACCCATTTTTTATTTGGTTGTTTGGCTTTTTTTTATATTAAGCTGTATGAGCTGTTTGTGTATTTTGGAAATTAATCCCTTATCAGTAGCATCATTTGCAAATATTTTCTCCCAGTCCATAAGTTGTCTTTTCATTTTGTTTATGGTTTCTTTTGCTTTGAAAAAGATTTTAAGTTTAATTAGGTCTCATTTGTTTATTTTTGTTTTTATTTCCATTACCCTAGGAGACAGATCCAAAAAAATTTTGCTGCGATTTATGTCAAAGGGTGTTTTGCCTATGTTTTCCTCTGGGAGTTTTATAGTATCCTATCTTACATTTAGGTCATTAATCCATTTTGAGTTTATCTTTGTATATGGTGTTAGAGAGTGTTCTAATTTCATTCTTTTACATGTAGCTATCCAGTTTACCCAGCACCACTTATCAAAGAAACTGTCTCTTCTCTACTATATATTCTTGTCTCTTTTGTTGTAGTGTAATTGACCATAGTACATGGTTTTATTTCTGGGCTTTCTATCCTGTTCCATTGATGTTTATGTCTGTTTTTGTGCCAGTACCATACTGTTTTGACTACTGTAGCTTTGTAGTATAACCTTAATTCACAGAGTGTGTTTCCTCCAGCTCCGTTCTTCTTAAGATTGTTTTGGCTATTTGGGGTCTTCTGTGTTTCCATACAAATTAAAAATATTTTTGTTCTAGTTCTGTGAAAAATGCAATTGGTAAATCGATAGTGATTGCATTGAATCTGTAGATTTCCTTGGGTAGTATAGTTATTTTGACAACATTGATTCTTTCAATCCAAATACATAGTATATCTTTCCATCTGTTTGTGTCATCTTTGATTTCTTTCATCAGTGTCTTATAGTTTTCAGAGTACAGGTCTTTTGCCTCCTTAGGTAGGTTTATTCATAGGTATTTTTTTTCTTTTTGATGTTATGGTAAATGGGGTTGTTTCCTTAATTTCTCTTTCTGATATTTCATTGTTAGTGTATAGGAATGCAAGAGATTTCTGTGCATTCATTTTGTATCCTGCAACTTTACCAGATTCATTTATGAGCTCTAGTAGTTTTCTGGCAGCATCTTTAGGATTTACTATGTATAGTATCATGTCATCTCTGCAAACAGTGACGGTTTTACTTCTTTTCCAACTTGGATTCCTTTCATTTCTTTTTCTTCTCTGATTGCTAGCACTTTCAGAACTATGTTGAGTGTAAGTGGTGAGAGTGGACATCCTTGTCTGGTTCCTGATCTTAGAGGAAATACTTTCAGGTTTTCACCATTGAGTATGATGTTAGCTGTGGGTTTGTCATATGTGGCCTTTATTATGTTGAGGTATGTTCCCTCTATGCCCACTTTCTATAGAGTTTTTTTTTTTTATCATAAATGGATGTTGAATTTTATCAAAGGCTTTTTCTGCCTCTGTTGAGATGATGATATGGTTTTTATTCTTCAGTTTGTAAATGTGGTATATCACATTGATTGATTTGCAGATATTGAAAAATCTTTGCATCCCTGGGATAAATCCCACTTGATGATGGTATATGATCCTTTTAATGTATTGTTGGAGTTGGTTTGCTGGTATTTTGTTGAGGATTTTTGCCTCTGTGTTCATCAGTGATTGGCCTATAATTTTCTTGTTTTGTGGTATCTTTGTCTGGTTTTGGTATCAGGGTGATGGTGACCTTATAGAATGAGTTCAGAAGTGTTCCTTCCTCTACAGTTTTTTGGAATAGTTTCAGAAAGTTAAGTGTCAACTCGTCTCTAAATGTTTGGTAGAATTGGCCTGTGACGCCATCTGGTCCTGGACTTTTGTTTCTTGGGAGTTTTTAAATCGCACATGCAATTTCAGTACTTGTAATTAGTCTGTTCATATTTTCTATTTCTTCCTGGTTCAGTCTTGGCAGATTGTACCTTTCTAAGAATTTGTTCGTTTCTTATAGATGGTCCATTTTATTGGCATATAGTTGCTTGTAGTAGTCTCTTCTGATCCTTTGTATTTCTGCAGTGTCAGTTGTAACTTCTCTTTTTTCATTTCTGATTTATTGATTTGATCCCTCTCCCTTTTTTCTTGATGAGTCTGGCTAAAGGTTTATCAATTTTGTTTACCTTTACAGAGAATGAGCTTTTAGTTTCATTGATCTTTTCTCTCGTGTTCTAGTCTCTATTTCATTTATTTCTGCTCTGATCTTTATGATTTATTTCCTCCCTTTATGATTAAAACCTTTGGGTTTTGTTCATTCTTCTTTCTTTATTATACTTTATAATAATTATAATAATTATACTTTATTATACTTTATTAATGATAATAATTATAATAATTATACTTTATTATATTATTAACAATTCACTCTCTGGGATTATTCTCTCATCTGTAAAAATGAAGTGTTGGATTAGATGAACTCTAAGGTTTCTTTTATATTCTACAGTTAAGACTGATTACCAAATTGCATAGGTATTAGAGATTTTTTTTTTTTAATTTATTTTGAAGATGTTGGGGGTATGAGTTTATTAATTAATTAATTTATTTTTGCTGTGTTGGGTCTTAGTTCCTATGCGAGGGCTTTCTCTAGTTGTGGCAAGCGGGGGCCGTTCTTCATCGCGGTGCACAGGCCTCTCAGTATCGCGGCCTCTTGTTGCGGAGCACAGGCTCCAGACGCGCAGGCTCAGTAGTTGTGGCTCACGGGCCTAGTTGCTCTGCGGCATGTGGGATCTTCCCAGACCGGGGCTCGAACCCGTGTCCCCTGCATTAGCAGGCGGATTCTCAACCACTGCGCCACCAGGGAAGCCCTAGAGATTTCTTTTGTTTTATAATATAACCCTTTCTTCAAAACTTTTTTCAGAGTGGGCAGGAAGTAGCTGGGCCATTACAAGATTAAATCAAGAAGTATAAGATTAAATTTGAACGTTTTAATTCTGGAGAAGGATAAGCCTAGAGCATTCCGTAATAAGCCCTCTTCCTTCTGCCTTCTCTCTAGAGAATCTAAGTTATTAAACCCAACTTCAGACATTTCTAGGAAATCCTAGTAGAGGCAGCCTTTAGTCAGGTTCATCTTGAGAAAGCCAGACTGGTTTAAATCACACTAGTGAACACACGTCTGTCTCTCCGTCCGCTAGCTTGGATCCACCCGATCCAACTTCGGTGATTTCAAGTTATCATAGGTCTTTGCAGAGTGAATCAAAATAGAAAGTTGCCATGCATTCTCCTTTCCCTTTTAGTCAGGAGCAAAAGCACATGCATTAAAGAATAGGACGCCCTAGGTTCTTGGCTTTGCCATTGATTCGTCTCTTAACCTGTTCAAGACCCAGTTTTCTCCTGTGGGAAGTGGGCATGATAAAATTTCCCCAACTTAGTTCACAGGCATTTCAGAGCATCACCTCAAATATGAACAGAAACATACTGAAATATTTGTGTGTGAATTATTTTTTCTCTTATCTGACTTTTCTAAGTTTCTTTTGTATTACATTCTTTTTTTTCTATTACAAAAGTCTACAGAGCACTAAATTTTACTTCCTTTGTTACTTATGTCTCATATAAGTGCATGTAACTCCTGAACCAAAGATTATTCTATCCTGGACCTTCCTACCAAATTCTGGTATGTGAAGATTCTAGAGATTTCACACAGAGAGTGGCTATACTGTAGGTGGGTTTTAAAGGTAGAGAAATAAATTGATTCAATCTCTATGAAAGGCAGTTTGGCATTATCTATCAGGATTTTAAATGCACATGCCTATTGACATAGCAATTTCCCTTTTTGGAATTTATCATACATATTTATTCTGACTTATGCATAAAGGTATATGCACAAGAATATTAGTTTAAAGGTAGTGTTTGGGAGCAAAAAAGGGAGATAATGAAATGACCATCAATAAGGACTGATTAAACAAGTTATCGTACTTTGTTTGGTGGATAGTCATATGTATTAATTCAGAATGATTAAGTGAGAAAAGCAAGGTACAAAGAAATATACCATTTGGGTAAAAATAAAACAAGGACAAAAATCACCAAAAGTGTGTGTGTGTGTGTGTGTGTGTGTGTGTGTATAATCATTGTGTAAACATGCTCATAAATGCCCAGACACGGCTTTGAAGAGAGCGATTACCTTTAGGGGAGGAAACCGGGGGCCAGAGTTGGAAGATAAAATGTCTTTTTCCATTACACTATTTTGTACTGCTTGAATGATCATGTGCATATGTTATTTGTTTTGCCAAAAAAACCCAATAAAAGTAAAAAATGCAAGACTGATTACTAATCTGGAAGTTAGTAAAATATTTTCTTTAACTTTCTATGCAACAAATATTTGTTTAAAAATAGCTGAGATAAAATAGATAGTGACTTTTCTTCTCTTGGAAGAAGAATGACACTGGTTTTTGAGAACGCCACTGTATTCCCAGTGAATGTGGTTTATATTTTGGATGTTGACTTGTCTGAGATATTGTCTTGATCTCTTTTTAATGGGATTATACAGTCTGTTTCTGAGGTGCAGTTTCTTCCTCTATAAATCCCCCCCCCCAAAGTGATGTTTTTGGGGATATGTCTGATGTAGACGAACTTTGTAGGGACTAAAATCACCTCGCTTTTTTCTTTTATTGGTCCAAGTCAAAGCTTTACATGTGTTCCTTTATTAGAATTCTGCTAATCTACTTTAAACTGATTCTTGTCTGAAGTTTAATTTTGCCACAAACATCTCAGTGATGCTTGGCACAACTAAATAAAAAAAAAACAAACTTGCCTTTATTTTCAAGCCATCTAATCAACTGACCTTCTTTTTTCTCTGGTTATTTTGATATTTCACTGAACACATAGTAATGAATCCCAACCTTAAATGAACCCAAGTGTTCAGCCTAGTTATTTTAAGTGCTTTCATGCTGTCCTGACCTGGCCCTGAGCATTTAAAAAATTGTTTTTACCTAATCAGGGTTTTGAACTTATTGTTTCTGCATTTATAGATAACAGGGTTCCTCAAAACTCGAGAGACATATGTTTCTGAAACTTCAAATACATTTTTTTAAACTTAAATTGCTTGGCTCTTGTCAAGGTTCATTTTTTTTATATACTTTTAATGACCCATAAGCGTTATGTTTATAAAGATGTCTTTTTTATTAATGTTTAAGTTAAAGATTTTTTATTGTGTCCGCACATACTTTTCATGAAAAAAGAGGTCTTAATTGTATGATTGAAAAGAAAAATGCATGCTGCTTAGGCTCCTTTCCCTCCCATCACATATACCTATACATTTGTGTGTATACATTTGTGTATTTCATGTGTACACATGTATATTCATGTACATAAGTATGTTTGTATATTTATGTATATATATATATCTTCTATCAGAACTGTACATATTGGTTCAGTTGTTTTATGTTTCCCCGTTATATGTTGGTCTAAAGGCTAAAGTCTACAGTGTTGTTAGTTTTAAGAGCTCTATCGGTTATAGAAGTGTGTGGTCCTGTCCACACCCTCGACTCCTGGCACCGAGAGGTGCTTTACCATATCCTTCCTCTCAACATGCGCCCCTGCCTGTGAACAAATGCTCAGTGCATTTTCACTGCAGGTGCATGATGCTGGCTGTCGTTAAGGATCTACTTATGGAAACAGTTCCTCTGGGACTATACTTCTGTATTGAAGTGACTGATGACTCACCATATACATAGAATTTGTGAGAAAAAGGGGCTGATTCTTCCCACGGGGCGTGCGTGCGTGTGCGTGTGCGTGTGTTAAAGTTAAGACAAGATGCGACTGTGGGGTCACTCTCTAAAGAGAGTTGAAGAAAAGCTAGCTAAAAGTGGGGAAAGTGCTCAAATTATTCAAGTCCAGGAGCTTTCTGGTTGAATCACACATTAAAGGGAGCCATCTTGGATTATTGGCAAATTGTAGGAAGAATAATTTTAATCCGAGTCCAAGGCTATGACTGCAGTTCTGACCCAGGAGGGCCTCCCTGTGGGACACATACCCTCGCTGATCTTGGAGATAAAGGAAGAGGGTCTTATTGAAAAAAAGCCAAGCTTATAATTTAAACTAGACACCACTGTGGTGTCTAGTTATGTACACAACTGCATAGTTAACATTCTAAGATTGTTCACAACTTGGTAAACGAAGTCTTACCGAGAGAGAGATTGCAGAAGTTTCTGGTTAAAGCAGAGTAGCTTTGTTTTTTTTTTTAAATCCTGGCTCACATAAACTTTTATCCTGCTCACATAACCATCACCTCTTTTATTATCAAGGCACAATGTAAGTTTTTGCCTTTTTATATATCAATATTAGTCTTTTCACAGTTTCAGAGGTAAAATTATACTGTGACATTCTCATGAGTTAGATAAACCAACAGTGCTTGTTATAAGGTATATACCATGTACCCATCGAGGTGATGAATACTGGTAAACTAAAGCAGATTCTTTACTTTCTAGGGTGGAAAGAAGTTTATTGGTCCCTGCTGGGGAAGAGATTGCTCTCTTTGCCAGTGCTTTCCTGAAAAGGGGTCTCGGGTAAGTGATGTAAAAATCAGCATGGGAAATGGGAGCGGGAAACGGGAAATTGCTAATCAAAGGGCATAAAGTTTCAGTTACGCAAAATGAATAAGTTCTAGAAATCTTCCGTCCAACGTTCTACCCACTCTCAGCAATAATGTTTTGTTCACTTAAAATTTTGTAGAATCACCTTGTACAGAAAGGATCCTGGTGCAAATGGTCCATGCCGGGTCGCCATTATTGATATTCATGTTGTATATCAACATTTTAAAGGCTCTGTTTGAGAAGTTCTGCAGTGAGTTAAAAAAAAAAAAACCTACTTAACTTTGTTTAAAGTAGTGTTTCCAGACATTTGACCACATGATTCTTTTCTGGACAACATCTATTAAAATCCCGTGGAATAGTGTTCTGTAATCGAAGTGAGAGCTGCATTTATCATGTGCTTCTTATGTGCCAGGCACTGTCCTATGTGCTCAAAATGCTTTAGCTCACTGATCCCACACAACAACTCTCTTCCCATCTTATGGTACCATCTTTGCAGTATCGAAGACTTCAGCACAGAGCAATTAAGTCCACCCAGGACGGTGCTCTAGATGACTACACCCGATTCTCTGCCCTGAGATGCACAGTAACCCTTACAGTATATAGGGTCTCTTACACATTTATTTATGAACCTCTCTCGTATATTCTGACAGCAGCAATTGGCAGGTACTAACTCATCCTTTTGATTAAAAATACTCCCACAATCTTCCAAGAAAAAGAGTATGTTTCAGAAGATTTGGACAGTTTTTGAGTCAGATCAGTGATCGTTTTGAAACATGTCCAAATCGATCCCACAGGGCTGTGTGTGACACTCAAAAAACACACATCAGTAAAGATGAGTCAACAAGGAGGTGAAATGTTACCTTTCTGAGAGAAAGGACCATTTTTTCTCCCACAGCATTGCTTTATCGCCACACGACTTGTGTGATACATGTGCAGGTCCTTCGTTGTGTTCTTGCTGTAAGCAGCTACCTTGTGGAGCTGAAGTTATGGCAGATCACTTTCTGCTTAAACGGATTTGTTTCTTCTTCAATAAAATTTTGGTGATCAGAATTTATCTCGAGCTTTTTCCAGCCACTTTCATGATACAATTTAAAAACTGCATTTCCAGGAAACAAAGTTAGGACCCTAAAAAAGAGCAGAAGTGCTTTAGCTTTTTTCATGTCAATAGACACAATACTCAGGAAAAAAGCCTGGCGTTTGTGTGAGGTTGTCCATGTAAACGTGCCAAGATTTTAAGACCCTTCGAGCTTGAGGCCCAAGAAAAATGTAGTGATCAGCTCCGTGGCAGGAATGGGATGCGGACACCACAAAACAAAGAGGGACAGTTGTTTTGATGAAGCCGGCTAGGTGTGGTCATCTGATTTAATGATGTCGAGACATTTTTTTTTTTTTGCTGTCACAGCTGGTTGGAGGGGGGTGCTACTGGTTCTAGTGAGTCACAGGCCATGGATGCTCTTCAGTGTCTACAATGCACAGGACGGCCCCACATGAAAGAACTGAAAGAACTAGCCATCCTCAAACGCCAGTAGTGCCAAGGTTGAGAAACCCTGCTTTAATCCTACAGCAACTCTCCGAGGCCAGTAGGATTATTACCAGTATTTCCATTGGTCAGTACAAGGAATCTGGATTTACAAGAATTTTAAATAACCTGCTACTATGTGGAAGAGGCAGGAACCACCTCCTGGTATTTGGTCTCAGCCCCCGAGTTTGCCCCGTGATCAATGAGAAGAGGATTACACTCAGGTTCAAGCACCAGTTTTAGCCTTAACTTTTGGGAGCCCTAGTGGCGGCTTGAATCTGCCCAAGCCTGGCAGTTTCCTCTGCCCAGTTTTCTCATATTTACCTGCTTGGTGCTTTGTCTTCTGTGTCCTTGGGCCGTAAAACCATTGTAAGCATTTGCACGTCTAGAGGATGCTCTGTCTCTCCCATCACACAGTCTTCAGCGCCGTGGGTCAGGAGGGCTCACGGGGGTGGGCTGCGCCCCACCCCGCTGTCTGCGTCCCTGCTTCTGGGTGGTCAGGGAGAGCTGTGTGCGGAGCACCGCCAACCTCTGCCCTTCCTGGCACAGATGGGTCCTTTGTGACGGCACACGTTGCTGGTGATGTTTTCCAGCTAGGAATTTGGGAGCGTGGCTTGTGCATACCCGGCAGGTGGTTTGGAGGCGACCAGCCAACTCGCCCATCGTCTCTCGAGCCGCAGTGACAGCTCAAGGTGCACTATAAAGATAGGAACGTACTGAATTCTGAGGGTTGAGGCTCTGCCCGAGGCGGCATAGCACGTGAGTGGAACAGCCAAGCCTTCCTAAGAAGGAAATGATTCCTCTCATATGGTTGAATGGCTGAGTGAGTGGTTTTTTCAGCCCCAAATCAAAACTGCTGTGTCTGCAGCGAGGGCTGGGTGCCAGGCTGGGTGAGGGTTTCAATTGGAGATGGAAGCTGAGGTTTGAGGGGGAGTTGGGATGCATTAAAGGGCAGGTGCCAAGGGGGGCTCCTTCATCTCACCGCTGTACCCCTGGAGGCTCACAGCCCAGCCTCAACACGTGTTCTCATCAGTAATCACTGTGACCTCCCGTTGGACCATCTCCTGCTGCATCAGCTGGGCCACTCACTCTCCCATGAACATAATCTAAATATTCCCACTCCTCTACCTTTTTATTTTTTTAAAAGAATAATTATAGTAGTTTTTATTATAATATTCATATATGCTTATTATAGACCATTTAGATAATACTGGAAAACTAGAAGGCACAAAATAAATCATCCATGGATTCACTACCAGGAAGCAGTCACTCAATATTTATTAATTTTTTGACACACCACCTCTACCCTTTTCTTGAAAGCCTTCCCACTTCCACTCGGCCTCCATCTTGAGCCCTCCTCAAAGGAGCTCAGAAGAGACGCTGCCCCCATAAGGCCTCCTGCCTGTCCCAGCCGGTGTGGATGGGTCCCCCCGTGTGAACCTGCTTCCCTTCCGTGATGCTTCTCGTACCCTGACCTGGAGCTCTGCTTGGGTTCGAGTGTGGATATGTCTGACCCTCTTGATTAGATTGTCAGCCTATGCTCCTTAAAGGGGGCTGTGTGGACATGTGCGAAATGTTTATGCTGGCTCCCAGCCCATCGTGGATGCTCTAGAAATAGAAGTTGCCTATGTTGGTTTCTCCTCCTTGAGAGATGGGGGTCCTTTTTTGGTATTTCTTTGAGGTGATCACAGTAGATGGCACCTAACAGGTAGTTAATAAATACACATAAATCAATAACTTAAAATTCAGAGTTCATCCTGGACAGGATTTGGGAGCCTGAGCTGGTGGCCACATGCAGCATGTACGTGGGGACACCCGCCAAGTCCAAAGGAAACGGGAACGGAATTAGTGGGAAGTCTCTCCCCTGAGTCTTTTTTCCCCTACACACAACATGTAAACCTGGTAGTAAGTGACCCTCTCACAGAGCTCAGATTTTCTTGGAATTTCAGGTAGGGCCAGAAATAAGCACTTTGAGCCACAGAAAGGAGCATGACCGTTGCTGTACTCAGACCTTTTAAAGGTTCAGTAGCATCAGTGTGGGACACTGGGGCTTACCCCTTTGGTCTTTTTGGTTTGCAGAGCCCTCACCTGGGAAATAAGGGTTTGTACTGGAGGGCTGGTCCTGTCCCTTCCAGCCCTAACACCCTGTGGTTCTGTGATGTGCGGCACGACTTTTTACATGTGACAGCGATTTAATGGCTTCCAAAATACTTTGTGACTCTGCCTAACGTTTACCCAAACATCATTATGGTCCCTCTTTAAGGATATGAATGAGGTGGACTTGGGCAGGATTTTAAATTATTCTTTATCTGTTTCAAGGGAAGAATCTCTGTTTCTTTGATGGAGGTCTTCTTGTAGGGAAACTTACATATCTTCATAGACTAGGATGCGACCTTTTGTAAGTTCTGTTTTAGTAACTAGTTTGATAATAAAGACACCTTCTATACTTTTTTCCAGAATAAAATATATTTGTATTGTTTTCCATTCAAGGGAGTCTAGTAACTGTTAAGTCAATAGAACTTTACAATTTGGTAGTTTTATACACAAGAAGGTCAAATGGCTTAAAACTCAAGGCCTGTCTTAGTTTTTTTTTGGTTTGAAAACCCAAATCACACATTAGCAAACCAGTCTTTCCTTTGGGACTTTTAAATCACTAAAGTATATACAAGTATCTTTCTTGCAATTTCATTCACTTTTTCCTCACACTCCTAAGAGCTTGCATTCCATTATAAAAATGGAATTTCCTTGGGTAGTTTTAACTGTTGTTAACATTTTTCATATCATTAAATTATTTGCACACAAAGTTCTAGAATTCAACCTCTTTATCACTCACACAGCTGCGTTCTAGTACACTCTCTAACTGTAGCCTGATAAATGGTTCAGAGCAATTATTTTCATGTCCCAAAGTTTGCGTAAGTCAATTATGTTACATTTTGATAGAAGCAAGTTCCAGTGACAATGGAGAAGTTGGCAAATTTGGTCTGTCACCACCCCTTCGTGTTTTGGTTCTGATTTCTTTTTTCTTGCTGCTTCTTTCTCCTCCAAGCACCAACTCCCTAGCTCCTTGTGTCTCTACTGGAGAATTCTCTGATAGATGCTGACACACTCAGCGGCCTTCAGGGGACAGCAGGTGACCTGAGTGAGGGGCCCTGGGAAGGGTCCTCAGCTTTGGGGACCATATGAGGAGCAGAGCAGTGCGCTTGTCATGTAAAGGCATCAGAATTCAGAATTAAACAAACAACATAGTGCCTAACAAACAAATTTCCTGGTAGAATTCAACCCGCCACGTGCCAGCTTGTAACTGGTTTAGCTTGTTTAAGTATTCTCCTTGTCATGAATATTAAGCTTAAATTTTGAAGAATGGAAAACTTGCAGAAGTTAAAAGAATGAATCTTTTATGTCAGTGCATGAGGAAGTATTTCTGAACAGGGTACGGGAGACCCGGGGGGTAGAGGGGGAATATATGCCTATCGTTTTATATTATTTGGCCTATTAGCTGTCACTAATAGCTGATATCTATACAGAGGAATAACTCCAACTAATTAACATGGCTTTCAGCATGCTTGACAATCTCTCTCTTTAGATCCAGCATTTGTGCTTGAAAAAGGAGAGAAAACAAGCTCATATTTGCCTGCTACTTTCATTAAATAATTTGCCAGTATTTTTTACCAAACAGGCCAAGTGTACAAAACCTCACTGAGGAATCCTAGTTGCAGAGGAGGTCTGAAGGTAGATTTTGGCATCTCTGCCCCAGTCAGTCACCTCATTAAACGGGCAGTGATTTGCAGCCTGAACCCTTGGTCTCCTGTGTGGAGTTCAGTCCCATAGCAACGATGATTGCTGAGCTCTGCGACCCAGTGTGAACCGTGGCCAGGCAGGCGCAGAGCTCAGCAAATGTGGGACTAGGCTGAACTTGAGAGGATCAAAGTCATTACCAAAGTGGAGTCAGCCTTTGTTGGTGGTGAGAAATAAGGTGCATCTCAAAGCAGGGCGTATTCCACGTAGGAACACAGGGAGTGGTGTTTGAGATTCTGAGAATACCTCTCTAGTGTAAAGGTAGCATCCGACTAAACTAGTTAAAATGCTGAATTACAGAGTTTTTAGGAAAGAAAAGTGTATTTCTCCTTTCAAATACCATTTTCAATAAGTTGCCAAGAAATCCACAGGGAAACAGCTATGTCTCCAAGGTACTCTTTTGCCACTCCTCTGTCATACATACATGAACTTGCAGTTCACTCAGCAAATAAACATTCATTCATTCCATTCATTCAGCAAACAGCCATTGAGCATTCACCATGTGCCAGGCATCTGACGAGGCTGTGAGACCTCGGGGATAAATAGCACAGTCCCTGTGGCCTGGAGCTCGGTTTCCAGCAGGAGAGACAGATTCACCTCCCAGCCATTATTTCTGGCCTGATGAGTGCCAGGCGTGGGGTGGTCTAGGTGCTTGGGATGCATCAGGGAAGAGAACAGACGAAGATCCTTGTGCCCTCCCCAGGTGGATATTTGGTGCCCTACCTTGATTTTGCACTGGAGCCTGTGTGTGTGGTAGACAGTGCCAGGAAGCTTGGACCTGGTGGAACCGGCAGTCAACTAGCAGTGGCCTGGTGGAAGCATGGTGTGTTCATTCCTAGGGCCGCTATAGTAATGACCACATATCTGGTGGCTTTAGACAACAGAAATTTATTTTCTCACAAGTTCTAGAGGCCAGAAGTCCACCAGCAGGGTGTCACCATTGCCATATGCTGTCCATAGGCAATAGGGGAGACCCCCATTCCCTGCCTCTTCCAGCCTCTGGTGGCTGCCGGCGTTCCTTGGCTTGTGGCTGCATCACTCTCATCTCTGCTTCCATCTTCACATCAGCTTCTCCTCTGTGTGTCTGTTTCAAATCTTCCTCCATGTCCCTCTTATAAGGATACATATAATGGCATTTATACCTATATAACGCAGGACAAAATCCTCATCTCAAAATCCTTAACTTTACCACATCGTTTGCCACCTAAGGTGATATGCACAGGTTCTGGGGTTAGGGCGTGGACATACCTTTTTGTGGCCACCCTTCAAACCACTGCAAGTGTTTGGGCAGAGAGAACAGCCCCTACTGAGGCCCTGAATTGAGAAGGAGACGGGGTGGTATGTTTGGTGGACCAAAAGGTGACTGGAAAGGTTTGATCCTGCAGGTGAGGGAGCAAGTGGTAAGGGATGCAGTTGAAAAAGCAGAGATACAGTTTATGCTGAAGAATAAGCAGAGGATTCAAAAGATTCTAGGAAGAGTAGAAACAGGTTGAATTTGCGTTATAAGAAGATCGTTCTGGCAGCTCTTTGGAGAATACAGGGATGGTGGTGCGGGTGGGAGCAACATTAGGAAGGACGTCAGGAGGCCGCCATCGCTGCCCCGGTGGAGGTCACGGTGCCTTAGCAAGGGCGTGGGCGTGGGCGTGGACAGAGAGGATGGATGTTGGAATGTTTGGGAGGCAGACTGGTCGGGAGAAGGAGGCTCCATGCAGGGTGGTTGGGGGTTAGGGTTAGAGGCGCCCAGGGTGCCCAGGGGCATGAGAGCAGCTGTGTGGGTGGCGGCCTCTGGCCGAGGAGCACGTTTTGGGGGATGATCCTGAGTCCAGCTTTGCATGTGGACGTGTGGCCGGGGGTCCTGAAGGGCGTCCGGGTGAGCGAGGGAAATAGAGGGGGTGCTCAGAGTTGGACGTCATTGACCCCATAGAGATGGATGAGTTTGCCCAAGAGAAAGCGAGAAGAGGGGAGGGCGGCCCAGTGGAGTTGCAGGGGCAATCCCACCCAGCCCGCCTGCCCCCAGAGGAAGGGAGACACAGGCAGGAGAAAAACAGGGCCAGGGCCAGGGGCAGGGACACCAGGAGAGCAGAGCAAGGAAGAGGGAGGGAGAGACGCCTGGGTTCAAGCTTCTCAGGCGCCGACCAGGAGCTCTCAGCGCTGCCTGTTCCGTTCCCACTGCAGGTGGGCGATGGTGGGCTGATGTTGCCGTTTCTAAAAATGGGAAAACCACTCTTCCCATGACCTGGCTCAAGGGGTGACCTTATTTTTTTTTTATTGAAATATGGTTGATTTACAGTGTTTCAGGTGTGCAGCAAAGTGATTCGGTTTTATACACACACACACACACACACACACACACACATTTTAAGATTATCTTCCATTTTAGACTATTATAAGATATTGAATATAGTTCCCTGTGCTATACAGTAGATGGGGGACCTTATTTATTGTTCGGTGGCAAAGCCGTGTCTTCTAGTTCTCAGTGCAGTGTTTTTTTCCCACTGCACCAAGCTGCCTCTTAAGAAAACAGCTGATCTTTTTCTTATATTTTGTATCTATATCATAGGAGATGATGGATGTTCACTCCACTTATTGTGATAGTCATTTCGTGATGTGAGTTAAATCATTATGCTGTACATCTTTTTTATCTTTTTTGTTTATTTGTTTGCTGCACCGTGCGGCTTGCAGGATCTTGGTTCCCCGACCAGGGATCGAACCTGGGACTCAGGAATTCCCACTGTTTTACTGAGATATAATTGATACACCACTGTGTAAGTTTAAGATGTACAGCATAGGGAATTCCTTGGTGATCCAGTGGTTAGGGCTCCACGCTTTCACTTCTGAGGGCTGGTTCAATCCCTGGTCAGGGAATTAAAATCCCACAAGCCGTGTGGCACGGCCAAAAAAAAAAAAAAAAAGAACGTGGAAGAAAAAAAAGATACAGAAAATATAGCTTATTAATTGAATAAAAAGACATTAATAAGTGAGTTTTACCTGACTGGTTTGGAAGACCACCTTATTGTCCTGCTTATGTTTGTGAAAAAAAAATAGTATTCATTTTATATCCATTAAAAAAAAAAAAAGAACACAGCTGAAGATCCTGAGTCAGCGTTACTACAGGCTAAACTGACAAATTTATGCCCTCATTGAGTGAGGTGAACTTAAGGTACAAGAAAATACTCTGCCATTGCAGTCCGGTCTCCTTGGATTGTCTACTCTTTGAGTAAAACCTTTTTGTTACTTATTTTATGATCCTTCTAGATCTCCAGCAGTCCTTACATCTGTGATACAGGAGGACCCTGGAGGCACCAGCTCTTTAGCTGCGCATTGATTCCCGTTTGAGGGTTTAAGTGATGTTATAGTGCCACCTAGGGGCTGAATCGTTAAATTACAGTCAAGTGTTTAAAAAGGCAGAGGGGTGCTGCCGAAGGCTTCTTTGCTGATTTTAATAATAAAAGGCCATGAGTATATGTTTAGAATTTATACTGTGCAAGGCAGTAGCCAAGGTGCTGAGGTGGTAATAAAAATTTACACGGATTCCTGGCCTCAAAAATCTTACTGGACGACATCACCCCAAGCAGATATTAAAGTAACATGCACAAAACAATAATGGGAAATGGGTGCTGAGCCTATTTAGGTATTATGTTAATTGTTTGAGGTTGGACATGAGAGTTTGTACCAGAGTGAGATTAATAAGGACTAGGGTGAAAAGGGAAGCATGTATGACTCTGCTTCCCCAGGTGGTAGCCAAGTGGCCTTGGGTCACTTGCTTCATCTCTCTGAGGCTCAACTTCCTCATTTCAGAATGAAAAAGTAGATACAGGATGACTTTTTGCTTTAAGGATGTAAGGACTCCATGAGAAGAATGCACAGTGCTGTGTCAGTGCCCAGAATGGAGTAAGTGCTCAGTGAAGGGTACGCTAACGTCGTCATCATCATTTTCATCATTGCTGTCATCATAGTTTTGGTTGGAGGAAGGTTGAATTTGAGCTACAGATGGACAAAGGCTGCTATTGCCTCAGGCAAACAGAAGGCGCAAGTGTAATTGGAGCAGAGGGTGTAGGTGTGGACACACAGGGACTAGGGTTGGCTGGGGTGGAGGAAGGTAGACTGTGCTCATGGCAGGTGTTGATGGAAGCAATAACACAGCAAAGGGAAGATTGAAGGTCAGTTGACAGTTACATGTGGAAATGGGGAGGAGACTGGAGGTAGAGAAGCTGGGGAGGCTGGTGCTTGTGTCCCCGACCTGAGATGACCAGACCACGACCCAGGGTCTCCACGGTGGGATGAAAGAAAGACAGACACCTGAGATTTAATTCAAAGAAAGATGTGATAGGCTTGGTCTTGGGACGGAATGGATAAGGAGGGAAAGGGGGATTACCAAAGCTGACAGCTGCGTGGGGAGTTTAAATGATGGAAGGAACCAAGTTGCCGTCTGCTGAGTCAGGGAAGAAAAAGGCAGGGAAACTAGTCTGGGATGATGAGCTCACCTCTGATATGATGAGTGTAAATTTACAGGGAAGGAGATTCAAGGAAGTTTCTAGAAAACAGATGGGACTAGAAAATTAGATTTGAGAACCACAAAATTGGAGGTCTTTAACTCATTTGATGAATACCATTGTTTCCCCCCCAAAAAAAACTTCATAAGAGAAAATAAAATACATCAAGATAAAATTTTTAAAATATTTACAAATAAGGCTGGAAGCAGTTGAAATGTCGTGGTAGGCAGAGCGTGAGTGTGGTTTAGTGCAGGGACCCTCCCTGGTGCCAGGATGACGCCGTGGAAGGAGGTGAGGTTTGGAGAGAAACTGACTGATCCAGGTATGAACTCAAGCTCACTAGGCACCTCAGTTTGAGTAAGCTATACCCCCCTAGGCTTTCCTCATTTCTACAGGGATAAAAATCTCAGTGTTGCTGGTTGGATTAAGTGAGGAAAGGTAGGGACGCTGGGAGGCGCATAACCAAGCTTAATAAAGAAATACCTTCCCCTTCCTGCGACACTTTTGATGGTCAGTGTCATGATCTTATTGACCAAGGGTAATTTGGAAATTTATGTGTAACTAGTATAATAAAAGCATCTTTCTTACTCATTTGTTTTTTCGTTCATTCATTTATACTTCCTTGCACTGATTCTCTGGTTAAAAAAGAGCAAGAACTAGTTGCACAAAAAGTGTGTTTGCACATGCATTTGTCATTGTATATCTGTAGCTATTTCTCTCAATCCTCATACTGCTAAAATGACAAAGGATTTCTTAGATTTCTGTCATTCCCCATAGGGTTTGGGCCCTGGAGGCAAGCAGATCAGTGGCAGCCCAAAAGGCTGTTGTGGAGATTTGCGTTTTAAAAATGTACATATCCTCTTATCCATTGATCTCGTCTGCCAAATGTCGTGAAATAAAAATAGTTTGATCTTAGCCCAGCTCAAGAAACGTGCCTGACACAGACGATTAACAAGGCAGAATCCTAAAGGAATGTTCCGGCTTCAGAGAGCCAGGTGTAGGATTCCATGTCCACTCCGATCGCCTCCATCCTTTATTTGTACAGCTGGCCCGAGAGCCCAGTGCGCCTGTAGCCACAGTGGGGAGGCACGTATAACAGGTCTGATGACACGGTGTCAGCCTGGCCTTTGGGTAGAAGACGATGGCCTGGTGGCTTCCCATGGCATGCCAGAGCTTCCTCAGCTGTCAAGCCGATTGGCATTTCTGGATTTAGTGAATCCGTTTTCTGACTTCACTGTCTCTCACGGGAAGTCGGAAACCACAGAGGCAATTCCATGAAAAAAAAAAAAAAAGGAGAAATTCAGAGATCCCACATCTGGAAGCCAGCCATTCCCCTGGGCATTTTTTCTTTTTGCTACAGTGACTTCAGTGCAGTGGTCCATTGCCCATCGTGGGTGGAGGGTGCATGGGCAGGAGTGGACTATTTCTTTAAAAAATTTTTATTTTAAAGATGCAAAATTCCTGTGATTATTTAATGATTCTGTAGTTATAGAAATGTCTTTTCTGGGCTTGTTATTTATGTATGCCCCTTCATCCTGAAGTTAATTCTGGTGTAGTCTGATAAATTAGTAAGCTCAACTATTTACTTTTAAAATCGTCTTCTTTTACTGACTCCTTCTTTTACATGAAATAACTTAATGAAAGTGGAATTGTTCTCTCCATCACTGTGGATAAATTATTTACTCAAATTGGGTGAACTAACAATGACTATTTCAAAGATTGGTGTTTGGGAAGTGTCTGTGAACAGCTTTCTGACAGATTTAATACTGTTATACAAGGTTTAGAGTATTTTTTACATTTATCCTATAATAAAATACCTATTAAGAGGAAAAAACAGCACTGCATAGAAAACAAACCACAGTCTGCCCCGTAAAAAAGTAGGCATTTAGTGCTTTCTGTTAGTTTTTTCACTTTTCAAGGTAGGGGTTGTGTTTGCCATTTAGCATGGTTGAAAAGAAGATGGAGGACACCTGTGTCATATCTCAACAACAATAGACACCAGACATTACTGGGTTTAAGGCCACTGCTTTGCTCGCCCCAGCGTGGAATCATCTCAGATCTGCATAGCTGTTCTCAGCCAGACTTCCAGGAATGTCAGTTTAGAGACAGGAGAAAGCAGATCCTTTTCCTCCTTTACAGTCTTCCTTTGGGTTGGGTGGGTGGGTCTGACATTATTTTATTTTTTATTATTTTATTAAGTATTTATTAATTATTTTATTAATATTTTAAATTATTTTAAAATTATTTTATTTATTATTATATTTAAATTATTTTTAAGATTAATTATTTTATTAAGATTTTATTAACATTATTTTATTAAGTATTTATTGTTCTCTGCCTGTGTTAACATCGTGGCCTTGGGCACCTAGACTCTGTCTTCCAGGAGCTCACAGTCCGGTGGATGTAGGCCTGGGAACTTACAGACAAAGAGGTGATCACAGGAGCCAGTGAGAAGTGTTATTATAGAGGCGGCTTGGAGAGGCATTTAATTCTGAAGGGTTTGGGGCCAGGGCAGGAGATCAGTGGAGTCTTTCCGGGGCGGAGGGAGGCGGGGATTGAGAGATGACATGGAGGGCATGGGAGGGACACTTCAGGGACAAGACACCGAAGTCTGTGAAAGAACAGAGCTTGTTGAGAAACAGCAAGGATGTCGGTGTGACGGGTCAGGGCTGGGGGAGGAAGGGGAAGGGAGGGAGGAAGAATTTAATAATGCAAATTACCATCCCTCGTTGTACTTCTGTTTGGGAGTGTTTTAGATGGCACTTTCTCAAACCAGGACACATTTCTGTGTTGAATGGAGTGTTCTGTGTTTTTTTTGTGTGGTACGCGGACCTCTCACTGTTGTGGCCTCTCCCGTTGCGGAGCACAGGCTCCGGACGCGCAGGCTCGGCGGCCATGGCTCACGGGCCCAGCCGCTCCGCGGCATGTGGGATCTTCCCGGACCGGGGCACGACCCCGTGTCCCCTGCACCGGCAGGCGGACTCTCAACCAGTGCGCCACCAGGAAAGCCCTTGAATGGAGTTTTATCATTCTTGCCCCTGTGCTGAATATTTCCACTCCTTTTGTTTTCTCCCCAAAGTTCCATTAGCTCCCTGGATCCAGCATCGCGTGTCTAAAATGAAATACGTTAAAGAGAATTATAGCAGGTGAATTGGCTGTCCTCTCTGTTACCCTTTATGTTCAAACATGCATTTTGTTGTTTTTAAATAATACGTTATTGTGAAGTACACAAAAGATAATTTAGGAGTTTGTGTAAATTATATGTAAAACACAAAGATAATTTCCAAACTTAATGAAAAAGCAGTTATTTCTTGAGCCTTTAATTTAGGAAAAATGGGAGCTTTTCACTTATGGTAATTAATCTAAACCAAGTAAGATTAATTAAAACAGGTAGAAAAGGTCAGCTGAATTCATTATTTATTCTTACTTCTAGATTGTAGTTTAAAAATTGTATAATACCTAGAGAAAAGTAATATGCCCTCAAAGTGCCCCCAGATGTTTTGTGCCCATAGAATTGATTTTATATATTATTGTTGTCTTTTCTGTAACACATATTTATACATTTAAGCTTCCTTGAAAATGCTGAGCTTTTAGTATTTTTATGGCTACTCAGGAAATAGTAGCTATTATAATGATGATGAAAAAGCATGAAGAGAAGGGAAAGTACAAAGTATGATTTTGATTTATAAAATTTAGGCAGATGTTAAAGTTTGTCAGTAATGTTAGTAAGGTCAATGACAATGATGAAAGAAATCGTAATTAACCTTTATTTTAAAAGTCACATTTGCTGTTGGTAAGATGCTCACAAAACAGACTTTATCATTGCCCTGGTTTGCATTTCTCACTCTTGAGATGTGGTAATGTGCCATTTCTTGTATATCCGTCTAGAAATGTTCGTTTATAAACATATATGTTAAGAAAATGTATGTCCATTTGTTTCTCTACCGGTGGGATCATATGATGCATGGCTTTTTTTTCCCACTTAACAATGAACTATTTATAATAACAATCATGTATAATAACAATAGCTAGCATTACTGTGCAGGCACTATGCTAAACACCTTACATGCATTGTTCTTTTTATGTCCACAAGCCACTGACAGATAAAGAAGCTGAGGAACAGAGGGGTAAGAAACATGCCCAAGGTCCCACAGCTAGTAAGTGTGGGCCTGGGCTTCACACACAGGCGCTGACTGCAGAGCCTGGAACTCAGTCACTCTGTTTCTTCTTCATGAGCATCACAGGCTGTTCTATATCCATCCAGAGAGACCTAATTCATCCTTTAGTGTCTGGGCCCTGTGCATTTCCCTGAGGCCTATCACTTCAGTGCTCCTGTTTTTTTGGGGGGAGTTAAGGGGAGGTCTCCAGCTGCCAGTCTCTTCATCTCTTTGTCTGTGGGCTTTCTCAAAGCCCCAGGAGCAGACACTTCCCACCCACCATCAGTGGCCCTCCACCAGTGAGGTAAACACCCTAACTCCCTCACCCCGGGCCAGATAACTCTGAGGTGTGTATTCTACCTTGACACCCAGAGTCTCTGCTCTGGGTTAAACTCCAGTAACCCACGGTGGTAACTGGCTTGATAACCACAGCCTTATGGGCTGCCTTTCCTTCTCTGTGTCACATCCCTGCTCCTTCACCCTGTCTCCTTCTCATCATGTCTCCTTTATTCTCAAATAAACCGTTTGCATTGATGCCGTGTCCTAATTTGCTTCTGGGGCACCCAGACTAAGACGCCTGTGCGGTATTTCATTGTATGAAGATACCATAATTTATTCAATCAGTTTCATTTGGGATTTTTATGGGATTTCCAGTTTTTCTTGATATTACCAAAGATGATGTGGTGAATATTCTTGCATTATTGTCCTTAGACCAGGACAAGCAGGGCTCCTGACCCCAGGCCCCGCCTCAGGCAGGGCCCCACTGGGGACCAGGACCGATGGGTCCCAGTATCTGTTTCTTCCCTTCAAGGTTGTTAAAACTCAAGACAGTTTAGGTGATACAAACAAATTTTATTTAACACCTCATGAAGTGGGCAGCCTCTGTTCCCGAGGATCCAGAGAACTGCAAAATGGGGAGAAATCAAGAAGCCTTTATAGGATAAAGAATAAGGAACAAGGAAGAGAAAAATAGAAATGAATAAGGAACAAGGAAGTACGCATAGAGCCCAAAGTTGGCTTGGCGTCTGGCAATTAGCTGCCTGGATAGATTCCATTTCTGTTTATGAGGAGCATTTACAGGGGCACAGAAGTTACATAAGTTTGCTGAAGTGGCACCCCGGCAGCAGCGGTGCCATCTTGGGCTTAAAAGTAGTTTCAACAGGATGCTCTCTGACCCTTTATCCAGTGGGTGTTGACCACATGAGGAGCTCTGGGGTTCATGCTCTTGGGCTGGGCTGGGGCCCCATGGCCGGGCCCTGGTATCCAGAGGGTGGCCGCCTAATAGGACAGTCTCATTTGCCCGCTTGTGGGATTTTGTTCTTCGTTCATGGAATTCCTGAGATTGGGTCACCAGAATGACACTGATACACTGATTTCAGGTGACTCAAATTTTTATGTAGGTGGGACTCTCCAAAACATTTTTCCCTGGGCCCCATACACCCAAAGGATAGCCCTACATTCTTATACAGAGTCCTGTGCACGGTTAGAGTCGAGCACTGAGGTTGAAATTGCCCAGAGGTTTAAAAGTTCTAAGCAGGTATCTCCTGAAATCCACTCAACTTTTCTCTCCACATATCAAGACTTACTTGCTCTTTGAATGCAGTTATCCATGTTGTTTGGGTCGGGAAAGGGGATATTAAATGATTTTTTCTTAAATCTTTGGAAAATTTTTAAAAAGCATAAAATAATTGCAGGTGACAGCCTGACTTCAGATGGATACAGAGTGTTTTCAAACTGTAGTGAAATAAAGCATGGATTTTGACATGTGTTAGACAACACAGCTGGACGCATTAGCCACCACAGGGCATGGTGTCATGTGACCAGATAACCCTGCATCGGCGAAAGCCTTGTTATAAACGTCTCATTATAAAGCTTCTCTTTACCTAATCAAAGAGTATTATCTTAAGAATGCAAAGCGAGTTATTTAAAAAAACATATGAATCTAAGATACTTTCTGCTCACATCAAATTATAGACAGAGATTGAAAGCTGAGTCTAGAAGCATCATTTAGAAACCCTGATTTTAGATTCTTAAATGCATCTGAAGAGCCTCATTGTTCCCATGAGTTGATTATTTCATAAAAAGTAAACAAGTTTGAATGTGTAAAATCAATCTGTATGTCATAAAGATTAGATTTGATAGAATAGCTTTTTGCAGCATTCAGAAATCACTTTCCCAATCATACAGGGCCCTTGTAGAGTGTGTCTGGAGCGGATGGGTGGTCAGGCTGGACCACTAAGCCTGTGAGCATAGTCACTGCCACGTCTATCCCTCATTCATTCATTCATTCCTGAGCCAAAGGTCACGGTAGATGGTAGATGGAAGACTTAACTGGTGAGCAGATATCCCTGCCCTTATGGTGCTAGTGTCTAGTTGGAGAGCAGACAACAAACTGATGGGCAAATACATAATTTCAAAAATGTGAAATGCTAAGATGCTAAGAAGGAAGTGGACAGGATACCCTGAGGGAGACTAATGGGGGTGAGGATGAATTGGGAATCCTACTTCCCTGGTGGCAGTTTAGGAGAGATCCACGTTATGTGCAGATCTAGAGAGAATGCTCGCACCGAGGCCCGAAGACAGAAAAGAGCAGCGTGGCTGGGACTCAGTGAGTGTGGGGTGGGCACAACTTGGGGTGCAAGGGAGTCTGGGGCCATACCCTGTAAGGCCTGGAAGGGAGGAGCACGAGGTTTATTCTACATGTAGTGGGAAGACAAGGAAAGTTTAAAAAGCAGGGCCATGCCATGATCTGATTTCTGTTGTTTTTTTTAAAAATAAATTTATTTATTTATGGCTGCATTGGGTCTTAGCTGCTGGGCACGGGCTTTCTCTAGTTGCGTTGCTGTGCGTGGGCTTCTCATTGCGGTGGCCTCTCCTGTTGTAGAGCACCAGCTCCAGGCGTGCGGGCTCAGTAGTTGTGGCTCACGGGCTCAGTTGCTCCGCGGCATGTGGGATCTTCCCAGACCCAGGCATGAACCCATGTCCCCTGCATTGGCAGGCAGACTCTTTTTTTTTTTTTTTGCGGTATGTGGGCCTCTCACTGTTGTGGCCTCTCCCGTTGTGGAGCACAGGCTCCGGACGAGCAGGCTCAGCGGCCATGGCTCACGGGCCCAGCCGCTCCACGGCATGTGGGATCCTCCCAGACCGGGACACGAACCCGTATCCCCTGCATCGGCAGGCGGACTCTCAACCACTGCGCCACCAGGGAAGTCCCTCTGATTTCTGTTTTCATGTCACTTAAAGAGAGGCAGGGAGGAGGGTTAGAGGAAGCTGGAAAGCCATTTGGGAGCCTGGAATACTGGTCTCACTGATGCTGACCTGCAGGGTCACAGCAAGGCAGACAGTGAGGTGGGTGAGTTTCAGACCCATTTCGGGAGTGAAATGCTAGGAATTGATCATGGGTTAAATGTAAGTGTGGCAGAAGGAGGAATATCCAGGATGAATCCCAGGATTCTGGGGCTGGATTCTGGGTAGATAGAGACAGTGGATGGAGAATCAAATTTGGGGGTAAAATCAAAAGTTCCATTTTGGATTTTTTTAAGCTGAGGATACCATTGTATTCAAGGAGATGTCAAAGAGGCAGCTAGATATGATCATCTGGAAGTTAGAGAAACTGATGCTGAGACATACCAACCTTCCTACTCCTAGAAAGAGCTGTGAGACTCCCTGTCGTAACTGAACATTCATTCACTGCATCAGTGCATCTAAATGCAACAGAGAACAGGCTTAAAGGGAGCAAGGAGTTCCGCATCTTTGTCCCAGAGATGTTCCCACTGTGGGTTTAGGGGGGAGAACTGAGTTCCTGAAACTTCTTTGCCTAAAATAAAAGGTGATGTTTTCATTCATGGAAAGAAAGTTGGATTGCATAAAAATACTGTGACATGGAGAGCCTGATTCCAAATTATGGATAAGAAATTAGATAAAAGCAGCTAAAAAAGAAATGTTTCCCCCTAAAAGGGCAGACAAATTATGAGCCATTTGAAGTAAATAAAAGATCTGGCAGTTTTTCCTCACTCTTAACTTATGTCACTTACATAATGTTAATGAGACTTTGATTTTTAAAAATTCCTTACTGCACTAAACAGCTCAAGATTTATAAATTTCAATGGCAGTATGAAAATAGTAAGAGAACTATAATCAGTTTATAGATGTGTGTGTACATGCAGCAATTCAAATTTATTGTACAGCTTTGATTCAGATTGAAAAAGGCAACATTTTCTTTTTTTATAATTAATTGATCGTTCGTGCTTCTATTATTAGAGTTTGCTCCATCTTTAATTTTCCAGTCTTCTGTAAACCCAAGGCACCATATATTTTTTGTTAGAAAATATTACTTAAAAGTCATCCATCCCCCTGCCTTTTTAATCTTGCTTCTTAGGGTCAACCAGGACCACCAGGGCCACAGGGTCCTATTGGACCCCTGGGGCCACCAGGACCCATTGGAATTCCAGGAGAGAAAGGGATGAGAGGTGACAGTGGCCTTCCTGGAGCAGCAGGTGACAAGGGTGATAAGGTAAGCCTCTTCTTAAGTGAAAGATTCATATTAAACACCAGAATTGCTACGCCAGATTTTTTAGTAATCACGAGTAGTACCTATCTGAACCTTAGAAAAATCAAGTCTAAACTCCTCTTCGATATTCAATCCTCATTCCTAACCCCTTTCCAGAGGAGCATGCCTTTCTGGACCTTTTCTAGGCACTTAAATACACGAGTTTACCCAGTGAGGAGTGGTTTTCTTTATGGCTTTTTAAAACAACCTAACTGATACTATATGTATCATGCAGAGCCTTTTTTTTTTACTCAACCATATGGCTTGGAGATCATTTCATATCAATTTATGTAGATTGAATTTACTCCTTTACTCTATGATATGCCATAATATGGATAAAACTATATTTTATTCCCTGTTGATGAGAATTTGAGATCCTAGTCCGACTTCGTATAGTGCAAGTGTGCAAAAACAGTCCTGTAAATTGCCTGTGTTTACACTTAAGAGTTTGTTTCTCTAGGATACATAGAGTCTGACAAGTTGAATTTCCAGTTATAAGGTATTGAATGTATTCTTTGAACTAATATTGCCATGTTGGCTTCCTAAGTACAAAAAGAAAAGCACAAATGGTTGATTTCCAAATGTTGGCATTCGAGCTCCTTAATGAAAAAATAGATGACAATGACTGATAAGGTTTTTTTTTAAACAAGTTATTAATTATTAATGTTTTATGTAAATTAACCTGTTAATATAATAATTTAGTAGCTTTTATATCTTCGTTTTATTTTCTGGGATTTTAGGGTCTAACCGGTGTTCCTGGATTCCCAGGTTTGGATGGGATACCTGTAAGTACCCTTAAATTTTCTCCATTTTTTTTTTTTTAAAGAAGGGAGAGATACTCATCAAAGCCCTTAAAATCACATGTTTTGTATATATATATATAATATATTTATATGATATATATTATATATAATATATATGGCAAACTCTTCTTTATTTTCTTATTTTAGTAAATGGAAGGGTGCTTGCATTTCAATTTTGTGTAATAACTCTGAGACCAAAACATTTTACTTGAAGAACAAGGTTTTCAAAAAGACTGGAGAAAAGCATTCCAAAATATGAGCTCGTATACTTGTCAGGTCAAGTACAATGTTCTGGAAATAAATTTATACTCATTACAAAAGTTTTTATTTGCTGGTGAGTCCTAATGGTGGGAGTGGGCTTAAACCTCTCATTGCTGATATGAAAACTAGAGGAAAGAAGGAAAAGGTATTTGGCAGGGTTTATAATTCATTAGAGTCTTTCTAAGGATTTCAAGGTAGATTTCCTCCCTAATCTCTGAAAATACTCCAAACTAAATTAATTTAAATTGGGGTATATGAAAATAGATTTATTTATTTTTACTATGCTACATAGTTCTTGTGGGTGGGGAAGGAAGTTTCACAAAACTGAACAACATGTGAGTCACAATTGCCATAATTTGGGGACCCATATCGCAGAACCTTTTTGTTATGGTATTCTTGCAAAAATGCTTCACCTATCATTTTGTTTCTTGTAGGGGCACCCAGGGCCTCCTGGATCCAGAGGCAAATCTGGCGTAGATGGCTACAACGGCTCAAGAGGTGCTCCAGGCTTTCCAGGAGAAAGAGGAGCTCCTGGCCCACAAGGCTCCCCAGTAAGACAGCCACAGTTCAGCCTAGTGGGAATCTTAAGCGAAAAGGCCCTCCAGTGGGAGCAGGCTGGATGTGTTCGAGAAACAGAGTTATTACAAGTGTACTGGGAGCCTGGTGAACAAATGCGGGTGACTGGAGGATGAGGACAGAGAGTTGGGCAGGACTTAGAAGACACGGGGCCTTGTAGACTATGGAAGGAAGCTGGGTTTTCTTTTCCATGCCATGGGAATGTACTGGATGGTTTTAAGGAAGATTCAAAGGAAGGAAGAAATATGATCTGACTGATGTTCTATCACGATGCTCCTGGCTGCCATACAGAGAATGGATGATAGGGGAAGGGAGGCCAGTTAGCAAAGCTTAAGTTATCATTCAGGGTTCACTGCAGATACATAAACCCCTCTAGGTATTTCAAGACGAGAGGAATTTTTTTTTTTTTTTTTCCGTATGCGGACCTCTCAGTGTTGTGGCCTCTCCTGCCACGGAGCACAGGCTCCAGACGCGCAGGCTCAGCGGCCATGGCTCACGGGCCCAGCCGCTCTGCGGCATGTGGGATCTTCCCGGACCGGGGCACGAACCCGTGTCCCCTGCACCGGCAGGCGGACTCTCAACCACTGCGCCACCAGGGAAGCCCGAGAGGAAATTAATACCAGGAATTTGGCACTGATCATTATGGTTGGAGGATTGAAACTCCAGGGTCACTATGGGACTATTGATTTCAAGGGCTCACGCTTAGCTGAGATTCAGAAGTCAGAAGCTTCTCTTGCACCTCAGCCACTGGCCGGTCTTCTGAATGTCGAGACACCAGCAAACTCTCAAGTTTCTAACTTCCTGCTTGGCAGCATCAGCAGTACCCAAAGAGGATGTCTTCCTCAATTCGGCCTCCCAAATCTCATAAGTACATCTCCCAGGTGGAACCTACTTCACACCCAGCTGCAAAGTGGTCTGGGAACTGTAGTTTTTAGCTTTCTAGCTCCTGTAATGCAAAAAGATAAATGGAAGAGATTTGGAATGGAGGTCCAGCAACAGCTGACAATATCCAACACTTAACTTTACAGCTCTTAGTTTTTTATTTTTCCTTCAAAAATTTGGACTTTTATTTAAACATAACTTCAGCAAGAACTGCCCTTTCCTCTACCACTTATATCTCCTTGCTCTTTCTTTTCCTTTTTTCTCACTTAAATAAAGACTAGAGATAATTTACCCTTTCAAAGCTGATTTTCTGTGACTGTTTTTCAGCCTTTCAATTTCTTTAATTAAATATCATTTCCTGAGATTCCTTCTAAAAGGTTTTCTCATCACCACCACAATCATCTTGCTTTCTTCTGTGAGTTTTCCTTTTGTTCCAGATCGTAGTAGCAATGATCGATCTGGACACAAAACTCAAAAAAGAATTTCCATATTCACATTTTTCTTGTGGTACCAAGTAACAACCAACTCCCATTGTTAAGCTTCTCAATCACTCTTTATTTTCAGACTCAGCCCCCTTGAAGGCTCAGGTGCAGTCTGGTGAATGCACATCTCTTAAGATCTGAAAATTGGATCATGCCTCATTCTACTGAGCATCCATGAACATTCAGGAGAGCGGGTTCTCGATTTTAGCTTGAACACAGCATGTAGTACTGACCACAGTACTGAAGTTTGTCATAATGATCTCTTTGCAAAGCAGTTTTCTTTCTGTTGATCTGTTTCTTATGTGGGCAGAGCTCGCTTTGCACACAGTGTGAGATGTTAAGAACGGCATGCAATCTGAAGGCGCACAAAGCAGCCTTTACATCCAATGGGAAAATTACTGTCCTTCCATGACCTTTAAGATATTTTGTTAAAACATCATAAATATATAGAGAAAAAAATTTTAAACTAATATTTATTTAGTACATTGTAATCTAAAGCATTAGAAACATTGAAAATTAAAGGGTTTTCTTTCTTTGTAAAAACTTATCAAGGCAGTTTGAACTGTGCTTGCTGTCTTCTGGTGCCATAACTTAGGACATGAAGTGAATGTGTTTTCTATGCTTTGGTGAATGTCATACTCTTCTCTAAGCTTGGACCAGCTTCCAGTGTGGTGAAATATCTCTGAGAGTTTCTTTAACGTGAAGTTCTTCTGCCTGTGTCACTCCCTCTGGCACATCTTCATCCTTTTGGTCACAACCACTTCCCTCTTTTATGTTGATAAGTTTACCTTCCTAAGTTCCTCTGGCTTGGATGAGAGCAGTGACAACATTCCCACGATATCTGTTCCTTCCCTAATTCCACTTACGTTCTATATGAATTTCACCTCCACTATTAGCAGTTTTCATTTCCTCACTTCATTTTCATCTTTCTTGACAATCCTCTCTTTCAATGATTTGTTTTTATGAAATGTCCTTTGGGTTTATCACTGGGAGACAAGGGGCAGCACAGCTACATACTTCGTTGTCTGTGTGTGAACTAACAGATGTTAGTGACCAGTCACTGAAAGACTTTGAAAGGAGTGATATGATCAGTTGGTGATCATGATTCACATGTTACTTATGTAGTGATCTGTGGGCCAGTGAGCCAGCAGTGATGTTTGTGCTTTATGCAGTGACTCAGTTAATTAATACACAGTGGTAACTGAACTTTGAACCACTTGGTTGGAGGACTGGTGTGATGTAACTTATATGTGGAACTGAAACTCACACGTATTGGGACTGTGCGAAGCAACAGTTGCTTGTGTAGGCAAATCTGATTTCTCAAGGAAAGCGTTGATGTAATTTACCACAAAACTGTTTAGTATCTCCCATTGGAAGCGAAGTCAAGCACTCTCCTAAGAGGGATTAGCTTTGAAATCTTCATGTCCTTCACAGGAACTTGATACATGAAGATGGTAGAATTTTCATATGGTAACCAAGTTAAGATGTATTAAGATATTAAGTAGGAAAACTTTGGGAGAAAGTACATTGAGGTATTTCATTCACTTTTAAAAATTACTCTAAGTAAACTTGCAGCTATGTATAAAAACTTTCTAAAAGGAACATGTTATGTTTTTTTAAAAGTTAATCTTACAACGGATAACTAGGCCCTGTTTTTTGTTTTTTGTTTTTTACGCGGGCCTCTCACTGTTGTGGCCTCTCCCCTTGCGGAGCACAGGCTCTGGACGCGCAGGCTCAGCGGCCATGGGTCACAGGCCCAGCCACTCCGCGGCATGTGGGATCCTCCCAGACCGGGGCACAAACCCGTGTCCCCCGCATCGGCAGGCGGACTCTCAACCACTGCGCCACCAGGGAAGCCCCTAGGCTCTGTTTTGAATACAAATACTTAAATGGATAAAATAATTTTTTTGCTATTTCTAGGGCATAAATTACTAACTGACAAGTGCAAAATTGTTTACTTATAATACAAGTATTATTTGCATTATATTGTGAAGAAAAGTGCAAT
>NW_006795832.1:1627083-1634684 GCF_000442215.2 Lipotes vexillifer | reverse complement strand
ATAATTAGTAAACAGCTATAAATGTATTAGTATTGTATATAACCTATAGAAATATATTACATATTTATAATATATATAAATATTTGTAATATATTTATAAATATATTAGTAGATATTCTGTCTTAGGAGATTCCTCAGTAGATCTTAACCAAATATTAAATAAGTATATATGACAACCTTAGGATGATAATAAAAATGAGAATAAAGAAATCTCCACTAGTGAAATATGATTATAATGGTAATTTTATTGGTGAGTAATATTTCATTTGCAAAAGAAAATACAGAAATAGTAATATGCTCTTTTCCTCTCTTAAAGTGAATATTTTATTTTCAGGGCCTTCTTGGGAAAAAAGGAGAAAAAGGAAATTCAGTGTTCATTGTAGGTGTCATTAAAGGTATTCAGGTAAGCTTTACAATCAGGGTGGGTTTAAAACAATTTTTTTCTATATAAGTAAACCCATGCAGAAAACGCATGGACTGAGATTTCCTTTAAAATGTCTCTGAGGATACTGGTTTTGATCATTACCCTGACCCTCTGGGATGACCCATACTTCTTGTGTGAAGACACTTGGCTTTAGCTTCTCTGGCTGCAAAATTCCCCTCCCTCCCTATGATTCTCGCAGAGTTGCAATGAATACATTTATTTCAGGGTTTCTCAGCCTCGGCACTGTTGACATTTTGGGCCAGTTAATCATTTGTTGTGGAGGCTGACCTGTGTATTGTAGGATGTTGAACAGTTTCCCTGGCGTCTACCCGTTAGATGCCAGTAACACCCGCCTGACCACCCCACACACACACCCAAACAATATCTCCAGACATTACCAGATGTCTCCTGGGGGAAAAATCACTTCCAGCTGAGAATCATTAATTACTTTGTAGTTAAAATATTGTGATATTAATACTTACCATTCATGATGATAGGAGTCACCACTATTGAACTTGAAAATTGTAGAACCCTGATAGCACTGTCCTTAGTAAGTGAAATGCTTTTGTGTTTTTCACAGAGAATGATGTACAAATATTCAGAAATAAACTCTTGAATGACCACCGCATCTCTCTAATCTGAGTAGCCGTGGATGAGCAGAAGGAGATCACTAGATATGATAGACTCAAGAGGAGAGATACAGTACATTTTCAAGACATGGTCATTTCTCTTAAGGAAAGATATTCTACAATAATTAGATAAAAGTAGTCCTAGATTGCCTCTATCAGATTCCAAGTTCTGTGCCACCTGGAGTGGCCACACCTGAGTGGTGATCCCTTAAGTGAGCTTACAATATTTGTTTATAGCCTCTGTGCCTATTCTTACTTGTTAGACAGCAAGCACTATGCTTCTATTTATAGCTTAAATGATACATTCATAAACTTAGCATCAAAGACAGGGTCATTCTAGGAACCAGTATGATGTATTGGAACGAGTGAACTGACCCTTACCTACTACTGTGACTTTAAGCAACCCCCTCAACCTCTCTGAGCCTCATTTTCCTTATTTTTTTAAAATTTTATTTTATTTTTTTTTGCGGTACACGGGCCTCTCACTGTTGTGGCCTCTCCCGTTGCGGAGCACAGACTCCGGACGCGCAGGCTCAGCGGCCATGGCTCACGGGCCCAGCCGCTCTGTGGCATGTGGGATCTTCCCGGACTGGGGCACGAACCCGTGTCCCCTGCATCGGCAGGCGGACTCTCAACCACTGCGCCACCAGGGAAGCCCCTCATTTTCCTTATTTGTGAAAAGAAATTAATATCTACCCTGCCTTCCTCTCAGTGCTGATGGTCTGTTATAATAGTTTATACTGCCATGTACTGTAAAGTATAATGTGCAGTACAGTATTAGTTATGGTGAGTATTTTTTGGTAATTGTGCAAGAAAGAACAAGCGAGACAGAAAGGGAGATGAATATAGAGAATTCCTCATCTTAAAGAGAAACAGAGGATCCCTAATGGAAGTGGCATGCAGATCGATAACCTTGGAGAAACAATGGTTTTAAGAGCCTATATCCACTTCATACCCATTTGGATGATTATTATTAAAAAAAGAAAAAGAAAAACAAAATAATGTGTTAGTAATTATGTGGAAGAGTCGGGACCCTTGTGCATTGCTGGTGGGAATGTAAAATGGTGTAGCTGCTGGTGGAAAATGGTAGGGTGATTGCTCAAAAACTTAAATTTGGAATTACCCTATGACCCAGCTATTCTACTTCTAGATATGTTCTCCCAAAAATGAAGGCAGGGACTCAAGCAGATACTTGTACACCCATATTCATAGCAGCCTATTCACAATAGCCAAAAGGTGGAAGCAACCCAGGTGTCTACCTACTGATGAATGGATGAACAGAGTGTAGTACATACACACATACAACACAATATTATTCAGCCTTAAAAAGTCAGGGAATTCTAAAGCATGCTACAACATGGTTGAACCCTGAGGTCATTATGCTGAGTGTAATAAGCTGGTCACAAAAGGACAGAAAATGTGTGATTCCACTTAGATGAGGTCCCTAGAGTAGTCAAATTCATAGAGACAGAAAGTAGATGGTGCTTGCCAGGGGCTGGGGAAGGGGGGATGGAGGGCTAGTATTTAATGGATACAGGGTTTCCATGAGGAAATGAAAAAGCTTGGACAGTGGAAGCACAACATGGTTGCATAACATGATGAATGTATTTAATGCCACAGAACCGTACACTTAAAAAAGGTTAAAATGTTAAATTTTATCATATGTGTATTTTGCGGTATATTTTACATTTTGGAAAAAAAAAGGAAGAGTCTGTATTCAAGAGAATACACACCCCTTGATCCTTTAAAGTGAGTAGAGTCTCAGGGCAGAGTCGAGTCACAAAGCGGTAGATGTGCACAGTGGCAGAGAGGGTTTCCACACGAATTCCCTTTACATTTGCTCCTGGGTGATAACAAGGTGTTAATCAAGGGAGGAAAGGTCTGCCAATCAGATGACAGACAGTTAAACTGATGAAATGGGACCACTGGATCGAGAATTTAGAGCTTTGTTTTTTTCTTTAGAACATTTTAAACTGAAAGATGAAATCTCATCTTGATTCCATGTCCTCACGACTCCAGCAATCTTTCCCTGGTTTCAGCTGAGTAGAGGTAGAATTCGGGGCTTAAGAATGGAGACAGAAAAGCACCTCCATAGAGCCCTTCCACAGCTGTCTTTTCAACGCTGAAAAACTGAACAAACTGCACAGACAGTCCAAATAAGTCCTGCGTGTGTGTTTTTACTTTTATGTTGTGTGTTTTAGGGAAATGGTGTTGCTCTTCTAATGCAATGTCCTGATACTATTGCAGGGTGACAGAGGGGACCCAGGACCTCCCGGCTTACCAGTAAGTCTCCTGGGCAAGCCGTGCACTTCCGTTTGCTCCTCAGATAGCCTATGGTCTCCACTAGTTTGCATCTCAGCAGGACCAGCTACCTAATTTGCAGGGCCCACCTGATGCAAAATGAAAATGTAGGTCTCTTGTTCAAAAATTATTACAAATTTTAAGACGGTGACAGCAGAGCATTAAATCAAGCATGAGACCCTGTGTGACTGCACAGGTCCCGGGCCCACAGAGCCGCCCTTGAATCTCAGCAAGCTCCGGCTTACCTTTCACTTCTATCTTGCAGTGGTCATTTGGTATTGCTTGGGTAGCTATAGTCACTTAATATTTAGGAAGATAATTCCGCTTAGAAACTACCTAAATAATATATGTCCAGTGAAAATGATTTTGCTTGCTGAATCAGTAATTGTGTATTATGTTTAATATTTTGCCCTATCTTTGTGTTCCTGGAACTTGTGATTCAATGATTATATTTGTCTTTCCAATTCATCAATATTCATAAGATTAAAACTGAAAGCAATTTTGCCTCCTAATGGTTCACCCATAATTTTGTTTGGTAACTTCTGGCTGTTGACAGGATTACTTTCCCAGGTTGTTTTTTTCTTACTACTCTGGCAGCTCAGTTCTACGTTATCAATGAGATACCTTGGTGTCACTGTTAAAGTAAATACCAATTCATTCTCTAGGAGAGAGTAATGCCATTGCACACTCTCAAATCATTTGACATGGGCAGGTTGAGTGGGAGAACAGAGCCCCTTTCTCCATACTTCTAGAACTGCCCAACTGTAACCTTTCCTTGTGAATTTGTGTGTTATTCTGCTGTAACTTAACATGTTGCAGAAAATTGTTTATGGCTTAATTACCTTGATCTTGAATTGGGGACATTTCTATTCACACTGATCTTACAGGGCACGTTGAAAGGATATATTAGAGTATAACTACATTAATAATTTATTTAATGCTAAGTAATATTAATATTGTAAAAGCATTTTGATGTATATTAAATTTATAACATATATGGAATTTAGGAGTAACAAGGTTTCTTTGTTCTCTACTTTTGCTACTACAAGATTTATTTGTGAATAAGTAGATTGATCTCTGGGTCTTAACTTAATCCCAAACGTAGGAGTTAGTCACACCCACCAGAGTGCTACTGCCTGCCAGCTCTGTGCCCTTTTCCCAGCTCTGTCAGAGCTACTGTCCAAGATGACGCAGCAGGTCAGGTGTGGCCGCGACTGTGATTTCTCCGGAGGTCGTTATCCACCTGGGATTACATGCAGCTCTCCCATGAACGATGATTATGGTTTTCGGTAGCGAATTTACTGATTTTTCTCATGTTTAGGGCTCAAGGGGAGTGAGAGGACCAGCAGGCCCAGTGGGATATCCAGGAGAGTCAGGGTTGGCAGTAAGTACAGCACTGCTGATTCTGTCTCTCCAAAAGCCCTGACTTGATATTTAAATAAAGCAAAAGAAAGCAGAATTGCAGCCTTGGGCAATTCAGGCAGAGATGGGTTCTTTTCGAGATTATCACCTGATGAATCAGCCAACACCCACCATTATGAGCGTGAGTCCCCCCTGAAGCACGGGTCCCTGGAGGTGGGTGGGGGGCAGGAGGGGGGTGGAGGTGGGGGGCAAGCAGCCCAGCCGTGGTAGGAAATCCATCATGTGTGTTTCAAAATTAAGCGTTTCCTAAAGAGGAGCTTGGGACAACCAATAAGGGCACAGTCTGATCTCCATCACTGATAACTGATTTGTGTGTTTTTGCTGTTGATTTAGGGACCTCCAGGCCCTCCTGGGAGTCCAGGTTTGAAGGTAGGCGGCCATGAGTAAGATACACAAATGAAGTCCATGTACAATGAGATAAGTGACCACTAATATTTGTCAGAATCATGTCTTCCCTCTTTTTAGAATTCCCGAACTATTTAATAAATACACTTCAACAAATTGCTTAACCAGAAGTCTTATTAATTGTAATTACTTTTTAATATTCCAAAGCAATTAGTTCCCTTTTTCTTTTCTTTTCCAGGGTAATCCTGGCGTGGGAGTAAAGGGGCAAATGGGAGACCCGGTAAGAACTCCCTTTTGCATGGAGGAGCACATGTTAAAATGTATGGGCTACCTGGGTCGAGGAGACCGTTCTGATTACCACTTAACTTGTGTTCATTCTCTCATCACTGTCCCGCTTTATGGCTGAGAATTTGTCTTTGCTGAGTTATTATGACACCATTACCCTTGACTATAAAATGACAGTTCTGACAAAACCTAACAGTAAATTCAATTTAATTTATATAACACACTTCCCCCTAGCCCAAAGACATGGAATGTTTCTGATAATATATCCGGGGTAACAATTTGTTTAATTACGGATTTGTTTAGCTTAACTTGCCAAATTTCATCAGAGTCCTAAACTTCACACATAAATAAAAATATGAATAACTGTGACCCAAAACATTGAGCAACACACCATCCACCCCTCACACCCATAGTCCTTTCTGCTGAAACACAAAACTAGGTAAGGATAAACTTTAGAAAAGTGCTTTAAGGTGGAAGCTCATCTGGAAACAATCTGAATGCTTAAGAGTTGGTGAGGGGCTCTTTCAACAACTGTGGGTAAATAGATATTGAGCTAGGCTAGGATTGGTGCTTGGTGTGGGGATTTAGCAAGACAGACCTGATCTCCACTCTCATGGAGTTGCAATGTGATTGGGAAATTTATGGTACAGCCATTGAACACGCTTGCCAAAAATATACTGGAAGACGTCATGATGTGGAGAAATATCAGGTTCTAGTACTTATTGGGTTGGCCAAAAAGTGCCTTCGGTTTTAAGTAAAAATAAAAGACACATTTTTCATTTTCACCAAGGACTTTATTGAACAGCGTATTCACCCTTTTGTGCCACTACCTTCTGCCATTTTTCAGGCAACTTCATCATTCCATCTTCTCAAAACATTTTATCTTTTTGAGCAAAGAACTGTTCCAGGTGCCTTTTACAGTCTTCCAGGGAATTGAAATTTTTTCCATTAAGAGAATTTTGTAAAGACTGAAATAAATGGAAATCCAAAGGTGCAATGCCTGCTGAATATGACGGGTGAATCAGAACTTCCCAGCCAAGCTGTAACAGTTTTTGCCTGGTCATCAAAGAAACGTGCGGTCTTGCATTATCCTGATGGAAGATTATGCATTTTCTGTTGACTAATTCTGGACGTTTTTTGTCGAGTGCCACTTTCAGTTGGTCTAATTGGGAACAGTACTTGTTGGAATTAACCGTTTGGTTTTCCGGAAGGAGCTCATAATAGCGGACTCCCTTCCAATCCCACCATACACACAACATCACCTTCTTTGGATGAAGACCATCCTTTGGTGTGGTTGGTGGTGGTTCATTTCACTTGCCCCACGAGCTCTTCCATTCCACATTGTTGTACAGTATCCACTTTTCATTGCCCATCACAATTTGTTTTAAAAACAGAACTATTGCATTACGTTTCAGTAGAGAATAGCATGTGGAAATATGGTCAAGAAGGTTTTTTTCGCTTATGTGGAACCCAAACATCAAAGCGATTCACATAACCAAGGCTGGTGCAAATGATTTTCAGTGCTTGATGTGGATATTTTGAGTATGTCGGCCATCTCCTGCGTGGTATAATGTTGATTATTCTCAATTATTGTTTCAATTTGACCATATCAACCTCAGTTGGTCTACCCGACCATGGAGCATCATCCAGTGAGAAATCTCCAGCACGAAACTTTGCAAACCACTTCTGACACGTTCGATCAGTCACAGCACCTTCTTCATATACTGCACGAATCTTTTTGTGTGTTTCAGTTGCGTTTTTACCTTTTAAAGCATAATATGCCGAAAATGTTGCTTTTTTTCTTCCATCTCCAATATAAAAATGGCTACACAAAAATTCACCAATTTTGATGTCTTTTTTTAAATGCATGCTGATATGACACCTGTCACATACAATCTAACAAAATTGTTTAGAATGAAGTTAAAGACAACTAAGTGCTACTAGAACCATCTTATGGAAAAAACTGAACGAACCTTTTGGCCCACCCAATATGATAGGAAAATGTGCAAAAAATAGTGTTGTAGGGGCTTCCCTGGTGGCGCAGTGCTTGAGAGTCCGCCTGCCGATGCAGGAGACGCGGGTTCGTGCCCCGTTTCGGGAGGGTCCCGCATGCTGCGGAGCGGCTGGGCCCGTGAGCCATGGCCGCTGGGCCTGCGCGTCCGGAGCCTGTGCTCCGCAAATGGGAGAGGCCACAA
>NW_006795832.1:1613511-1627071 GCF_000442215.2 Lipotes vexillifer | reverse complement strand
AAAAAAAAAAAAAAAAAAAAAAAAATAGTGTTGTAAAATATATTAAATGATTTAAAATTTTACTAAAATATAAACTATAGTCTACATTTAAATTATGTTTATTGTTATAAAGTGTTAGTTTCATTATAATATATATATTTTTTATTGGGGTATAGTTGCTTTACAATGTTGTGTTAGTTTCTGCTGTACAGCAAAGTGAATCAGCTATAGGTATACATATATTACCTCTTTTTTGGATTTCCTTCCCATTTAGGTCACCACAGAGCATTTAGAATCCCCTGTGCTATATAGCAGGTTCTCATTAGTTATCTATCTTATACATGTTAGTTTATATATGTCAATTCCAAACTCCCAATTCATCCCACCCCCCTTTTCCCCCCTTGGTATCCATACTTTTGTTCTCCACATCTGTGTCTCTATTTCTGCCTTGCAAACAGGTTCATCTGTACCATTTTTCTAGATTCCACATATATGCGTTAATGTATGGTATTTGTTTTTCTCTTTCTGACTTACTTCACTCTGTATGACAGTCTCTAGGTCCGTCCACATCTCTACAAATGGCCCAATATCATTCCTTTTTATGGCTGAGTAATATTCCATTGTGTATATGTACCACATCTTCTTTATCCATTCATCTGTTGATGGGCCTCTAAGTTGCTTCCGTGACCTGGCTATTGTAAATAGTGCTGCAATGAACATTGCGGTGCATGTGTCTTTTTGAATAAGAGTCTTCTATTAGAGTTTCAAATTATGTTTAACACACCATTTAGTCACATATACATGTATGCACACATGCATATTATGCACATATGTGTATATGTAAATATATGTACATGTATACATGTGTGTATACACAGTTATATACCCACACATACATACAAGCACACACACACCACAAAGAACTGTACCGAAGTTTTAATAGAGATTACCTCTGGATGGTAGGATTATGGATCACTTTTATTTTTTTAATTCACTTTTAACAGTAAGTATGTATTATTTATGAAAAACAATAAACATTTAAAATTACATTATGTATTTACCACGATTTTTATTTTAAATCCATGACATACAGGCTTGTAAGCATTATACCACAATATGTGGGTGAAAGTCTTCTTAGTTTCAATTTTTATTTCAAAATGAAGTTAATATGACATTCTTATTATCTTGATTTTTTTAAAAGGGTGAGGTTGGCCAACAGGGTTCTCCAGGACCCACCCTTCTGGTGCAGCCACCTGATTCTGGTCTCTATAAAGGAGAAAAGGTAATTCTGAATCCATATGTGACCTTGGTAAAGTAGTCATAGCCAACGTTTTCTGAACATGTTCCCGTGCCAGTGAAGAGCTGAGCACCTACATGCAATGCTGCCTGGATCCCAGGGTAACCTTTACAGGTTGGTACTATTATTAGCTCCATTATACAGAGTTGAAAAAGTGAGACTTGGAAAGGTTACCAGTGTTCTCAAGTTTACCCAGCTGTTGAGTGGCAGACCTAGCTTGGGCTGCTAAACTGTGACATGTCCTCCAGGATATAGTCCCCCATTCATGTCTTTGATATGGTCGCTGAAAATACCACTGGAAATCCAGCTGTCCTCTAGATGTTACATATGGATCTGATGCTTTGATAATTGAAAGGTGACAGATGCATAGAACCGAGCATGTAATAGGCTCTTGGCACATATTAATTCCTTTGTCCAGCACTGATGTTACTGATGCCATGTGCACATTCTCTTGTCAGTTTTCAATTACTGGATTCAGTTTCACTACCTTGCTCAAAATGAGCCTCTCCTCTCAGTGGCTGCATTCCCAGCTTGCATCTGCTGCCCTGCTTCCCTGGTGGCTCCCCCCACTGCTCTGCTGTCCCACGCCGCACAATGCTACACCTCTTACACAGAACTGGCCTCCTGAAGAGTGTCAGGTTCAAAGGTGCGCTTGGATCTTAGATGCTAATTACCGACAGTTGAAGAGTAATCCCTTATTAAAAAATTAGGAGAAAGGCTGTTGAAAGAGGTAATTTCTTAAAGCGATGGAACTCAGTATGTTGAATAAAGCTAGTAAGCCAGATTATATTCATTGTGATTTTTAGGGTATTAAAGGAACGCCTGGAATCATTGGACCTCCCGGACCACCAGGCCCCAAGGTAATTTATTTAAAGAACTTAAAAAATTGTATGATGTGCTATCTTAATTTAAAATTTTTTACATGGTTATTATCACTGCTTTAAATGCTGATATGTTACTAGAACTTTTCAATATTTCATCATAATTCTGTAGGAAGACTATTTCCAAAGTAGCTGTTTTCTTTAAGCTGCTGGCAATAATTTTTATTTCTCGTTTTGTTTTTGCATTCATATTGCTGAAATACTGTTGCTTGAACTCCTCTAAAAGTGTCATCTCTTTAAGGGGGAACCCGGTATTGGGACAAAAGGAGAGAAAGGTATTCCTGGGTTTCCAGGACCTCGGGTAAGGATCATTCTTGGCGTCCTTAACTTCAGTGAGTTTGGAAGCATCTCTCTCTCACATTCTTATAAGACTAGATCAATATTTCTGAGAGTTCAAAAGTGGAGATTATCTCTAAGAGGAATGCTATATTTTGGTCAGCAAGAATTGTGTGATAGCTAAGTGCCCCAGAGCATCCCTTTCATGGACATCATTTGGATAAAACAGACAAGCAGAAGATGGGAGAATTGGCAGGAAGTAATGGGATCGTGGCATTTTCTTACTGGCTCAGTGTCAGTGTGATAGTAGCTTGGAATTGTTCATTTAAGCCTATTTGATAAAAGAAGGTACTGATCTAGGGGCAGTAGCTAGAAAACAACTATAGTATCAGGCCTCAAACGTCTCCACGCATGTCACTAATGGGATCCCCATTCATAGAGTCACTATGAAGGCCAGACCTTGGCAATCATGGGCATTGAGTTTATTTGACTCAGATTTAGTACTTAACGAGACAGTATTGACTTGCATAGTAATTTTCATTGCTGATAATGCATAGAGCAACTATTAATCTCTAGACAAATTATATTGCGATGATTCAAAGATATTTAGCCCAGTGCAAGCATTAAATTAAATAAATTGAAATGGAAGAACAGCAAAAACAACAAAACTGTGTTCTTAATTTAAAGCACTGTCAAGGACATTAATTTTTTTGAATAAGGTTAAAGATCAATTAAAATAACAAATGTTATAAAGAAATGGAATCTCTTTTATATTTATTTCCTTTATTCAGCTACCTTTGCAGACAAGATTAAATACCAACGAAGCAATCTCATAAGGTGAAAAATGATTCACTGAACTGGTTTATGTATTTTGTTTTAATTCTGCTTGTGTTGATTTTTGTGAATTTATTAGGGGGACCCTGGCTTCTATGGATCTCCAGGTTTTCCAGGATTAAAGGTAAATGAACACGATTATAGAGAGGATAAATACATATTCATTAGTAAATGCAATTCAGGTTCATTCAAAAGTTGTACCAGGGCCTGTAGACTCACACACAGTAATGAGAAAGGAAACACATTTATTTTATAAGTTACATGATTTCACTGTGGGTACAAAAACTAAAGCATAAAACTGTCTGATGCAACCCCAAAGCAGTGTTAAGATTCTGTACAGAATCTCAGTGAGCATGTGTCATTCAGATTAAATGAGAATGAGATAATTTGTCACCCAATCACATTTTTTAAAAAAGGCATGCTTCATCCCTGATGTTCTGCAATTACCTTCATTGTTTGATCCTCATGAAAACAACACTGTATATATTATGCATTGTTTTATTTCCTGTAAATTTTGTAGGTAAATATGTGCATAAAAATAAATACTTTATATATGCTTAAAAAATAAAAATAAAAAAGGCATGTTTTTGCTTATTTGTAGGGGGAACCAGGAGTGTTTGGAGATCCTGGCCCGTTTGGATTTCTTGGTCCAAAGGTAAAAAAGTGAGCCTATCTGAGTACAGTCTGATAACATCCTATATCCCTTACGTTATTTAATTTATCTTTTTTTAATATTTCAAAGAATCATTCAAAATTGAGTTCATTTTGCTTATATTATTTCAATGCATGTGGTAATGATTACATTTTACATTTGAGCAATGATCCTTTTGAAGGTGAATAATAATGAGAGATTCAAAAATTCCTTAGGGATTATACAGTATCATGATTAAAAACATAGGGAACCGTGGAGAGTTCTTTGCTTTGAACACCACGGCATATTTTCTTTCCTTTTTATGTTACCTCACCTTCAGCACTTGTGCAGGACAAGCCATGGTGGCATTAAGGTGACACAATTAAGGGGGACAGTATCTGCTGCTAAAATAAAATGTAGGTTCAGATCCTATAGGCAAATAAACTATTTGTTCTAGAGTGCAAGTTAGACATTAATGCTCATAATAGATCTGAGAAACTTCATGGCTTCAGAGGTGTCCAGTTGGTGCACATGGAAGCATTTTTGGAGTTTGAATTTTTTTTCTTTTGGGAGAACTTTCCCAGTTGGCTGTTAACTTCTGCTTGTAGGTGGGAGGTCTCGTACTTTTGTTCCTCTTAGACCACCATGAACTATTTATTTCTCTAGTCAGCCTATAGGCTTTGTTTCCTATATGAATGCCCACTTAGTGATGCTAATATTTACTTAGTGCCAGGAAACATGAGAAAAAGATTAATATTTCTAAGAAAAGTGAATGAATGAATGATTTCAGGGAGATCCTGGAGACCGTGGGCACCCAGGACCACCAGGGGTTTTGGCAACTCCAGCTCTTCCACTCAAAGGTTTGTGTTCCATTTTTTTTCTCTATAAGTTATGCTGAAATGGGATTTGCATAGTCCCAAAAGAAGGGTTTGGCCTAGTCCTTCTGTAGTTTACACACTCGGCAGGCTACATATACGAACTTTTACCATGAATGTATAATTATACTAGTGCAGGTAGAGATGTGCATCTTGGTTTGTCTCTATCAGCCATGAGACATCAAATTTTATTTTAGTGGGTGAACTGCATGCTGGGATTTTTATTATGTTACCTTTCAGAAAGTAGGTTTTTTAATCGCTAGAAATGTGTGAAACCATTTGACTAAGACCTGCCAAGATGCTGCCTCCAGGAAGAAAGCAGCCTAGATCGATGACAAGTTCAGCACTGCTTGATGTGTCTGCAGAGGAGGGTCTAAGATATTGCACTTTCAACGTGATGAGAAACTGCAAAACAATCTCCTATTGTACTTTAACAAGGCTCACAAAAAGTGATTGTGCGTGAGCCTTTAAATGTATATATACGTTTACTATATACATTATGCCATTATTTTTGGCAGGGCCTCCAGGGGATCCAGGGCACCCTGGCCGCTATGGAGAAATGGGGGCTGTTGGACCACCTGGTCCCCCTGGTCCCCCTGGTAGACCAGGGGAAGTCTGTGCAGGTATGGCTTTTACACGCCAGGTTTGCTTCATCCTCTTCCACACCAGGAGCTCTCCGCTCTAGCTGATATTAAAATCACCTTAGCATTGTTTCAGAAATACTGATGGCTGTGCGTACCCCAGATCAGGAATGTTGGACTCTCTGAGGGATGAATGGACCAAGGCATCTACTATTATAAAAGTGTCCCCATACTTTTTTATTTTTGGCCGCACTGCGTGGCATGTGGGATCTTATTTCCCTGACCAGGGATCGAACCCATGCCCCCTGCATTGGAAGCATGGAGTCCTAACCACTGGACCGCCAGGGAAGTACCCACCACCCGCCCCCAACCCCTGCTTAATTCTAATGTACAGCCAGGATTAAGAAGCACAGAGCTTAAACCAATTAATCATTTAATTGGAAGAAATCCAGGCTCCTGGACTGCACCTCAGAAATATTCAATCACTATCTCAGGGGTGTGATAAGAAATATGTATGTAAAACAGGCTTCCCGCAAGATTACCAGATGCAGTTAAGATGTGGAAACTGCTGCTAGGTTTAGAGTGTGTCTTTAGGTCTTTCCCACTTTCTTGGAAGGCTCTCTCTATGGACATCTACTTGTTAAAATTTAGTTCATCCACCTAGGCCCCAACTTAAACCTTCTGCATGAAATGTGGAAATACAAAATTGCAAATTAAAAAATAAAATTTTGATTCGGACTTAGTTAAAAAATAAACAAAAAACAACAGCCCTCTCGCCCACAAAAAAACCCCTATGGCTCATGGTAATATTTGATGAAAGGCCTGAGAAATAATCCTGTTGACACAAGGACTTTGAACTCCTTCAGGTGCTGTCTTAGCTAATATTCCCAGTGAGATTAAGAATGGAAGTTTAGGGAATGTTTGTATTCTGTGAACCCAGGAAGACTGATTAAACGTGTGGGGAGAAAAGTCTGGTATAAATGTAATTTTGTCCGGTCTGTTTCATGTTATAGTTCCTGAGGAATTAGAAGTTTCCTGAGATATTCAACTGTGAACTACAAAGTTCTTGTTTAATGTTTCACAAAGCTAGCTTTCACTTTGTAGGATCTGATGACCACAAAGGCAATGAATAAAGCTTTGTTTAGTTCATTTACTCTTTCGATATCACAGCCATGGCTTAATTGACCCAGAACTATATAAATCATACAGAATACTCTGTTGGTCGGGAGGCACTAGACTCTGCTCTTACATTTCTCCTTTCGGGTTTGTTTATAATAAAATACTACCTCCAGCAGATTGAAATCAAAACCCAGTGGGAGTAAGTAACACCTGTCTCTAGCAGATTCCAAGCCAAGTATAACAGGAAGCTTCTTAATTCCAAAAATCTTTTTAAAAAGAATCCATATTTTGACTCCAACCTATAGTAAGAAATAATTTTATATTGTATAGCATTTACATTACATTACACACATATATGCATACATACATACATATGGTTGAAACACAAATTTCACAAAATAATATCTCTGGGGTATCTGATGCACTCTATTTTCTATTCCATTCTTTTCTTTTGAAAAAAAGAAGTTTTTAATGCTGGCTGCCACTGAATTGATTTCATGTCTTATCAGTTGGTGGTCGAGGCTGCGATATGCCATACACTGTAACCCATTCTGCCTGTTGGAAGCTGGTTGAGCATTCTCCCTGGCACTGGGACGAGATAGCAGGCAGCGTCTGGGACCATCCAGTGACTGATTGTGGAGATACCGAGTCAGGTCTTAGGAGTGTTATGAAGACAAGACGGTAGCCAAGTCCACAGGAGTACATGTTCATTTTGTTTTAAACATACCACTGTATGTAGCCTTTATTATACATATTTTATTTTATAGTCATCTATAGTATTTACCATGAGATGAGTTGGGTTTTGGAGTCAGACACCTGTGATTGAATCCCAACCTTCCCAATCAGTATAGTATAGTGAAATAGTTATGCGTTTACACAGTGGACTAAAAACATTCCAGGTTCTAGTACTTACAAGCTGTGTGATCTTTGGGCATTTATTAAACTTCTCTGTGCCTGAGTTTTCCTGTCTGCAAAACGGAGTTCTTGTTACAGTTGAAAGAAATAATATGTATATGGTTCTTAGAATACAACTGGGGATATAGTAAAGACTCACTGTGTTAGCTACGATTATTAGTATTCATATTTGGCCTAAATTTTCTGTGCCTTATCTATACGGTACAAACTTTTCCAGGTTGTTGAAGGAGTAAAGATAATGTTTGAAAATACACGTAAAGCCCCAGCACATATGCACCCAATAACGAAAGCCATCAATTTAACTTGCATGCTACATTACTGATGACGGACAGGGTTTCAATTGTCTATTGCTGAACAAATAACCCAAAAGCTAGTGGTTTAAGACAACAACATTCAGTATATTCCCCTTCACTCTTTCTGTGGTTCAAGAATTCAGGAAGGGCTAAGCTGAGCGATTCTGGAGCAGGTATTTTCATCTGGTTGCAGCCATGGTGTTTGGAACTGAAACATGAGGAATGGCCAGGCATCTCTCTCCTTCATTTCTCATATAGTCTCAAGTCTCTCTGTGTGACTCTGTACTTAATTTAGGCTTCCTTACAGCATGGTGGCTTCCGAGCAGTGATGCTGCTTCCGTGGTGCCTCAGGACTCCAGTCCAAGCATTTCGCTCCCAAGGAAGAAGCTGAATCTTCTTTAGTAATCTGGCCTTGGAAACCATATTGTGTCACTCCTGCCATCCTTCAGCCATACTTCATTAGTCCAAACAACCACAAAAGGCTGGTACATTGAAGGATGGGGAACATTTCACCTCTTGCTAGGGGAGCGTCAAGGTTCTACAAGAGCGTGAGGGACTACAGCTACCATGGCGCCATCTTTGATAATGTCAGTCTTCCACAGAGAGATCCTGGAATCAGGCATGCTTAGGAAGAAGCAGCTAGGAGTAATGATCACTCCCACACCAAGGCTTCCAGCTGTCTTTAAGCCAAAGCCACCAGCGAGGGGGAACTGGCATGTCAAGGGGAAGCAGGATTTAGCTGCTGCTGCATTACTTTGACCTGCTCTAAACACACTGAGCATCCAGTCGTTCCCTGAGAACATGCCAGATATTGCAGTAAGCTCCTTATGTGGATTATTTTATTTAATCTTCATTACAAGCCTCTGAGGAAGATATAGAGGATTAAATAAGTTAAATAACCTACTTAAGTACCTGTGGCTGGAGAGGGAGAGGCCAGGTTCAAATCTAGCACCTCTTTGCTTTTCCACAAACCTAAGTGGTTATAGTATTTTACATCTACATAGATAATTATGTGAGTCCCATTTTTTTTTTGTGTGGCTGTGCTAATTAATCTTGGGGTAAAAGATTAGAAGACTATCTCCATGTAAGCGTATCTCAAGCATATCCAAATATTACATTTTAGTATCTAAAAGGCAGCACCATTTTTCTCATTAAATTCTACTAGTCAATGATAATTATAAAAACAAAGAGCTTAAAATTATATACCAGGTACCTAGCTACATGATTTAATGTATTACCTTATTTAGTTTTTTCTACTTTTTTAAATTTTGTATTGAACTTTAGTTGATGTACAGTATTATGTGTTACAGGTGTACAATATAGTGATTCACAATTTTTAAAGGTTATACTCCATTTATAGTTATTATAAAATATTGGCTATACTCCGCTTGTTTTACAGTATGTCCTTATAGCTTATTTCGTATGTAATAGTTTGTACCTCTTAATCTCCTACCCTTATTTTGCCCCTCCCCCTTCTCTCTCCCCACTAGTAACCACTAGTTTGTTGTCTATATCTGTGAATGTGCTTCTTTTTTGTTATTTTCACTGGTTGTTGTATCTTTAAAATTCCACATGTAAGTGATTATCATACAGTATTTGTCTTTCTGTGAGTCCATATTTTAATTCACTATATGTGCTAATGTGTTTATTCAGGTTATTTTTTATCAAGTTATCAAAGTGGAAATTTTTAAAAATAATTTTAATTAAATAATACATATTTCTTTTCCAATAATCCTAAAGAATAGACAAAAAGGTAAGAAAATCTGATTCCCTAAACCTTTATTACCACTTGTGTGCTTGTTTCAAAGGAGGTGAGGCATTCTGATGGCTGGGATACTCAGTTATTTTTTAACTACATTGTTTTTCCTTAAAAGAATTCCACAGCCTAAGAAGAATGTACTGATTTTGATTTCTTCTACAGAAAAATGTAATCTGAGAGTATGTGTGGTTTTCATTCTTGATTTCTCTTGGAGGCATGATGGGACCCCCTGGGCCACGAGGGTTTTCTGGTCATCCAGGATTTCCAGGGGCAGCTGGTATTCCTGGGAGAGCTGATTCTGCTCCAGGAAAACCAGGCAACCAGGGACCACCTGGGTTGCCTGGAGTGCCAGGGTTGCCGGGACCTCCAGGATCAGATGGTAAAGTGCTCTTCATTCACATTTACTAGCATTTATGTTGCATTTGATATTTGCAGTATCATTCAGAAAATGTGACTTTCCAAATTTTAAAAAAGTTATCTAATATTTCATAAGCCAAGTTAGTAGTATTAATAATACAAAAAAAGTAAACTGATGTTGGACTACCACATCACTTAAATTATGTGAAAGTATTTGGATGGGAATTTAAGTATGATGATAGAATGTTGTAAATTAACACAATTTTTATTTTTTAAATGTAGTTGTCATTTTTATAGAGTTATGTATGGACCTGGCTTGAGTCAAACAGCTCTACAAAGCCTTTTGTGAAAAAAATGCCATCCCAGGCAACCCCTTCTCCTATTCTCTCCTCCCCAGGGGCAAAATTTTCCCCACAATTAGCTGGATCTCTTGGTATTTGCCTCTGTATTGCCATTCAACATACTTGTGTTGCTATTTCTTAATTTTTCAGTTTGCGCATTATCTATTGACTCTCCTCTGTAGCAGGTGAATTCACCTCTTTCCCCACCCACCACACATGTGCCATTTTCCACTCCTACAAACTATCAAAATAGTTACCGTCATAATTTTAGTTAAATAAATATGCAGTGTTTACACAGAAGGGTTATATAAATGCTATTCACCAGTTTAGCCATATAATAATATATGATACTACTTTCCTAGCATAACAGTTTGGTAATAATTGTCATATCTTTGTGTGTTTGCTTGGTTTTCAATATACTTATTGCTAATTCAACCTCAAACCGTCTGGGATTGTGTACATCTCTTAATCATACATTTTAACTCATTACTAGTATTATCTCTTTGAATAAATCTCATCTGGAACTTTTTGACCTGTTTAAATTAGGTCAGGTTGCAATTTTAAAAGCTGATGCTGCGACACTGCCTGGAGATCTTCCTTCACCATTATCCTAGGAATTCTCTGTCTCTATCTCTCTGTCTGTCTCTGTCTCTCTGTCTCTCTGGGTCCCTTTGTTCCACAACTCATATATTTCTTCTAATGGTTTACTCATTATACTTTGTGAGAAAATGTGTATATTTGGGGTGTCTTCACTGTTTGAAATGCCTTTATTCTACTGTGGAATTTGATTGATAGTTTGGTTGAATATAAAATTCTAGATTGGAATAATTTTTCCTCCAGGTTTTTGAAGGCATTTTCCATTGCTTTTTAGTGTTGTTACTGAGAAGTCCAGTAACCTTCAGATACTTGATCCTTTGTTTAAAATCCCTTTTCTTATTGAAAGCTTATAGGAATTCTCCTTTGTTTTCAATGTCCTTAAATTTCACTGTGATTTACCTCAGTGTGGGTACATTTGCAGGCACTAGGAGCAATTTAACACAAATCCTTCATTTCTGGAAAAATTTCTTGAAGTATTTCTTTTTTTTTTAATGTATTTATTTTATTTATTTATTTTTGGCTGCGTTGGGTCTTCGTTGCTGCATGCGGACTTTCTCTAGTTGCAGAGAGCGGGGGCTACTCTTCATTGCAGTGCGCGGGCTTCTCATTGAGGTGGCTTCTCTTGTTTTGGATCACGGGCTCTAGGCACGTGAGCTTCAGTAGTTGTGGCACACGGGCTCAGTAGTTGTGGCTCGCGGGCTCAGTAGTTGTGGCTCGCGGGCTCTAGAGCTCAGGCTCAGTAGTTGTGGCTCACAGGCTTAGTTGCTCCACAGCATGTGGGATCTTCCCAGACCAGGGCTCAAACCCATGTCCCCTGCATTGGCAGGCGGATTCTTAACCACTGCACCACCAAGGAAGCCCTTGAAGTATTTCTTTGAAGATGCTTTGTCCTCCTTTTTTTCCCTCTGTTTTCTATTTCTGGGCTCAATATATTTGTCTGTTAGAGAATCAATCCTACATGTCTGTTTTTCAAATCTTCACTCTATTATTCTTCACCTTTTTATTTTTCTGTAACACTTTCTGGTAGACTTCCTCAACTCCATCTTCCAAGTCTGCTCCTGAATTTTTAAATTTCTGCTTTCATAACCATTTTTTAAAAAATTTCTGAGGATTTTGTTGTTGCTGTTGTTTTCTCTCTCTCTCTCTGTCTCTCTCTTTTTGTTGTTGTTCCCTTTTAATGTTTCCTTTTGCAGGAGCCTGTTTCTGTTTTGGGAATGAAATGCCTTCCCTTGTCTGCTTTCTAAACTATATAGTTTATTTTAAAGATTCCTTCTTACTTCATTGTCTGTTTCCTCCAGTTTTGAGGGGGCTTGTTTTTTCCTGCTGCAGTTTTTGAGAAGGTGTTCTTACTATTTAGCTGCTTCTTTGACCAGTCATCCTGTTTGGGGTCTCACTGTCATTCTACTTCAGAGGTACCAATTCTTGAACTTTGGAAGAGATTTCCTAGGTAAATTGTGTTCTGTTTCTGCTTTCCCCACAGCCTGCTTGGAATTCAGCTTTTTAAGGTCTGCTATATCTTTTTACTTTTTTTTTTTGCTTTTGTTTCTCTTTTTCTTTGTCTTGAAAGATTATACCTTTTTATAATATTCTTTTACTGTCTGTTATCTTACTGGTATTTGGGGAGACAAGGAACTTATTGTTTGCATTTTATCTAACATTTTTAATCAGATGTCTCTGAATTTTTGCTTTTACAAACCCTGCTTTATGCTTTCTTTATTAGGTAATTATTGATAATTAAGGGGCAAAATATATTTGCCATATATTTACTTTTAGTTTTTTATTTGTTTTGTTTTGGTATATTTGTTTGTTTTATTATCTACTACTTTGCTCTGCAACCCATTAAATTAGGGCTGAGATTAGGGATAGTGTTATCAATGGTTATGGTAGCAGAAGCTTGCTGTGACAATTGTATGGTCTATTTGTATACATATTCTTATAGCAGAGAGAAAGAATCATAAGAAAGGAATGGAAGAAAGAATGGTGTTGAGGGGATGGTGTGAATGTGAACACACCAAGCTCTACTTGTTCTATATCAGATCTATATCAGATGTTCTATATCAGATGTTCACAAAAATTGTGTGATTCTCTCTGCCCGCCCCCTTTCCCACTGGAAAGTTGTATATTGTAGTGCTGGGCCTCCTGGACCACAAGGAATAAAAGGCAAAGTGGGTCCTCCAGGAAGAAGAGGCTCAAAAGGAGAAAAAGGCAAGTATGCATCAAAGTAGAATTTCTAGAAAACAACATATGGAGGATTGGGAGGCATTGTGAAATGTACAATGTGGATTTCATTTAGATTTTTCACTCACCTTAGTTACCCCTGTGAGTACTTAACTCACTGTGTGCTTGTGATGTGATTAGAACTTACCGAAAAGTCAAATCTATATCTTACAGCATAAAGGAGGCACTTACCTGCCATGAAATTTGCCTCAAAGTGATGACTTTTTCCACAGGATCCTCTCAATTCCTTGAAAAAAGCAGAGATAGGACAGTATTGATCTTTAATTTTGGTTTCTCTCTGTGGGTCCCATCTTTCCCAGACTCATCAAATACCTATAGCTCTATGTTTCTACACCCTAAATTGTTTGGTGCCTTTTTGACCAACTGAGTCAGGTGGGTATGAGAGCTAAGGAGTTTGACTATCCAAAAGGCATTTTTTTAAACTAAAGGTCCTGATGATTAGAAAATGCACTGTAGGGAGTTATTAGCTGTAACATGCAATACAATCAATAATCCCTCTTAACATATTATTTGGATTCTTTAAATGCTCAGAGTTTATGCTCTAACCAATTTTGTTGTTGTTGTTTCAGCAGGAACCAAATTAAGAG
>NW_006795832.1:1612514-1613463 GCF_000442215.2 Lipotes vexillifer | reverse complement strand
GCAGGAACCAAATTAAGAGACTTTGTTTTTTTTAGTAGGAACCAAATAAGAGACTTCTAAACTTTTAAAAATAAGAAACTTTCTTATTTTCAAAGTTTCTTCCATAGAATCAGACATCGGCTTTCCCCCTAGATTTTGTCAGTTTGCGTTTATTAAGACAGAACACCCCATTTGTCTGGAAATGATATGTCCACCCACATAGACCATAGCTACCCCCAGGTCATGCCCTGTGCTCTCCACATCACATGTTATCAGTTATCTGTGATAAGAGTTGTGCACATCAGACCCTTTTTGTTCTTATTCGCACTATTGGTTTTGTATAGTAAAGACTATTGGGATTTCATTCAGGAAATTTGACAAAGCTGCCTTTTATCCTCTGTCTAGGAAGCACAGGGCTCTGTGCCTGCCAGCCTGGTCCCTCAGGCCCACCCGGCCCTCCAGGACTTCCTGGGAGGCAAGGGAGTAAAGGAGACTTGGGACTCCCTGGGCGACTTGGAGAAAAAGGTTACCCAGGACTTCCTGGTGCCAGAGGATCTCCAGGGCCACCAGTGAGTAACTCTCTCCAGTATCAATCTTTCTAGTTAAAAGAGACTGATAGAGATAGGATTGACTTGTACCTCTCTCCAATTTATAGTGATATATATATTGTATGTTTTGAATCTATAAGTATACTCATGACAAAAATCATCTCTATCCTTTCATTCATTCATCATTCATTCATTTGTTCAGTCAACTAATATTTATTGAGCACCTACTATGTTCCAGGTACTATTCCAGGTGCTGGGGATACAGCAGGGACCAGAACACTATCTCTGCCCTCTGGGGGTCTTTACTCTGTTGGGAGGACATACACCATATAACAGATAGACGGGTGAATATAGAGTATGGCCGATGGCAATAAAGGCCATCACCATCTGGTGTGGCTTGTGTGGAGAGAGTGAGGGAAAGA
>NW_006795832.1:1609666-1612461 GCF_000442215.2 Lipotes vexillifer | reverse complement strand
GAAAGAGCAGACATGAAGTCAAATGGCTGGAGATTAGGAGGGGTTGGAGAGCATGGAGCATTGTAGGTGGGATGGCTTCGAGCTTGTACTCTGGATGACACAGAGCAGCCAGCGGAGAGTTTTAAGGAGAGAGGAGCCTGACGACAGTTTAAATTGGATCACTCAGGTAGCTTTGTTAAGAACAGACCGGAGGAGACAAGGGAAGAAGTAGGGAGATTTAGCTGGGCTATTGCTGCAGTAATCCTGGTGAAATATGATGGCAGACAGGTGTACCTATTACTGTTGGGTGTGACGGGAAGTGGTCAGATTCTGGGTATATTTTGACCATAGAGCCAACAGACTGGCTGTGGGGCTGGATGTGGGATATGAAAAGCAGAGAAATAAAGGATGGGGCCAAGATGGGCAGACAATGTGAGGGGCAGGCCTGGGGGGCCGGAAAGGAAGCAGTGCTGTTGGGCACATTTTAAGTTTGGGGTGCTGATTAGACAAGCAGGTGGAGGTCTCAAGTAGGCTGTGGGATGATATTCAAGCGAGGGATCCAGATGAGAGATCGGGTGGAGCTGTAGATATTGGCTTCGTCAGAGTTTATGTTATATTTCGTGCCAGAGGATGCATGAGATCTTGCGGTGACTTCTATTTGCTGACCATTCCAAGGGACCATTTCAAGTGACTCAGGCTGAGGCAGAGCGGTCCCTCAGAATAAAATCAGTGCCCCCGGGGGCCCTCCCCTGGAGGCTGGAGACAGCCCTTACTACAGGGGCTTAATCCTGGGGTGGCCAGGAGCCCAACCATCAGCCCCTGTGCACTCTTTTCCATTTTCCCCAGGAAATCTCATGAAACTAAGGTTCCAGTCTGAGAGCCTTAAGTGAGGGTGATGGTTAAGCTCTTCCTGCACCAACCTTGTCAACTCAATGAGAAGTTGGGTCCTTAATATGCGTATGTTGAATAAACATAATTGTAATTATCAGTATTAAGTAGGCTGCATTTTATTGTCTGCTTCTTTAATTCAACTTTTTATAGTCATTTTTAAAAAATTTTTTAAAACAATCTTTTTAAAAATTTATTTTTGGCTGCGTTGGGTCTTCGTTGCTGTGCACGGGTCTTCTCTAGTTGTGGTGATCACGGGCTACTCTTCGTTGTGGTGCACAGACTTCTCGTTGCGGTGGCATCTCTTGTTGCGGAGCATGAGCTCTAAGCACGTGGACTTCAGTAGTTGCAGCACACAGGCTCAGTAGTTGTGGCTCACGGGCTCTAGAGCGCAGGCTCAGTAGTTGTGGCTCACGGGCTTAGTTGCTCTGCGGCATGTGGGATCTTCCCAGACCAGGGCTCAAACCTGTGTCCCCTGCATTGGCAGGCGGATTCTTAACCACTGCACCACCAGGGAAATCCCATAGTTATTTTCTTATGTTGTTACTTAATCTTCATAATGAAGGTTTTATTGGCTCTAAAATATTTTTCTTCTTTCACATTGAGTCACTTCTCAGAGCTAACACCTTGGAGTGTGGATTACTAGTTCAGCCAGGGTTATCCTGGCAGAGGTTTATGTAATTCAGTTGCTCCAGGGCTTACCTCTTTTTTTTTTTTTTTTTTTTTAAACAATTTTCAACGTATTTATTTATTTTTTAATTAATTTTATTTATTTTTGCTGTGTTGGGTCTTTGTTTCTGTGCGAGGGCTTCCTCTAGCTATGGCAAGTGGGGGCCACTCTTCATCGCGGTGCGCGGGCCTCTCACTATCGCGGCCTCTCTTGTTGCGGAGCACAGGCTCCAGACGCGCAGGCTCAGTAGTTGTGGCTCACGGGCCTAGTTGCTCCGTGGCATGTGGGATCCTCCCAGACCAGGGCTCGAACCCGTGTCCCCTGCATTAGCAGGCAGATTCTCAACCGCTGCGCCACCAGGGAAGGGCTTACCTCTTAATTTAAAAAAAGAAATTATTTTAAATTAAAGTGTAGTTGATTTACAATGTTGCATTAAACATCAGGCCATATTTCTGATGTCTCTATTCTGTGTATGATTCTGTCCATATGACTTCTCTGTACTAAATTCATCTCACTGTGATCACAGTTAGGGACCAAGTTCATACTGTGGGGCACAGGAAAGGAAAGGAGGGAGGGAGGGATGGACAGAAAGAGGGAGCTTGAAGGACCCACAGACAAGCATTCTTGGGTCTTCTTACTCTGCCGTACATCTCTCTTCTCTGCTGGTCCCCGGCTCCAGAAGCCACAGATTTGAGGGAAAGTAGAAAACAGAAAAGTAGGTTTAAGTTCTTTGCAATTTTTTCTGTGGTTGGGCCAAAGCCTTGTATTCATTGCCTTAGCCTGAGAGCAGTTCCCAAGATGGGGGTTTGCCACCATGGTGCTCTACTGGAAGGCATAGGGCTTAGGAGCACATGGACCAAGCTTCAAATCCCAACTCTGACATTGGTGAGCTCTGTGGTGTTCCTGTAAGGTGGATATAACAACACCTGTCCTACAAGTTTGTTGGTAAAAATTCAATTCAACAGTATATTCTGAGAGCTACAAGGTACACACCAGTGAACCAGATGGCCAGGGTCGCTGCCCCTGAGGAGTTGCAGTGCAAACCAAAGGTCACAAACTGCCATGGACTAAATCTGAACCTCCAGCGTGTTTCATTCTGTCCTCACAGTGTTTGTTTTTGTACTATTAATATGTTTATGGCTGCCCTTGAGAAATTGGAAGCTCATTAGCACAGGTCACTGGATCCCCACCACTGCCAGAAGCTGAGGAGGTCTGGGGCCTCGAGTCTCCACCATGTCCTCTCGCCTGCTTTTCGGAA
>NW_006795832.1:1591191-1609656 GCF_000442215.2 Lipotes vexillifer | reverse complement strand
TCTACGGTTGAAGTCCCTGATCTAGACTGTGTATAAAATAACTAGTACATACCCGGCAGAGAGGAATTCTTGTGGCTGCTGGGATTTTGTTGTTGTATATTTTTTTTAACCTCTTTATTGGAGTATAATTGCTTTACAATGGTGTGTTAGTTTCTGCTGTATAACAAAGTGAATCAGCTGTACGTATACATATATAACCATATCCCCTCCCTCTTGCGTCTCCCTCCCACCCTCCTTATCCCACCCCTCTAGCTGGACACAAAGCACCGAGCTGATGTCCCTGTGCTACGTGACTGCTTCCCACTAGCTATCTATTTTACATTTGGTAGTGTATATATGTCCATGCCACTCTCTCACTTCGTCCCAGCTTACCCTTCCCCCTCCCTGTGTTCTCAAGTCCATTACCTACATCTTCCTCTTTATTCCTGTCCTCCCCCTAGGTTCTTCAGAAACTTTTTTTTTTTTTTTAGATTCCATATATATGTGTTAGCATATGGGGTTTGTTTTTCTCTTTCTGACTTACTTCACTCTGTATGATAGACTCTAGGTCCATCCACCTCACTACAAATAACTCAATTTGCTTTCTTTTTATGGATGAGTAATATTCCATTGTATATATGTGCCACATCTTCTTTATCGATTCATCTGTTGATGGACACTTAGATTGCTTCCATGTCTTGGCTATGGTAAATAGAACTGCAGTGAACATTGTGGTACATGACTCTTTTTGAATTATGGTTTTCTCAGAGTATATGCCCAGTAGTGGGATTGCTGGGTCATATAGTAGTTCTATTTTTAGTTTTTTAAGGAACCTCCATACTGTTCTTCATAGTGGCTGTATCAATTTACATTCCCACCAACAGTGCAAGAGGGTTCCCTTTTCTCCACACCCTCTCCAGCATTTTACTCTTTGTAGGTTTTTTGATGATGGCCATTCTGACTGGTGTGAGGTGATACCTCATTGTAGTTTTGATTTGCCTTTCTCTAATGATTAGTGATGTTGAGCATCCTTTCATGTGTTTGTTGGCAATCTGTATATCTTCTTTGGAGAAATGTCTATATAGGTCTTCTGACCATCTTTAGATTGGTTGCTTGTTTTTTTGATATTAAGCTGCATGAGCTGCTTGTATATTTTGGAGATTAATCCTTTGTCAGTTGCTTCGTTTGCAAATATTTTTTCCCATTCTGAGGGCTGTCTTTTCATCTTGTTTATGGTTTCCTTTGCTGTGCAAAATCTTTTAAGTTTCATTAGGTCCCATTTGTTTATTTTTGGTTTTATTTCCATTTCTCTAGGAGGTGAGGCAAAAAGGATCTTGCTGTGATTTATGTCATAGAGTGTTCTGCTTATGTTTTCCTCTAAGAGTTTTATAGTGTCTGGTCTTACATTTAGGTCTTTAATCCATTGTGAGTTTATTTTTCTGCATAGTGTTAGGGAGTGTTCTAATTTCATTCTTTTACATGTACCTGTCCAGTTTTCCCAGCACCACTTATTGAAGAGGCTGTCTTTTCTCTATTGTATATTCTTGCCTCTTTTATCAAAGATAGGTTGACCATATGTGTGTGGGTTTATCTCTGGAATTTCTATCCTGTTCCATTGATCTATATTTCTGTTTTTCTGCCAGTACCATACTGTCTTGATTACTGTAGCTTTGTAGTATAGTCTGATGCCCAAGAGCCTGATTCCTCCAGGTCCGTTTTTCTTTCTCAAGATTGCTTTGGCTATTCGGGGTCTTTTGTGTTTCCATACAAATTGTGAAATTTTTGTTCTAGTTCTGTGAAAAATGCCATTGGTAGTTTGATAGGGGTTGCATTGAATCTGTAGATTGCTTTGGGTAGTATAGTCATTTTCACAATGTTGATTCTCCCAGTCCAAGAACATGGTATATCTCTCCATCTGTTTGTATCATCTTTAATTTCTTTCGTCACTGTCTTGTAGTTTTCTGCATAAAGGCCTTTTGTTTTCTTAGGTAGGTTTATTCCTAGGTATTTTATTCTTTTTGTTGCAATGGTAAATGGGAGTGTTTTCTTGATTTCACTTTCAGATTTTTCATCATTAGTGTATAGGAATGCAAGAGATTTCTGTGCATAATTTTGTATCCTGCTACTTTACCAAATTCATTGATTAGCTCTAGTAGTTTTCTGGTAGCATCATTATGTATAGTATCATGTCATCAGCAAACAGTGACACTTTACTTCTTCTTTTCCGATTTGGATTCCTTTTATTTCTTTTTCTTCTCTGATTGCTGTGGCTAAAACTTCCAAAACTATGTTGAATAATAGTGATGAGAGTGGGTAACCTTGTCTTGTTCCTGATCTTAGAGGAAATGGTTTTAGTTTTTCACCACTGAGAAAGATGTTGGCTGTGGGTTTGTCATATATGGCCTTTATTATGTTGAGGTAAGTTCCCTCTATGTCTATATTCTGGAGGGTTTTTTATCATAAATGGGTGTTGAATTTTGTCAAAAGTTTTTTCTGCATCTCTTGAGATGATCATACGGCTTTTCTTCTTCAATTTGTTAATATGGTTTATCACATTGATAGATTTGCGTATATTGAAGAATCCTTGCATTCTTGGGATAAACCCCACGTGATCATGGTGTGTGATCCTTTTAATGTGCTGTTGGATTCTGTTTGCTAGCATTTTGTTGAGGATTTTTGCATCTATGTTCATCAGTGATATTGGCCTGTAGTTTTCTTGCTTTATGACATCCTTGTCTGGTCTTCTTATCAGGGTGATGGTGGCCTCCTAGAATGAGTTGGAGAGTGTTCCTCCCTCTGCTATATTTTGGAAGAGTTTGAGAAGGATAGGTGTTAGCTCTTCTCTAAATGTTTGATAGAATTCACCTGTGACCCCATCTGGTCCTGGCCTTTTGTTTGTTGGAAGATTTGTAATCACAGTTTCAATTTTAGTGCTTGTGATTGGTCTGTTTATATTTTCTATTTCTTCCTGGTTCAGTCTTGGAGGATTGTGCTTTTCTAAGAATGTTTCTGTTTCTTCCAGGTTGTCCGTTTTATTGGCATATTGTTGCTCGTAGTAATATCTCATGATCGTTTGTATTTCTGCAGTGTCAGTTGTTACTTCTCCTTTTTCATTTCTAATTCTATTGATTTGAGTTTTCTCCCTGTTTTTCTTGATGAGTCTGGCTAATGGTTTATCAATTTTGTTTATCTTCTCAAAGAACCAGCTTTTAGTTTTTTTGATCTTTCCTGTCATTTCCTTCATTTCTTTTTCATTTATTTCTGATCTGATCTTTATGATTTCTTTCCTTCTGCTTACTTTGGGGATATTTTGTTCTTCTTTCTCTAATTGCTTTAGGTGTAAGTTTAGTTTATTTATTTGAGATGTTTCTTGTTTCTTGCGGTATCGTTCTATTGCTATAAACTTCCCTCTTAGAACTGCTTTTGCTGCATCCCATGGGTTTTGGGTCATCATGTTTTCATTGTCATTTGTTTCTAGGTATTTTTTTTATTTCTTCTTTGACTTCTTCAGTGATCTCTTGGTTATTTAGTAGTGTATTATTTAGCCTCCATGTGTTTGTATATTTTTAAAAAATTTAATTTTTGATATTTCATTAATATGTGTCTTGGCCTCTTTCTCCTTGGATTTATCCTGATTGGGATTCTCTGCACTTCCTGGACTTGATTGACTCTTTCCTTTCCATATTAGGGAAGTTTTCAACTATAATCTCTTCAAGCATTTTCTCAGTCCTTTTTTTTTTTGTCTTCCTCTTCTGGGACCCCTGTAATTCGAATGTTGGTGGGTTTAATGTTGTCCCAGAGGTCTCTGAGACTGTCCTCAATTCTTTTCATTCTTTTTTTCTTTTTTCTGCTCTGTGGTACTTATTTCCACTATTTTATCTTCCAACTCACTTATCCGTTCTTCTGCCTCAGTTATTATGCTATTGTTTCCTTCTAGAGAAATTTTAATTTCATTTCTTGTGTTGCTCATCATTGTTTGTTTGCTCTTTAGTTCTTCTAGGTCCTTGTTAAACGTTTCTTGTATTTTCTCCATTCTATTTCCAAGAATTTGGATATCTTTACTATCATTACTCTGAATTCTTTTTCAGGTAGACTGCCTATTTCCTCTTCATTTGTTTGGTCTGGTGCGTTTTTACCTTGCTCTTTCATCTGCTGTGTGTTTCTCTGTCTTCTCATTTTGCTTAACTTACTGTGTTTGGGATCTCCTTTGAGCAGCCTGCAAGTTTGTATTTCCTGTTGTTTTTGGTGTCTGTCCCCAGTGGCTAAGGTTGGTTCAGTGGGTTGTGTAGGCTTCCTGGTGGAGGGGACTGGTGGCTGTGTTCTGGTAGATGAGGCTGGATCTTGTCTTTCTGGTGGGCAGGACCACATCCGGTGGTGTGTTTTGGGGTGTCTGTGGACTTATTATGATTTTAGGCAACCTCTCTGCTAATAGGTGGGGTTGTGTTCCTATCTTGCTATTTGTTTGGCATAGGGTGTCCAGCACTGTAGCTTGCTGGTCGCTCAGTGGAGTTGGGTCTTAGTGTTGGGATGGAGATCTCTGTGAGAGCTTTCGCTGTTTGATATTACGTGGAGCTGGGAGACCTCTGGTGGACCAGTGTCCTGAACTCGGCTCTCCCACCTCAGAGGCTCAAGCCTGACACCTGGTCGGAGCACCAAGACCCTGTCAGCCACACGGCTCAGAAGAAATGTGAGAAAAAATAAATAAATAAATAAAGTTATTAAAATAAAAAAACTTATTAAAAATAAAAAGGTAATAAAAGAAAGAAAGAAGAGAGCAACCAAACTAAAAAACAAATCCACCAATGATAACAAGCGCTCAAAACTATACTAAAAAAAAAAAAAAATAAGAAAAAAAATTTTTACGTAAAAAAAAAAAAAAAAAAACGGACAGACAGAACCCTAGGAGAAATGGTAAAAGCAAAGCTATACAGACAAAATCACACAAAGCAGCATACACTTACACCCTCAGAAAAAGAGAGAAAGGGGGAAAAAATGTATATATATATATATATATATATATATATATATTAAAAAAAAGAAGAGAGCGACCAAATCAATAAACAAATCTACCGATGATAATAAGCTCTAAATACTAATCTAAGCTAAACATAAAGCCAGAAACAAATTAGATGCAGAAAACAAACCCCGAGTCTACAGTTGCTCCCAAAGTCCACCCCTTCAATGTTGGGTTGATTCGTTGACTATTCAGGTATTCCAGAGATGATTGTGGAGATTTAATCTGCTGCTCCTGAGGCTGCTGGGAGAGATTTCCGCTTCTCCTCTTTGTTCACACAGCTCCTGGGGTTCAGCTTTGGATTTTGCCCCCCCTCTGCATGTAGGCTGCCCTCTGGTGTCTGTTCCCCGCCCAGACAGGACGGGGTTAAAGGAGCAGCTGCCTCGGGGGCTCTGCTCACTCAGGCCGGGGAGAGGGAGGGGTACGGAGTGCGGGGCGAGTGTGCGGCGGCAGAGGTCACTGTGATGTTGCACCAGCCTGAGGCGCGCCGTGCGTTCTCCCGGGGAAGTTGTACCTGGATCCCGGGACCCTGGCAGTGGCGGCTGCACAGGCTCCCGAGAGTGGAGGTGTGGAGAGTGACCTGTGCTCGCACGCAGGCCTCTTGGTGGCGGCAGCAGCAGCCTTAGCGTCTCATGCCCATCTCTGGGGTCCGCGCTGTTAGCCGCGGCTCGCGCCCGTCTCTGGAGCTCATTTAGGTGGTGCTCTGAATGGGAGTATTGAGTAGTGGGTGGAGTTGTATTTTCTGTACATTAAATGGCTCCCAACCATCTTGTCCACTTTAGTTTTGATACCTGTTGTATACATTTTAGGCTTTTTCTTTGCTCTTACTGTTTGATGCTGCCATTGTCCTTTCTCTACTTGTACCTCTACCCCTCTTTGTAGTTCACTGCTCATGAACTAATAGAGGCCAGTTAAAAAGATAATTAAGCTTGCTTGACCATGCTGTTAAGATTGTATGAAAAAAAGACAAAGTGGCACCTATGTAAGCAAAGCAAGTGGTCTGCTCAGTCATTTTTACCTCCTTCCAAATTCTTGTCTATGTTTCTTGATCATTGAGGTCACCAGATAAGTGACCTTAATACATTTCTGTTGACTCAGGCACAGTCGTTACTCAGATTCCACCAGCTTTCACATGCAGTTCAAGAACCTCAGTTTTGTAAGGCAGGACCCCCCTTGGAAGGTGGGGAAGAGAATGACACCAACAGTACCAAACTAGAATCTAGAACAGGTGATTTAGAAGGAAAGAAGAGAGAGGTTAGATGTATACAAATATCTTTTGACCCATCACAGTTAAACTGATTTTTTGCCTCGTATTTTTTACCAAGGGAAAACCTGGTACCTCAGGACCACCTGGCAGCAAAGGAGAAAAAGGTGACCTGGTTGTATCAAGAGTGAAAGGTGAGCATAATCAATCACTTAGCTCCCTGCCAGTTTATGAATGATGTATGAACCATTCTCTTGCATTAATTTCTCCTGTGACTGCAGATGAATTCTATAATAAGATTTGGGATTGTTGAGATTGCTTAAAAAAAATACTCCCTGCCCTTCAGAGTCGTGTGAATGTTGAGCCTAAATCCTATGCTCAAATCCTCATTGTTGTGAATTGGGTTTGAAACAAGACCTCCTTTGATTTGCCTAGCATTTATTCACTGCATTATAGTATCCTGTATTAATCAAGAATATTTTGGTTGTAAGCGACAAAAACCCAGCTTGAAGTGGTGTTTTTAGAGAAGTAAGTTATTGACTTAAACAAAATTTGAAAGGTTAGGTGTATGGTTTGCACTGGGACGACTGCATGAGAAGGCTATCTCGGCATCTTGCATCTTTGCACCATCTGCATTTTCTCCCTGTCTGGTTTTCTCTGGGTTATGGGTACATGCCCCCAGGTAGTTCCAAGTTCTTACAGCCAGAGGTGAAAGAAAGCTCTACCTCTTTCTGCTCCAGTTAGAATAAAAAAGGTCCAGGAAGGACTGGATTAGCCTGCGGCTTGGGTCCAACCATGGACCATTCCCCCACTCACTATGGCCAGGGGATGGCATACCGTGTTTGGTGTCACACAAGCAGAGAAGATGTTGTAGGGATTGGCACCTCCACACACAACCTCCTTGTCAGAACAGGAAAAGAAACATTTCCCAAATAAGATATTCAGTGGGTTTGGCAATTGTCAATCTCCCCTTTGACTTTTGCATGGTGGTCTTTGTGTGACTTTAGTCAACTGAGACACTCAGAGGAACCTCTACCAGCCCAGGGTCATGGTCATTGCCTTTATCTTTAGTCTTTTGTTTCCTTCTACTTCATCCATTGCTGAGAAGGGCTTGACTCTTTCGGCCTTTGTTACCAGGGCACAAAGGAGAAAGAGGTCCTGATGGGCCCCCAGGATTTCCAGGGCAGCAGGGACAACACGGTCAAGATGGATATGCTGGAGAAAAAGGGGACCCAGGACCGCTGGTGTGTATAATTCTTCTCCTGCTATAGAGTTTCACTCTCTTACATGGTCACAGGACATCTGTTTTCCCCTTCTCAGTTTAAAAAAGCTGAACAGTAAAGTGTTAACGTGCTGTAAATCAGAGTCACCTTTGATTCCCTGCCACAAAAAGATGGCTGTTACAAAAGGTATGGCTTATTGCAGATGGTCTAAAATCCCGAGTGGCAGTTCATCATAGCAAGACTTTCTGTCCCTTGTCTTTATATTATTCTCGTGGTGCTTATTTCCTTCTGGGGCCCTTGTCTCTACAAAGCCCCCACTGGTTTCAGGTCTGTTCAGTTGACTCTGTGGGGTGGAGGATAGCACACAGGTCCTGATAATTACCTTCAGTTCTGTTCTCTGATGACGAAGCACATGAGGGGAGTGGCAAGCAAGAAAGGATAAACTAGTGCAGACCCACTGGATAGACATATTGGCTGATGGAAGGTCCCACTGATAAATGATAATGCTGCATTTTTCAAACATGTTTTGGGTGGAGACCACATGTAGCTGATGAAGTTCATAAGAAAAGACTGAGACATAATCAGGAGCTTAAAATATCTTGGCATATGAGGTAGTTTTGAATGCTTGTAACGCCACACAAACTGAGCTATAGATGTTTTACTCCTAACTGTCGTCTTCTGAGGAACAATTATCTTTGAGAGTTTACAGTAAGGAGATGGAGGCTTAGGGTACGTTACTCAAGGTCAACAATCTATCAAGTAGGCTAAGCAGGAGGGAAAACCCAGTCTTTCTTATTTCAAGTACATGCTATTTCCACCAGATCAATCAGCCTGCCATTGAGAGTGTTGTAAAAAGGAAGGACCATGTTCTGATTTTATAGGAATCCTATCTGATAAAATACATGTGAATAAGAGACAGAAGTTTGGAAGTTGGGTTAGATGGTATTTATAGCTTTCTGGTCTTTCAGTGGATATTGAGTATATAAATAATCCTCTCTGCTTTAGATTTGGTAATCCCTGTTTCATTCATTCTTCCACTTAAGAAACTACAGTGGTCCCCCCCTTATCCATAGGAGATATGGTGCAAGAAGACCCCAAGTGGATGCCTGAAACCGTGGATAGTACCCTACCCCATACATACCTATGATACATACCTATGATAAAGTTTAATTTGTAAATTAGGCACTGTAAGAGATTAACAACTAATAATAAAATAAAACAATTATAACAATATACTGTAATAAAATTTACATGAATGTAGTGTCTCTCTCAAAATATCTTATTGTACAAATTTAATGCCTTTCCATCTTAACTAAGCACTTAGCAAGCACCGTGCCATGAGTTCTGCAGGTTGCGGTGTGACAGCAAAACTAGCACAGATTTCATTTTCCTTCCTCACAATTTCATAGATATAAAAGTCATTCTTACCATAGATCTTAGCAACCTCAGCATACGATTCTTTTTTCTTTCCTTATTAACTTGAGAGCTTGCACCTTTTCACTTAGAGGAAGCACTTTACAACTTCTCTTTGGCATATCTGAATTATCAGCGTCACTACTCTTGTGCTCTGGGGCTGTTATTAAGTAAAATAAGGGTGACTTGCACACAAGCACTGCGATACCGCTACAGTCGATCTGATAACCAGACGCTACTAAGTGACAGACTGAAGGATATGCTGGAGAAAGGGTTGATTCACGTCCCTAGTGAGATGGAGCAAGACGGCTTCATCATGCTACTCAGAACGGAGCGCAGTTTAAAACTTGTGAATTGTTTATGTCTGGAATTTTCCATTTAATATTTTCAGACCGTGCCTAACTGAAACCTTGGAAAGTGAAACCGTGAATAAGCAGGGGACTGCTGTATGTAGAAACCAATGTCACTGAGTGATAAGTGTCATCATGTACTAACCTAACTGTGAAAAACCGAAGTGTATTTACAGATCAAATTGGGAGAGGAATTTCTATAACACCTGCTAGGGACGGGGGACTCTCTCTAGAGTTTCAGACTGAGTCTGAAACCATTCAGACTCATAGACCACATTTGGGACCAGGCAGCTCAGAAGGCTAGAAGGCGTGACCCTCAGCTTGCCTGCAGGGCAGTGTCAGGCGTTCCTCGTACACAGGAGTCCTTGCAGCTTTTCATTCAGTTGGGGTGAAGGCAATGAGATTCTCATATGCAGAAGTGTGAGCAGCCTGGACTTGAAAGCCTCCTCCTCCGCGGGAGTGTTATCTCCGCCACCGAGCTAGCTTGCAGGGACCCCACAAGGAACTTGCCAGTTACAGGAGCTACCTCTTAAGGGAGCCCTGACAAAGGCTCCACCCAGGTCTTTATAGTTCCTCCAGACCACATGCAAGTTTTGCAGCCAGGGATTAATTTTGCCATAAGCAATGTGGTCTAGTAACGCAGTTGACATCCATTTTTATGCAGATTCCTGAAGAGCAGAACTAGACCCTTAACCAAAGGTCAAATCCTTATGCAGGAGGAGAAAGGATTTGTCAGCCCTTGGCCCACAGAGGTGGAGGGCGATAAAGTCCCTGCCTGTGTCTTACAATAATGCAGAAAAAAACGTTTCCAATAGATAAGAATTTATTTAGTTTGTAAGCCCACTACTTCCCTTAATTTATGCATTTCTATATTTTATTGTATTTGCTGTCACAGAGTGGTTCTAAATAAAATTTCTTATTCTGTATTTAAGACATAACACATATAATTTTCTGTTTTTGAGTCATAAAACACACATCAAGAGCATATATATGTCTGTAAATATGTATGTAAAACATTAAGAAGAATCTTAGTTAATCATTAAAAATTACATTTGCTATTAAGTAACTTGTAGAATTAACTGGCTTTCTGCATGCATTTTTGTAGCCTACAGTGACAATGATTGCTTTGAGTTCATGGCCTTTCAAAGGTTGGTAATTGACTCTTGATGCAAATGTTCTCAGGGAGATCATGAAGATGCAGCCCCAGGTGACAAAGGGCCTCCTGGACTACCAGGCCCCCCGGGCAGAGCAGGACCTAGGGGGCCTCCGGGACTGGGATTTCCTGGTCCACCAGGAGAGAGAGGGCAACCAGGAGCTCCAGGCTGCCCAGGCAAGAGGGGCCCTGATGGCTGGAAGGGTCAGAAAGGTAATTTTGAATGTTTTTGTGGCAGAATGTCAAGTGAAATCATGGAAACTAAAGTAAGCCTCTCTTCTGGGCAAAGTTATTACAGTTATGGTAGAACCTCTAAAATAAAATTCCCACAGTTCACTGTTCAAACTTTGAATGTTGTCAAACAAATAAAAGCATTACAGCACAATCAATACTTAAAACAAGTCTTTAAAATGCTAAGATGTCTTTGCTGTTTTATTGGTTTGGCAAATTGCCTTTCATTCATTTCTCAGTATCAATGTGGACAATATGACTCTTAAAATTACATACATGTATATATTCAAAATCTCTCTTTTTTTACTATATTTTGGGATTATGCATTTTATTTGAATAAAAACACTAATATTTCATTTTAAAAATGTAGCATTGTCCATGAAAACCCATTTGTAGGCATTCTAGGGAGAAAAAAAGGAGGGATTTTAAATATATTTGACAGTTATTTGGATTTCAAACAATAAGGTGACTTGTAGTTTTATAGCTGAAAACTTTTAAAAAGGTTGGAAAAAGATTGATTTAAAATTTTCTCTTTTGTAATATGTGCATATGACGAGTTACATAGTTACTTGTGAAATTTTATAATATAATAATATGTTTGGTTCTTGCTTTGACAACATAGAAAGACAAATACCTTGGAATTTGATATGGTTTAAGATCATGGTCTGGAGCCATCAAAATATAACATTATTTTTATTCATATGGTACATTTTTTATTTAAGAGCTTATGGTGTAATACATTATGAGATGAAATTTCTGTTATAAAAGGGAAACATTCCATTTTAAAGGAGAGGAAAACTCAGAGCACAACTTTGAAATTTTATTTTCTTTATCAAGTGAAATGAAGGATGACAAAACCACATTGCAAAGTCATTAGAAAAATAAGAGCCAGTATATATATATATATATATATTTTTTTTTTTTAATAAATTTATTTTATTTTTGGCTGCATTTTGTCTTCATTGCTACACACAGGCTTTCTCTAGTTGCAGTGAACGGGGGCTACTCTTCGTTGCGGTGCGTGGGCTTCTCATTGCGGTAGCTTCTCTTGTTGCGGAGCACGGGCTTTAGGCGTGTAGTTGTGGCACATGGGCTCAGTAGTTGTGGCTCGCAGGCTCCAGAGCACAGGCTCAGTAGTTGTGGCACATGGGCTTAGTTACTCCACGGCATGTGGGATCTTCCCCGACCAGGGCTCAGGCCCGCGTCCCCTGCACTGGCGGACGGATTCCCAACCACTGAGCCACCAGGGAAGCCCCCAGAGACAATATATTTGAAGCACCTGACCCATGGCAGGCCCTCAGTAAACGGAAGCTGTTATTAGTATCTCTCCCAGTCTCTTCATTTGCGCAGTTCCCCCACATCCAAGCTAGGAGTCAAATCTTGGGAACTCAGTGTTGGATGCTTGCTGCGATTTCATGATTTATCAAAGCTTCTGATTCCATTGTATTAGACATCAATGGGTCTATACATCCATTATGTTTTGTAGGTTATTAAACTGATATTCCTTGGAATCAATATTTTTCTTATTCCCCTTCTATTACTGTCTGACAGTTGAAGTTCAGATTTCAGGACAGATCTTCTAGAAATTCAAAATAAACGTATTTCAAGTGACCTAATGAGACTCAAGAGTCTTTTCCTTTGAATTCCACATATACCGTGTGAAGAAGTATCTTGATCGAGTTGTCGCTGAGATTCACCTTGCATTGGACTATCAATTATGTGAATGCCAATTTTTTTTTCATTCCAGGTGATACAATTCCTTGTAACGTAACCTACCCTGGGAGGCCAGGCCCGCCAGGTTTTGATGGACCTCCAGGTACGATCAAAGAGAAGTTACTGTCATACACATTCCCAACTAAAAGAACTGGCAAGACAGTTATACCAGTAGCAAATCCTCAGGAACTATTTAGGATATTTCTACCCTGATTATAAAGTTTTGAGGGACTGCGGGGAAACACCATTTGTAGCCATTCCCCTTGGGTCCCCAGTCCACCAAACCCACTCTGAATAATATTTCTGTGCAACAACATTTACCTTGATTTGATCACATATCAGCAAAAATGATTGCCTTTTGAGCATTTTAAAACTATAGCTTCTTTCTTTACTTGTGCCCCTAGAGTGAAAATTGATTACTTGCTTACTGATTATAAGTTTTACTCTATTCTGCTTTCCAAGAGACCCAAATACCCGACCAGAAATATTCTGAAAAATGCCCATGCATCTACACCCCTGATTACACTTTCATACAACCACTGCACTTGACTCAGTCACATATTTATAGCTGAATTAAACCCTAGACCTATATAAGGGATTTTGTCTAATTCTTTTTTATTTATTTAGAGTTCACTTAAATTGACCTGTTAAGTACTAGCGTGGCCACTAAAGGTCACCTTTCTTGTTCTACGTAACTATCAACACAAAAAGTGTTTAAGCGTTGAATGATGAATGACTCTCTGTTGCCCTCTGTAACCACTAGCTTTCACAATAGTGTTGTGTAACAACCTCCAAATTGCAGTGGGCTTTAACAAATAATATTTATTTTCTCTCTATGGGTCTGTCGTTGGCTGGGGTTCAGCTGATCTAAGATGGTCTCTATCGGCTTTGTGCCTGGTCCTGGGTCAGGTCAGGTCTGCAACGGGCATCTCATTGTGAGGCCAGGGTGTGCTCTGCTTCTGTGGTTGCAGAAATGCCAGAGGGTGGGGCCCAGCTTCACTTGCACTGTTCACACCTCTCATTACTTCATGGTGTTACTATCCTATTGGCCAAAGCAAGTCACATGGCCAAGCCCCGGATCAAAGTGTGGGAAATACGGGCCACCCACCACAAGGCAGTGGCAAGGTTGTGGAAATATAATTCTGTATCAGTGGAGTGAAGAATGGTTGGTTGACTGATTGTACGTTCATCTTCACATTTGCTGGTACCTTGTCATGGATGGATAAAAAGCACGCATGGTCACTTTCAGCAGCTTCAGCCTCAAGGGAAGTGAACATTCAAAGTTTCAGCTAGCAGTTGCATCTCCTTTGAAGTTCATGATTTATAAGTTATTTTAGCTTAGAGAACTCCTTGTAGGAAAACACAGAAGGTTTTAAAAAATTTTCAATTCCTTTTGCAGATGCTTTTTTTTTTTTTTTTTTTTTTTTTTTTTTTTTTTTTTTTTTTTTTTTTTTTTTTTTTTGCGGTATGCGGGCCTCTCCCTGTTGTGGCCTCTCCCGTTGCAGAGCACAGGCTCCGGACGCACAGGCTCAGTGGCCATGGCTCACGGGCCCAGCCGCTCTGCGGCATGTGGGATGTTCCCAGACCGGGGCACGAACCCATGTCCCCTGCATCAGCAGGTGGATTCTCAATCACTGTGCCACCAGGGAAGCCCAACATAGATTTATTTTAAAAATCATCTTATTTTGTTCTCATTTGATTTGTATTTTATTGTGTCTGTGTTTTGTTGTTTTTGTTTAGGTCCAAAGGGATTTCCAGGTCGTCGGGGAGCTCCTGGGTTGAGGTGTCTGGATGGGGAAAAGGGTCAACGTGGCAAACCAGGAATCTCAGAAATACCTGGTCCACCTGGTAAATAAGGGCTTTTCATTTAGGAATGTCTCATGATCTTAGTCAGCAAATGGCCCAGGGATCCCTAGATGGTGGGGGAATGGTTTTTCTTGATATAGGAAGCTCTTAGCTATGTTTCAATAACTTCTAGGTTATGATACTTTTTTGATGTCTCAGGGCTCCTTAAACCTGGAGCATGAGTTATAGGCTATTATATTATATTATGTTGTAGGAACTGCTCAGTCTAGACAGACTGTCGGTAAGTGAAAGCAATTAGGGAAACGTCATTGGCTTATAGGAAACACGGAGTTACAATTCATTTTCTGACAAAAGGTGGCAAAAACAATATTGCCTCTTAAGTTACTCTTAATTTTAGTAGGTATACCTGTATTTTAAAACAATGTGTTTTTATCAAAGTAGTAGTCTTATATGTGTGTTGGTTCTATATCTGTACATGTAACAATTTAAACAATTTTTTGTTCAATAGGTTTTCATGGTGATATGGGAGATCCAGGTTTTGGAGGTGAAAAGGGGTCCTCCCCTGTCGGGCCCCCAGGCTCTCCAGGTTCACCTGGAGTGAATGGTCAGAAAGGACCTCCAGGAGACTCTGCTATTGGCTACCCAGGACCCCCAGGAAAGAGGGGTCTTTTAGGAATACCAGGGTCAAAAGGACTCAGAGGTGATCCCGGACGACCGGGGGCTGCAGGTATGAGGGCTGTTCTCTTCCTGTGGTCCATAAAGCCAGCTCGGTTCTGGAACAGGTTCCTGAAGGGTGTCTACACTATCTTGCCTTAAAAATCTAGAATGTAAAATTTTCAGTCAGGCATCTTCCTTCATACGTGGACATTGGTTACATTTCTAATAACCTGCACCTGCAGTGTTGCCTTTGCATTTTATTGGTTGTTTTCAAACCCAGCTCACCGTGGCTCAGTCTGTTCAATTTGATTCAGCAGCTACCAGACACCTGCCTGCTTTGGACTCCAGGACAGTATGTTAGCTCTGAGGGGCAGCGACTGGGTGACCTGCCCACTGCCATTGCCAGGCTGAAGGAGGGCAGGACAGGCTGTCAGAGAAGAGCAGCTCCGTGGGGCAAAGCAGGGTGGGCTGGCATTCAAAGGAAAGCTCTGGGGGAGAGCTAGGCACGAGCTGAGTCCTGGCAGACGCTGTGTTCTTTGGACAGGTGAAAGGATAGAGGGACTTTCATTCCAGCAGGGGTAGCAGGCAGGGCAGTGAAACTTAAGATGGGGAGATGGCCCTGGCACAGGTTCACATTCTTTCCTGAAATCGCTATGGATTCTTCAGGATCCCCAGCAGAGGTTTTCAGATTTTAATGTACTTAAAAATACCACACCCCCCAAAAAACAGGGGTAGAGGTGGGGGTCATTAACATCACCATCTTCTGGGCCCCAATCTCGGAAATTGTGATTCATTACATCAGAACTGGGTGGAGCCCAGCAGTCCAGTCTGAACTTTAACCCCTGGGGGATGGTGACGAAAAGTGGACCCCAGATCAGACTTTTACAGTGTTCTGGTTCTTTTCTAATGATGGATGGTCCAGTGTTTATTAGGTACCTATGATAGTACAATAGTACAGGGAAGATGGAAGGCGGGGAAATAAGCCACATTCTTTGTCCTCAGAGAGCTTATCCAATAGTTTGTAAGTCAGAAGCATTCATATACAAAAACCCATTTAATTGGAACGTAACAAGATAATACATTATGTGAGTCAATGAAAATAATTTTGTCCCAGTAATCCCACTACCTCACTTGTGAAATGTATTTAAGGGAAGAATTCAACAGGAGATGGTTAGTACGAAAATGCTGTTGTAGTATTATTCACAGTAGAGGAACAATTGAAAACAGTAAAGAGAGCTAAGTAATACGTACATACACACACTCACACACCACACTCAAAGGAATACTATTCAGCTCTTAACAATTAAAATTATATTTGCAAAGATTACAATAAAATGGAAAACATTTGCATATTAACATGCAATATGAAATAACCCAACAATTGGCAGTGCACTGGGATTACTATTTTAAAAATGCAAACATATGAACCAAAATACAATGAAAACATTAAACGATAAAATAGATTTTTAGGTTAGGGTGTAGAATTATGGAAGACATTTTTCCCCCTGAAGATCATGATGCTATCTTTCCAATAAATACAAATTTTGAGAGTTGGAGGGATGAAATCATTTACAGAATGCAAATTCAGACAGTACAAACTGGGCACGCAAGCATTGTGGTGGTTTGGTGTAAAGCCTGCCGCAATGTTAGAGGTTAATGAAAATCAGGAAGAACTGTGTGGATTTTTAATTTGCATAAGCAACTTCTATATTGTCTACATAACCTTATCTAGTAATTCTCTTAGCAATGCATGGTTTTACCGTGCACTTGGAGCTCACTATCATCTATGATAAGAAAATCCATTCAGAGGCTTAACTCATTGGAGCCCAGAGCCGGGATCAAAATGTTTACCTCCAGTACTGATATACATGAATACCACTGTAGGCCTTCTATGTAGTGTTATGCCCTCAGTGTCACAGATGAACTGTATCATTTCAGGGCCAGCTGGCATGCCCGGATTCCCGGGTCTCAAAGGTCCCAAAGGGAGAGAGGGAAGTGCTGGGTTTCCAGGGATCCCAGGTCCACCCGGCCATTCCTGTGAAAGAGGCGCTCCAGGGAGACCAGGGCCACCAGGGCTCCCTGGAGCTCCAGGAAGTCCAGGTAAGTGTCGGCAGGTGTCAAGAACTGTGACAGGTGTGGGGTTTACCCTACTTACAGAGGAATAAGCTCACCTGTTGCTCTTTTACGGCTGCTGACAGAAGCAAGATTCTTGGGTCAGAAACAAAGGATTTGATTATTTATGGCACCGCAAGTAGCATGAGTTTCATGTTGGTTTGTGTCATTTCCTTGTTTCACCCAAGTGTCGCTGTCGTTGGTTTGTGTCATTTCCTTGTGTCACCTTATATCGCTGGGGTGATATAAGAGGGGCTAGTGGATGCCGCACACATGGTGGGTTGCAGTTTCTGAGCCTGAGATACAACAGCTGTACATTAACCTGCAAGACAGCTTGCTTTTCTTACTGGGGGAGGCACTATATCTGTCAGGCTGCTCGCTGTCAACACAACCTTGAGAAATAGCCCGAGTGAGGATGGGTCAGGACCCTCTGTTCTTGGAATACCCAGCAAGACATCAAAGAGACCCATGAGAAAGTGTCTGTCAACACAAGGTGCTGGGGGGCTATTTCCAATATGATCTTTATTTTACCATCCAGATTGTCACCTGTTATTTAAATTCTACTGTTTATCTAAATCCAAGAATACACCCTCTCAAACGATCAAAACGAGATTGGAGCAAACCCTGCCACTACAGCTTTCTTTTTGATCACCAATAATTCTAGATGACGTTGATTCCTATATAATTCTCTCATTACACAGTGAACAGCTTGACCAAAATTCACTTGGCTGTAGCTTTAAGAAGCACCCGGAATGTTTTCTTCTATTAGTTCCCACCCTCTCCCCACCCACGAGTAAATATAAATTCTTTACCCTTATCCATTTTCCATTTTAAAAGACTTTATAATGCATCTCAACTGGGAAATATTTATTCAAGTAATCTGCCTTTCTTTTTATAGCAGCCAGAAAAATATGTACTTAGACTGATGGAGAGTCGCTACTGTGATTTTAGCTGATAAATATCGTTTACTTGGCCACAGATACACAATTTAAGCTACCGTGGATTTTTTTCCTGCCCGTGTGTGAAGCCAGTTCCCAGTCTTCCTACACTATTGTCACTGCGGTTTGTCACAGGTGCCCCAGGTTGGAAAGGACAACAAGGGGACATGGGGCCTCCTGGACCCGCTGGAATGAAGGGCCTCCCCGGAGTCCCAGGACGGCCAGGGGCAGATGGACCCCCAGGGCCCCCGGGAGTCCCAGGCCCCACTGGGGATGATGCGCTACCTGGTCTTCCAGGCCCAAAGGGTGGGTATTGCTTTTCCATTATTCCCCCCCGCCATTTTATAAACCTGAAATCCACTGCCAGGTGAAGACAATTACAGGTGACCATACTGTGGAGTTTACTGGTATATTAGCCTGACTTGGTCCTTTCCTGTGAGACTTCTCCCTTCTTCTTGTCTTCTGTATTGTAATTTCCAGGGGCAGAGTGTTCTGGTTTAGGTAAACGGGAGTGTTGGGGGGAGGGGTTAGGTCCACAGAACCCACACACACTTCTGCCCGGAGGACTGGGTGGTACTGATGGAGGGGGGAGGTCAGGGCTGATGTGCTTCCACTTTGGATGGGCTCCTCCCTCCTCCCTCCTCCCTCCTCCCCCTCCCCCTCCCCCCTCCC
>NW_006795832.1:1572836-1590905 GCF_000442215.2 Lipotes vexillifer | reverse complement strand
CGGCATGTGGGATCTTCCCAGACTGGGGCATGAACCCATGTCCCCTGCATCGGCAGGCGGACTCTCAACCACTGCGCCACCAGGGAAGCCCTGCCTTTACCTTTTAACAACCTTGAGCACTGGACTAGCACTATTACCAGAACTTCTGCAATCATGGAGACGTTCTGTATCTGTACTGTGCAATGCAACAGCCACTAGTCACATGTTATCCTTGAGTAGTTGAAATGTGGCTAGTGAGACTGAGGAAATAAATTTTAATGTTATTTAACTTTCATAAGGCTGCCATAATGGACAGCACAGCTCTAGAACATTGAGGCAGAGGGAAAACTCTTCTGTATCTCAGGATCTCTAGGCCCAGGAGGTAAGTGTGAGAATATATGCACACTCACACCTGTGCATGTTTTCCAGGACGATTCACTCGCCATCTGAATATCATTTCCATCAATGCCTTTGAGGATGAAATTTTAACCAAGATTTTCAGTTCAATCTCTGACTGGCACTTTGGAAAAGGGTTTGATGTGATGTTCTTAAGGTAAGAGGTTCCTGTGTTATTGGCCTGGGGCCCTCACTTCTGGCCCCTCTTTAACTGGTCTGCCCTCTCCTTCCTCCCCAATACCCAGTTCTTTTTTTTTTTTTTAGGCACTACCTGTGTGCCAAGGCCCAGACCAACATCTTTGAACTTCTGCTGCTTTCTTTTTAAAATTTATTTATTTTTGGCTGCATTAGGTCCCCGTTGCTGCATGCAGGCCCTCCCTAGTTGCGGAGAGTGGGGACTGCCCTTCATTGTGGTGTGCAGCCTTCTCATTGCGGTGGCTTCCTGCTGCAGAGCACAGGCTCCAGAGTGCAGGCTCAGCAGCTGTGGCACACGGGCCTAGCTGCTCCGCAGCATGTGGGATCCTCCCGGACCAGGGCTCGAACCCATGTCTCCTGCATTGGCAGGTGGACTCTTAACCACTGCGCCACCAGGGAAGCCCAGTTCTCTTAAAGCTTTGTGGGATCTGGACTCAGAAGCATAAAGGCCTGCAGTTCAGATCTGTGTGGCGGGCGGGAAACTGAGGCTTGGATGGGACAGAATGTCTCTCACAGGCGAGAGGCTGATAGTGACTGTTCCCTTCAGCACAAGCTCAGAGTTAGGGGGAGTTCACGTCTCCACGTGGACGGCAAGGAACACAGATCTAGGAACCGTACTAGCCTATAAAACTTTTCCCTAAAAATTCATGTTACTTTCAGGACCCCAGGGGCTGCCCGGCTTCCTGGGTTTTCCGGGAGAGAGAGGAAAACCTGGCCCAGATGGACACCCTGGCAGAAAGGGAGAACACGGAGAAAAGGGTTGGCCCGGCTCCCTGGGAGACCGAGGAGTGAAAGGTGACAAAGGTAAACACAGCTAATGGCACAGCGATGCAACATAGATTGTTTTTAGTGTTTGACCAGAGCCTATAAGTATGATCCCTGAAAAAACAAAATGGAACTATCCTGCAGCTTGGATTCTGCTGCCTTTTGAGTCTATGGTGTTTGTTTTAGGATTTTAAACAAAATGTATTTTCCTTTCCTCCCAGTCTTATCCCATATAGCTATGGCAAATGAATTGCTCTATTAATAGAAAAAAAATTAGCAAGGGCTTTGATTTATAGCTTTTGGGTTTCAGAAAACCTTCTCACCTTTTGGGAAGGGGGTGCAGGCAGGACTCTTGGTCCCCAAACCCTGCTTCAATTTTTTTAAATGAAAAAAGCAGTTTTTTTGTTAAGGCCGTATGGTCTCTGTCGAAATTACACAGCTCAGCATTTGTAGCACAAAAGCAGCCTGAGACAACACGTAAACAAACAAACATAGCTGTGTTCTGGTAAAATTTTATTTATGGACACTGAAACTTGAACTTCACTTAATTTCACATGTCATAAAGTATTATTCTTATTTTGAGTCCCCTCCCCCAATGATTTAAAAGTGTGAAAGTCATTCACAGCTCATGGATTGTATAAAAACTGGCAGCAGGTGGGATTTGGCCTGTGGGCTGTAGTCTGCTGACGGCTGAACTAGATGAGTCTGCTTTCATCTGGGCCATGAATTGCATCTCTCCCAAGCTTCATTTAAAGAAAAGTTTCCGTTACTATTTTTAAAAAACGTTTCAAGACCACTGGTGTCAATGTTCTGTGCCCATCCCTGTTAAATATTTACTTTGATCTCTTAGCCATGAGGCTGTGGTGAGTGAATGTAAGATTTCATTTCTAGTGTTAAGAATGAATGCTTGACAATTTCTAGAAACAAGGTTTTTGTCTTTAAAGCCCTTTGGGAAAATAGCCTCATATTTAATTCATATTACTTTTAGTTGATTGATTCTACTATTATTTTTTGTTTTACTAGCCTGTAAATTATTTATGTAGAATCAAGGAATCAGAGTCATTCTCTGTTAGCTTAGATAAGTGATGTTTGCTGTGCTATTGTGCTTCTATATAATTATCCCACTAAAAATATTTAAAATTGGGTTAATGCCAGTGATGTTCTGGTAAGCTGGCTCTCTAAAATAAAGTTTTTAAAAAATGCCCTGATTACTACACTACAGTTTGCTGATTGCCAGGGTGTAAATACTCCCACCATAAATACGCTCAACATGACTGATTTAAAACTACCGATGGTTTAACAACTAGTTTACAAAATTCTTGACTTGTTAGTAAGTGGCTCTCGTCAAGCTGAGATGAGCCCACTCCAGCCCACATCTACAACTGGATAGTGTTTGCAGAAATCAGAAGAAATATTGTATACCCTCCCTACCTCTTAGAATTCTCTATGTGGAGAACCAAGTTAAGTGTCTGTTCTTTTAATGTAAGGAAAATACTGGAGGCTGGTTAGGAAGGGGAAGATAAGGAACTGGAACATATGAGATGGACAATTCAAAATTTACAGGGTAAAGAGATGTATTTTTTAAGAATTTTATTGAACTATAGTTGATTTATAATGTTGTGTTCATTTCTGCTGTACAGCAAAAGTGACTCAGTTACACACACATTCTTTTTCATATTCTTTTCCATTATGGTTTTCCACAGGATACTGAATATAGTTCCCTGTGCTATATGGTAGGACCCTGCTGTTTATCCATTCTGTATATATCAGCTTGCATCTGCTAATCCCAAACCCCCAGTCCTTCCCTTCCCCACCCCTCCTTCCCCTTGGCAACTGCAAGTCTGTTCTCTATGTTTGTGAGTCTGTTTCTATTTCATAGATACGTTCATTTGTCTTGTATTTTAGATTCCACATATAAGTGATTATCGTGGTATTTTTCTTTCTCTTTCTGACTTACCTTGCTTCGTATGATCTCTAGGTCCATCCATATTGCAGCAGAATGACGTTATTTCATTCTTTTTAATGGCTGAGTAATATTCCATTTTATATATGTACCACAAAGAGATGTATTTTAGACCTGGAACTTTTCAAGCCTGTCTCTTTTTACCGAAGACTCTGAGACGAGTTTGGTTGAATTTAGCAAACATTCACTGAGCCTTCAGTGTACACCAGTCCCCTTTGCTGGACACGTTGGGAAAGGAATGTAAAAGGCATGGCCCTTCCTTTAGGAAGTCAATCAACAATGTTGATATCGTGCAATCGATGAACATAAATACAGTTTAGTAGGTTAAATGGGGATTTGCAAACTGGGCGTGAGGAGCTGTAACAGAATAATCACGTGTGTGGTGCTTCCTTTTGTTTTGCTCTTATATAATTAATATCTAAAGGAGCAAGAGGACCCCCAGGATATGAAGGAGAAGTGGATATTATTTCTAAAAAGGGGGAAACCGGGGAACCTGGACCTCCTGGAGATGGTGGATTCCCAGGAGAAGAAGGTAAATGCTTATGTTTTTTTAACCACGTATCAAATAAGTTGACTTCTTTACAGGTCATTCAAACAAGCATGCATATTAGACAACTTTCCCAAGAAAACTGTAATTCGGAGATTAGGAAAGGTCATTCTTTAGATAAAAATAAAAGCATACACTTAAGAACCTCATGGTGCTTTTCTTTCCATGCTAGAACTTAGCTGCAGTTCATACGTGTTTATAGATTTGGATATTCCAAACTAGGATCAGGGCTTCCCTGGTGGCGCAGTGGTTGAGAGTCCGCCTGCCGATGCAGGGGACGCGGGTTCGTGCCCCGGTCTGGGAAGATCCCACATGCTGCGGAGCGGCTGGGCCCGTGAGCCATGGCCGCTGAGCCTGCGCGTCCGGAGCCTTTAAAAAAACAACTAGGATCAGTCCAGACAGATACATGAAATACTGGTACCAGGTTTAAGGTATTCCTGGTTTTGCTGGCTGATCTTAAAATGAGTAGCACAATGACTCTCCAAATCATTTCAATGCGTGCTACTCAACCTTCAGTGTGCATCCCTTGGGGCCCTTGTTAAAACGCAGATGCTCAATCAGCAGGTCTGGGGCCAGTCTGCCTCTGACTTTCTAACAAGCCCCTCGATGCCTGTGCTGCTGGTCCTCAGAAACACCCCAGAGCAAGGATTTTAACAACCACGTTTGTGTTTTCTTTTCCCAGTTTAGACTTAATTTGAATGGGACCTGGGGTCTTTTGTTGCCCCTCTCCTTAATGAGTTGTTAGGGAACAAATGTTTTAAGTTCTCTGGTTAAGTCCTTCCTCATTTGTAAAATGAGCATGTTAAAATAAAGCAAGTGGGCTTCCCTGGTGGCGCAGTGGTTGAGGGTCCGCCTGCCGATGCAGGGGACGCGGGTTCATGCCCCGGTCCGGGAGGATCCCACGTGCCGTGGAGCAGCTGGGCCCGTGAGCCATTGGCCTCTGAGCCTGCGCGTCCGGAGCCTGTGATCCGCAACGGGAGAGGCCACAACAGTGAGATGCCCGCGTACCGCAAACAAAACAAAACAAAACAAAATAAATAAAGCAAGTGATGCTGCTCACTCCCCCCAGGGTAGCCTTGAGTCTCTTCGTGGGCAGCTCCTTTTTTTTTTTTTTTGCGGAACGCAGGCCTCTCACTGCCATGGCATCTCCCGTTGTGGAGCATAGGCTCCGGACGCGCAGGCTCAGCGGCCATGGCTCACAGGCCCAGCCGCTCCGTGGCATGTGGGATCTTCCCGGACCGGGGCACGAACCCGCGTCCCCTGCATCGGCAGGCAGACTCTCAACCACTGCGCCACCAGGGAAGCCCTGGGCAGCTCCTTTTACAGTGAGGTCACGGAAGCCAGAAACCCGTTGTGATGCAGCTTAGGGCAGGAATTAGGACTCCCAGTTCCTGGGAGATGGCTTCGTCTTCTATAAGCAGGACCAAGACCCACAGCCTAACTATCGCCTGTCATGATAGTTTATCCCCTAAAGTTCAAGAGATTTCCTCCAAGAGGTCTGTAACACTTCCAACCCCATCAGGTGATAAAGGCCATCCTGGGATACAAGGGAAGAAAGGAGAGCCAGGAAGCTGTGGACCACCTGGATTTCACAGAGGGGAGCCCGGGAGGAAAGGGCAGCCAGGCCTTCCTGGACCCCCAGGCCCTCCAGGCTCACCTGGGCTGAGAGGGCTCATTGGCTTTCCGGGATTTCCAGGTGACCAGGTAAGCAACTGCTGTTTTGGAAGGAAAGAAATAATAAAACCTTTCTCCTCTCGGGATGCCCGTAAGTCATCTTATTTTGCCAGTGTACATCACAGTCCTTCACTGGCTTTTAGAATGTAAGGAGTTGGTCAAGGGAAGAATGGAAACTTCTAGAAGGCCATGATGTAACTGTAATTCTGGCCAGTGCTTATGCCTGGTTCCGGTGACATAAATGATCAAGTCACTTACTCCACATTCTACCCCCAGCCTTGTTTAAACAGCTCCATAGAGACTTGCCTGAGGACTGCTGGTTTACCAGCACAAAGAGTCATCTGAAAAGTGACCCAAATTCTGGTTACTAAGCTTTCCTATCCAATTACAGACATCATAGATTTTGCTGTAAATATACTTTATCTTTACAATCATAAGCAAAATACCCCTTGAGAACCCAGGAAGTACAAATGTAGTAGCCTACATCATAATTTCTAGAAAATGTATAATATACTTTGCTACCCATCTTTTGGAATAAAATAGATTTTAAAGGTTTGGGTATAAATTGTAACAGTTTATTTCGTATCAATTTGTTCATTCAAAACTTAAAGTTCAAGTGACGTGATGCAATTACTCTTTTGCAATCAAGTATTGGGATTTGGATGCCCCCTGTTGGTATCACTAATTCTGGAAGAGTTTCGTCAAGTTTTAAAACCTAGATGCATGTAGTAGTATGCTTGCAATGCATTTCCAATTTTCTTTACCCCTGCAAATTATAAAAACCAAGTTAGTTCTAGAAAATTATAACTGGATCATGTCAAGCATGTGTCATTTGTATTTGAAATTCAATTACAATCTTATTTCTGTTTCATTAAACTATCAGGGTGAGCCAGGTTCTCCAGGGCCCCCTGGACTTTCAGGAATTGATGGTACAAGAGGACCTAAAGGTATGGTTTGGAGATACAGCAGCCATCCATCAAGCTCATAGTCCTGGGTATTTGTAGCATTGTGAGCAAGTACCTCTGGCATGAAAAGTAAAATATATCAAACAAACTGCAACATTCAAAGAGTTCTTTTTAGACTCTACTAGATAGTCAAGCAAGATCTAAATCATCTATATTTGTCATTCAGATCCAAGGGTACCATATAGAAAACAGCATGCCTGCAGGCATAGCATAATTTCCTCCTTGGTGGGAGTACTCTCAGCTGTCCTTCTAGTGACTGCAGCTCTATAAGTGACAGCTCAGGTGCCAGGAGACAGATCCGTATTGGTGGTCCATGGCCCCGTGCCCCACAGGAGCCAGTATCTCTTCTAAAGACTCCATAGATACAGCTTTTGGCGACCCAGTTACAAGAGTCACGGTACACAGAGAAGGCCAAAGCCATGACTTCCCACCAAGTGCTAATAGTTCAGTTAAGAATTCCTGGGCCACACATAATTTACAGTTGAGTTATTTTTACCGTAAGCCAAGGGTCAGCAAATGTGTTTTTCTCAAAGGGCCAGATCATAAATATCTTCAGCTGTGTGGTCTCTGCTATAACAGCTGTGCATGAAAGCACACAGCATGAAAGCAGCCATAGACAATATACAAACAAAGGGCTGTAGCTGTGTTCCAATAAAACTTTCTTTGCAACAGGCTGCAGGCTGGATTTGGCCTCACAGGCCTTAATTTGTGCCAAAGACAGTATTGCCTTGTAACACAACTTACATTCTACCTTTATCAGGTTTCCAGAGAAATAGGAACAGAAAGTTAACCCGAGGTAAAAAATGTCCTCAGAGAGAGAGGTTTCGTTAACCCTTTATCCAGACAAACAAAACAAACAAATCCAGGGTATCTTAAATTGCAGCGTTTACACAAAAGCTTTAATATTTTTACTATTTTTGTGTACCATTGGGTTAACATTTTTCTTTAAATCTACTTTAAAATGATTCACCTTTTTAACCTTAGCCTTAACCTCACTATCTGTGAACTCACAGGCTTGTGGTACAGTTATATTTTATTTTAATACAGATTAAAATAAATAACTTTAAAATCAGAAACAGTAATTAGGGAACCACCTAAAAATCTTCGCCCTTACTACCAGTGAAACATGCTTTACGCTTTGAGAGACACTCCATAAATAACATGATAATTGCTGTAAGAAAAAAATGAACTGTGAACATGTATTTATTCAGAAAGAATAACTTAGATCTTCTCTTCAGAAATAGTTACAAATAGGGAAGTTTTCATATTTTATTTTGACATTTTATAGCTTCAGTGTTCAGAATTCAGTCCTATTCTACTCATCTGTCCATTTATTATAGACCCTTTGCCTCTCTCAAAGAACAAACCTATTTCTTCTTGTTTCCTTCCTACTTGTATTTGGCCATGTTTGCAAGGAAACAAAATGCAGTGAAGGTACTTGGAGTAAAAGCTGTCTCGTGGAGCCCGCAGATAAGATAGTTCTGCAGGACCATAGTCTGAAGGAACCTAGCCCTTGGGAAATCCATGGATTTTTCTCTTGAGACTTTTCTCCATGGTCTGTTTTTTACTTACCTGCCTACCAATTGGCTTTATCACTCTCTATTCAGTATCCTTTCTGGATGTGTTTGGATTGCACTTGATCATGCTCTATATTAGGACGTCGTGAAAATGCTTTTGATTTCTGCCTCAATAGGCAAGGGCCTCAAGTTCTTACTTTTTATTACAATTCCTAAAGGAAAGACTGGCTGACCTGGGATGGACCAGATTCATACCCTTCAAACAATTAACCACAATTATGAGTAGGGTCAGGTGGAAGAGAACCTACCATAGGTGTGGGTGAGACCCCTTAAAAGGGGTGTTCGCCTGTAGGTGCTTTAAAACATGCCTAATTAGCTCTCTTCTTCTCTTGTAATCCCATCAATTTCTTGCCCTTCGCTACCAGACCATTTTGAGTCCTCCATTTGTAGTTGGCTCCCAGCTATAATTTAAGTCCTTGTGTCTGGAAGGATGCAGCAGCAGTGTGGAACAGCTCTGTGGGACTGTAGGAGTCACTGCCTACAATGGCCTACAACTGCCTACAATGGCCTACAAAGTGCCATCTCTTGTGAAGTCATCAATAAGATGACTTGTGATTTCGGTTTTTTACGAGGACACCGAGTTGAGCTTCCTTGAAGAGAGCTTGAAATGTGATCTCAGCAGCTGAAACAGTGACAGTTTCTGCTTTCTGTTTCTAAAAAAATATATAAGGATACTCAATGCCAAGTAATTTCTTAAATAGATCCCTAAATTTGAAATTATTTTAGAAAATTTAAACTTATTAAGATCTATAGTTTCTTATGACTGTTATGAACTATACAATTGTGTGTGTGTGTGTGTGTGTGTGTGTGTGTGTGTGTGTTTAAATCACAGCTTGCATCTATGTTTCTGTTTGTTCTTATGTAAGAAAAAAAAAAAAGCATTGTTTCAAAAATCCTCTCCTGGAACATTGAGGATAGACTATAAAGGGAAGTTTCATGAAAGTTACTAAGTCACTTGTATGAACAAAATTAAACTCTCTTAAATAATGTTATGTGCATTTTTATCACTTACAGGATACAAAGGGGAACCTGCAAGTCAGTTTGGCCTACCTGGTCCAAAGGGTGGGCCAGGTAGCCCTGGATATCCAGGTATAGCTACACACTTTTCTTATTAAAACAAAAAAGAGTAAGTTTGGTTTGAAAAATAGTGCAATTACTTTATCTTCCTAGCTGGCAATGGTTGTATCAGTATTATATTCTCCCTTCACTCATTAAGATACCTATCAGAAGGATTATGTATAAGCATTGGCCTAGGAGGACACCAGGATTATACACCAGCAACTCACCATCTTTTCTCCACCATGGCTCCCATGACCTAGGATGTTAACAACACACTTCCCTAGGCATGTCCAGCTTTTGGCAGGGTCAAAAATGATTATTGCAAGCAATTAAAATTTGGACTGTTTTGCAAATCTATAACTAAAAATGATACATTAACAATAACCACTCAGCTGACTACAGCTGCAGGTTGTCATTCCAGCCCTTTCTTTCCTACTCAGAAAAGCATAGGCGAGGGACTTCCCTGGGGGTCCAATGGTTAGGACTCTGCACTTCCCTACAGGGCGCACGGGTTTGATCCCTGGTCAAGGAGCTAAGATCCCACAAGCCTCAGGGTGTGGCCAAAGAAAAAAGAAAAGCATAGGTGAATGCCCTGAGGAGTGCAGTTGCTGAGATATGATTGAATACCTCATTTACTAAGTATCTAGTTTACTCAAAACCAAACCGAAGAAACGTGAAGCCTCATCATCAACAACAAATCTCAGTCTTTCAAAACAACACTTCATTTATTAGCAACAATAGATGTGTAATCCCTCAGAACAGATTGTGATGTTCCAGTGAGTTCCTGCTCTCAGGTAGAGGTTGTGGCTCGTTACAGTAGACGACCCACAGCTGACAAAACATACACATGCTTTTACTTAGTAATTCCATGTGTAGAAATGTATCTTAAGTCAATAATCAGACAAATGTACAAAGCTCTGTGCACAGGGATATCCACTGCCTGGAAAGAATTTGTTTCTCCACAGATGATTGGTTCAATAAGTGATGCCCAGTGTCATTCAGCTGATAGTGGACAGGTTAGAAACCAGGCTTGTATTTAGATGGGTCCACTGTAAATTAAAATATCTCATATTAATAGTTTTGTGTATTACCTTAAAATTCTCTTCGGCATGTTTCATTCCATACAACAGAAAGAATATCTGAGAAGAACTATTATGGGAAATTTTATTTCTTTGTTTTTATTTAATTTATTTATTTATTTTAAAGAATAAATCAAATTTTTTTATTATTTTTAACTTCAGAAATTGTATAGATTTTGAGTTGTCTTTACACTCTATAAATATCCACAATTCAGTAAATTATGGACACTGGGAAGGAACATTTAAAATAAAGAGAATGAATTAATCTTTGTTTTTATACCATAAGATTGCTAAAATGGAAGTCTAACAGAAAAACAAGCTATTGCACTGGCAAAAACTTCCTTTCCCACTCCCTTTCATACGGGTCTTTTACCTCTGGCACGGTCAAATAGATTTAGATAATATAATATTTTAACTGAAATGTACAGCTTACGTGTACATTTGGAGGGGAAAATAGCTTTGAGGTTAGCATTGTGGAGGCTCATAAAAAGTACCAGAGGGAGGTCTCAGAAGGGAAAATCACTGGTTCAAAGTCAACCTCCTTTACCACTGAGCATATGGTCTTGGGCAAGTTGCTTATCATCTTTGAGCTATTTCCTCACCTGTAAACTGGCCCTATGCATATTACAGGTTGTTCTGAGGATCAAATGAGATACCTTGAAAGCAATTTATAAACTAAAAATTGCTACACAAATGTAAAGTGTGATTCATCATTGTCATCAGCAGTCAGCAAAACATGAAGAGATTTTTCCACACTTACTGGTATTTTTATGTAAACCTTTAAGATAGTAAGATTTTATAAGCTAAAAAGAGTCCAAAATGGAAACCTTTGATATTGCCTAATATTGTAAGTTAAAAATCATAGAACTGAGTTATTTTATATGTAGGCTAACTTTTTCAAGAAAATTTGCCTTGGTGTAATTTCTCTGGTCTCCTGTGGTTGTCACCATTTAAATGGTTCCCTTTCCCAAATGTCATAGCTTTTGCTTAAAATTTTAAAATTACATCATATGTTATTCACCAGCACAGAGTTTACCTAAACATGCAATTTCCAGTGGCTTGAAAAAAGCTGCATTGAATTTGAACAAGCCTATCGAGAAGGTGTAGATCTGCAGCCTGTCTCAGGGGATTTTATATGATTGTATTGGGTTCAGTTCTACCTCCCTTTTCTCTATTTCAGAGAGAAAATACAGTACAGATTAACTCACAGGTTCTGTTCTTAATATAACTGTGATTGGAGAGGCAAGGCTTTAATATCAGATTTTTCATTTGGAGCTGTGAAAAGGCTGCCTTCCCTTTACTGCAGGAATATTTTCAGGATGAAGAAAACAATACACAGTGAAGCTCATAGATCTCAAATTTGATTGGGAACAAGTATAGACTAACATAGACTTGTTTCTCTTGTGTGTTATAATAAATAGTGACTATGACCCCCATGCATTTGTAAATACAGAACCATATATTTTATTTGAAGATTCAACTAGTCATTTTCAGCACAGACTATTGGCTTATCCTACAAATATAAATTGTATTGATATTAAAGTCATACATTATAAATAAACGCATGGGGAAGTCATCTTCTCTAGTAATCAAAGAAATGTAATTTAAAGGAAGTCTGAAATATCATTTCATCCTTACTAAATTAGCAAGAAAACAAATCAACAAATTAGAAAGTCCTCAGTGAACACATGGAATGATGGTCTTGGGGCTGTGTGGGGGTGACATGTAGGGCTGTGAGCTGGTAGAGCATTTATCCAAACCATTTGGCAACCTCTGTCAAGAGCCAAATGCTGAATGGTCTGTTCTAGAAGACTCAGAACAGTTGGGCCTTTCTCTTCAGCACGTCACTGTCCTGAGAAGGGGACTGTAGTAGGTTTTCTTAACCTAATAGATGTATCCACCAGATGTAATGTGTGGTTCTGGAATGGACCTGGTGTGGACTAACCAGCTGTGAAGGACATTGAGGGGACGATTGAGAAAACTCAAATATGGAAGGAGGATTCTATGATATTAAGGGTGATTATTAATTTTCTTGGCTGTGATAATGTTACTTTGGCCACATAGGAAAATGTTCTTATTTTTCAGACTTACCTCCTGAAATATTTAGGGATGAAATTCCACGATGTCTGTGATTTACTTTAAAATCCTTGAGCATTTAAAAATGCATTTAAAAGAACCAAAATATCAGACTGTTACCTAAAAATTCTACTCTTAGGAATTTTTCCTGAGGAAATAATTTAATAGGAGAAAGAATTGATTAAAGATGTATAAAGATCATTATGCATAACAGCAAGAGTTAGAAATAACGTGGATGGCCAACAGTAGAGAAAATTAATTAATTTAATTAGGGTTAACTCAATAAGCTATCAGCCAGTTATTTAAAAACAGTAATTAGGAAAATGATATCAAACTTGGAAAATTACTTATGATGCAATGCTAGCTAATTAAAAAATCAGAATATAAAATTGTAGGCCTTATTTGCACATTTGTTATACATATGAAACACTATTAAATTGGTGGGATTATAGGTGTTTTGTTTTCCATTTTTCCTTAATGTTATCTTTTCAACAGAAAAACTGTACATGTAAAAAAGTAAGAATAGAAAAGAAAGAGCTGAAGTTGGAGGTTTTATAGATTCACCACCTTGAAGAGTAACTACAACTACTCAGATGTTTGGTCCTTCTTTCTGTAGGACATTTGGGAGCACCTGGAGAGCAGGGCTTGCCCGGTGTTCAAGGACCTGGAGGACCACCCGGAAGGCCAGGACCGCCTGGCTCCTCTGGACCAGCGGGGTGTCCAGGTACCTCGAAAGGAGCCTGGAGAGTTCCTGGGCACTCATCTATCTCTTGGTGTATGGGAAGAAGCTGGCTCTGCCATTTCCCCAGCCTGTGACTTTGGACAAGTCACTTAAATGTACTATTCCTCACCTGTAAATTGGAGATAGACCAATATCACTGAGTTGGTCTGGGAGTAAACGAAGACAGCACCTGTCTCGCACCTAGGAAGACACCAGGCACAAAGTGATGGTCTGACAGAGGAACGCTCCTTTCCAACCTTCCCTCATGCACCTACCATTCAGGAGGCTGGTTTCCTTTTCTCCTTTAGACTTAAGCCAAACAGCACACATTCAACACAACATTTTAACGGCTCCAATTCAGAATCAAGTGAGCATTTCAAATCATAATTGGCAACTTTAATTACTCAAGTGTATTTTCTCCTCTTGAGATTAAGTTAGGAGGTCTAGAAAGAAAAAGTAATAAAACAGTATCCCAGTTACCCATAGATTAAGAATATAGATGACCTTCCCATTTCACGAAACTCATATCATCTGGGTGTCTGCAAAACCTCCCTGTCGTCCTCAGGTAATCCAGGGCTGCCTGGGCTGCAGGGACATCCAGGAGAAATGGGGGATCCTGGGCCAAGAGGCCTCGTGGGGGATCCAGGGGCACCAGGTCTTCCGGGAATAAAAGGTAAGTCAAAAGGAGGCCCGACCCATCAGAAAGCTCACCCCCCAGTGATGCTCCCACAAGTTCACAGGTGCCTTTCTAGCACCCTAATGACATGCTCTGGGGCCTGGCTCTTTCCAAGGATGCCTGTTGCCGCCTCCTGTTCTTTCTTACTTGGGCAGCACTTGCCTGGTCTTTTGACCCGCTCTACCAAAATGATGCTGCTGCCCCCTCATTTTTTTTTAACATCTTTATTGGAGTATAATTGCTTTACAATGATGTGTTAGTTTCTGCTGTATAACAAAGTGAATCAGCTGTACATATACATATATCCCCATATCTCCTCCTTCTTGCGTCTCCCTCCCACCCTCCTTATACCACCCCTCTAGGTGGACACAAAGCACCGAGCTGATCTCCCTGTGCTATGCAGCTGCATTTCCCCTATTGTTTTCCATGATGTTCCGGCCTTTTCATTTATTCTTTCCCCAGATAGTCAAGCTCCTGTTGTGTCCTAGATTCTAGGACACAATTAATTGTGTGATACTAGGCACACAATTCTGAAGAAAATAGACATGGTTCCTGCCTTCACAGAGCTCACAGTTTAGTAGGGGAGACAGATATTAAATGTATTTTTGTCAGTTGTGCAAAGGAAAAGGAAAAGAGTAAGACGCTATGGAGAAAGAGGAATTAATATTTATTATCTTTGTTTGATAGAGAAACATTTTTTTCCTGGTTAAGTTTTTTTCCTTTAAAAGTATAGTAGACTTGGGCTTCCCTGGTGGCGCAGTGGTTGAGAGTCCGCCTGCCGATGCAGGGGACGTGGGTTTGTGCCCCTGTCCGGGAAGATCCCACATGCTGCGGAGCGGCTGGGCCCGTGAGCCATGGCCGCTGAGCCTGTGCTCCGCAATGGGAGAGGCCACAGAGGTGAGAGGCCCGCGTACCGCAAAAAAAAAAAAAAGAGTATAGTAGACTGGTAATAATATAGGTCTGGTGGGATAGAATAGAATAGAATAGAATAGAATAGAATAGAATAGAAATTTGTTATTAACAAATATTCATGCCCCTCCATACAGCCCTGGTACTTATTCCTTTTCAGTCCATTTCTTCATTTTAGAATTTTTTTTTCCCATGGGTACCTTGTGTATACCTCTAGCATAACAGTTATGTTGTATCATATTTGTTTGTTTAGAGGTCTTTTTTAAAAAGCAAGAATCATTTTTTTATTGAAGTATAGGTGATTTACAATGTTGTGTTAGTTTCAGGTGTACAGCAAAGTGACTCAGTTATACATACATATATATATTTTTTTTTAGATTCTTTTCCCTTATAGGTTATTTAAAAATATTGATTTTAGTTCCCTGTTCCATATAGCAGGTCCTTGTTGGTTATCTATTTTATGTGTAGTAGTGTGTATATGTTAATCCCAAACTCCTAATTTATCCCTCTACCCCTTCCCCCTTTGGTAACCATGTTTGTTTTCTATGTCTGTGTGTCTATTTCTATTTTGAATATAAGTTCACTTGTATCTTTTTTTTTTTTTTTTAGATTCCACATATAAGCAACAGCATATCATATTTGTCTTTCATTGTCTGGCTTACTTCACTTAGTATGATAATCTCTAGGTCCATCCTTGTTGCTGCAAATGGCATTATTTCATTCTTTTTTATGGCTGAGTAATATTCCTCTGTTTATATGTTACCACATCTTCTTTATCCATTCCTCTGTTGATGGACATTTAGGTTGCTTTCATGTCTTGGCTATTGTAAATAGTGCTGCAGTGAATGTTGGGGTGCATGTATCTTTTTCGAATTATGGTTTTCTCTGGATATATGCCCAGGAGTTGGATCACAGGATCATATGGTAGCTCTATTTTTAGTTTTAAGAACTATTTTTTGTATCCTTGGAACCACTATATTCCTAGTAAGTCTGTTGGTTGGTTATTGTAAGTATTTATTTATTTATAGAAATAAATAAAAATTTAAATGTATTTATGAATTTAAAAAATTTTTATAAATTTATTTTTATAAATAAATACAATTAATTAATTAATGGAAAAATAGAGAATGCACAACTGAACAAGTAGCTATGAGGTTGAGAGTCTGTCCTCACTTCGATCAATAGTTGAAGGGTCCAGCCTTACTTGGTAGATTTCTATAACTGAGACCCCTCTCTCTCCTTCCTCCTTTTTCCTCCCACTTACCTTCTGCTTGTTGGCCCATACATACACTAAATTTTGGTAAAATAAGAAGGACTTTGTCTCAGAAGAATTGGAAATCGCTTCTTTTGGGCTTAGTCTATTGTTTTGAAAATCCAAGTAATGTTTCTCCATACTCTCACCTCTTCACTCATCAGATAGATTTCAAATAGCTCCAGTTTTCCAGCAAGTAGTAGTGTGGTGGTAAGTATTACCTGGTGCCTCTGTACAGAGGGAAACCATTTAGTTTGAAGAGTTGGTATACTTACGAATTTCTATCCAGCCAAATAACTAGACGGGAGAAGCTCCCACCACAAGATATCTTTGTACCGTCCGAAGTCTTCCTCTTCACTGGCGTTTTTAGTAATGTGAAGTCTAGTGATTGGTGATAAATTCAGGGTTCCAAGCAAAATAATTTTGTATTTTTAAGAGTTTCACTGGTTCCTGTGGCTGTTTCCTGTCTCTGGCAATCCCTATAGCCCTGGTGGGATATTCTTTGATGCTCTTTTGAGTGTCTGGAGGACAAAATTGATAAAGAACCAAAAGAAAATGTTTCCCATTACTTCTGCTGCATCTCCACTTCTTCCTACCCTCCTAGTTTAGTGAAATGGCAAAAGGATTTTCAAGTGTCCTGTTGCCATTTTATGCACTCAGTTTGACTAAAATGACAAGGTTCATGTCGCTATTGTTGATTCTTCCTTCCCTTGAATTAGTTCGCATTTATCACATAACTTCAGTGTATGTTATTAAAAAACTAATAGCTAATGAATTTGACCAAACAACAAAATTATCTCCAATTACATCATAATTCGATGCTGTGAAATAATAAGTTTGTTAAGAAGAGAAGGTGAGAAAATGAATATATCAACCCAAATATTCATACCAGTGCACAGACAGTTGCTGCAGTAATGCTTCCTGACCATGCAGGGACACTGTTTCCCTGCAAACAGCCCAGTGAACAGCACAGTCTTTAAAAAAAAAAACCCACAAAACAGTGAAATACATTCCTAGGAATGAAAACGTCTCCAATATAAATCCATTGTTGCAGTTTATCATGCTGATAGAAAAATGAACCACACTCGGGCAGAAACGCTTTGAACTGAGAAACTAAATATTTGAAGTATGTTCTAAATAAGTCAAAGGGACTGATTATCTTGTTTGAACAAACCAGCTGCTGAACTCAAAGTTGTTTGCTCCACTGGAACAAGCCATATGGACTCTTGAGTCTTGCTTGTGTTCAATCAGATTTAAACTTTAGCTTCAACATATGTAAAAATGGCTTGATGCCTAGACTTAAATTTTCCAGTACCTATGCCTCTAAAAGGAAGATGCTCGATTTCCTAGTTAAGCATTCATATAAGAATGTAATAATGGAGGGCTTCCCTGGTGGCGCAGTGGTTAAGAATCTACCTGCCAATGCAGGGGACACAGGTTCGAGCCCTGGTCCGGGAAGATCCCACATGCCGCGGAGCAACTAAGCCCGTGTGCCACAACTACTGAGCCTGTGCTCTAGAGCCTGCGAGCCACAACTGCTGAGCCCACGTGCCACAACTACTGAAGCCCGCACGCCTAGAGCCCGTGCTCCGCAGCAAGAGAAGCCACCGCAATGAGAAGCCTGCGCACCACAACCAAGAGTAGCCCCCGCTCACCACAACTAGAGAAAGCCTGTGCGCAGCAACAAAGACCCAACACAGCCAAAAATAAATAAATAAAATAAATAAATTTTTTTTTTTAAAAAGAATGTAATAATGGAAACCTAGAATGATAAGCTTTAACATGAGAATGTGTAAAGAATGTGGACTGAGTTATTTTGGTGGGTGGCAGGTAAACTATTTCATAAGGAAAAAGCACCTAGAAATGTCTTTTATCAGCATAGAAATGCTGGGTACCTTACAGCTGTGAAAACCACAGAAATATCCTCCCTCCTTTTCTGCAACTAGTGTCCTCCCTCTCCCACCTCCACGGCACTTACCACTCTTGAGGTAACTGCCTGTTTGTTCTGTCAAGTCAGGGATTGTTTCTCTCTTGCTCCCATTGTCTGGTCAGCTCCTGTCACTAAGTGCATTTGGGGACTGAAACTTTGCTGTTAGGGGACCATGTCTTAGGCTCTTGTGTGTCCCCTTGGTAGGCACTCATGTATTTTCTGAATCAAAAAAGAATTCAATCTTATTTCAGAATCTGTTTTGATACGTTTTCCACTTTGTTCAACCTTTACCTGTAGTCACAAAGA
>NW_006795832.1:1568717-1572826 GCF_000442215.2 Lipotes vexillifer | reverse complement strand
TCTTTCCCTTCGGCTTTCAAGTTAGGGCAATCAGCTGTCCCGTTTTGCCTGGGACAGAGGGGGTGCTCAGGACACAGAACTTCCAGCGCTAGAACTATAAGAAAGTTGCCGGCAGTCAGGGACGAGTTGGTCACCCTAGTAAAAGTGTACACCTGTTAAAGGTCCCTGGGGACAGAGTAGCATTTTCAGGCTTTAGAACAAAAGAAAACCTCAGAGAGGGAATCCAGTCATGAAGAGTCAACTGGCTCACATAGATAGAAGCTGCTATTATGATTATGGCTGGGGTGGGAGAGTAGATTCTCTGATTAGAGGGGGGCACCTTGGCCTGTGAGTACAGCAAGATGCGGCCTTAAATGATGGTTGTTAAGCCCAAGGATGACCAGAGAGGTGAATAAAAAATGCTCATTACCAAGGAATGTGCTTTGTGAGACTAATTGCCTCTCCTCTGCCTGGTATATATTTTATGCATGAACAACTTTTTGATTTAGAGATGGGATGGATAAAAAAGCTTTCAGTAAAAAGGAAAAATTGCCCTTAAAACCCTACCCAGATGTAGCTGCATTCAATTTAGAAAGATAACATTGCGTCAGATAAGGGTCAGCCAGTTCAACAATGGCGAGAGGCTGAGGCTGTGACAGTGCAGGACCTGGATGTGTTGACGTGACAATGGAGAGTTGGCAGGAGCTGAGACGTCCCACCCCCAGCCAAGTCCCCAAGCCATCAATCTCGGTGGCTTAAGCTGGAGATCAAAACACAGTGAAATAGCAGAGTAGTCTCAAAAAATGTCTTTTCATTTCAGCTAGATGGCAATAAATACCCAGATTTGGCAGATGAAGGTCTGTGTGTTCTTTTGGTGCAAACTTGAAACATTTGCTCATAAATAGGAAAGAGAATTGGAAAATAAGCTCAGCCAGAACTGATAAAAGTGGTTAGGAAATAAGAGCTTTAGGGAAAAAAAGGGTGCATTCCCCCCCCCCCGCTTTTTCTTTTGGTGCAAGACAATATGGCTTATTCCCACCAATCTAACGTTTAGATTTAAAAAATAGAATAACTCTGTTTCTAGTACTGATAAAAAATAAAATGGAACCAACTAACTGTTCCATCGTCCAGTAAGAAGTCTACAGAAGACTTGCTTTAATGAAGAGATAATAATTAGCACTTGAATTCTTTATATGCAAATGGATAGCACTAACTTCCTCAAATCTTACTCATCCGATAAATCCATCAATGAAAGATGTGACGTCAAATAGAGATTGGAATCCACCCTTCTTTATAGCTTTCTCTCCACCTGTTCAATCCCTCACCCTCCCTGTTCCACACTTGGTCATTCACTGATTCATTCATTCAACAAACATTTATTGAGCACCTACTGTGTGTCAGGAGATATGCTAAGTGGCAGGATAGAACAACTAATAAGACCTGATCTCACACTCAATTAATTCATCCAAAGTAAACCAGCCACCACAGACAGGATTGTTGTACAGAGTAGGATGGGCCTGGCAGAAGGGCATTGAGGGAGCTCTACATAGGGGGTAGATGGGGGGCACTTCTCTGTGTTCGTCATAAGCTGAGGGTGTGATTATCACAAATTCGAGGGCTGGGACCCTCAACCAAATGAATGGCTGGCTGTGTTCTGAGGGGCTTTTAGCCTCAGATGAGAAAAAACAGTTTCTGGATGGAAGATCCATTAATGAAATAGGAAGGTTACCAGGCTTGGCCAGGGGCTGAAGAGAAGATTCTTCCTCCCCCATCAGTCAGTGGGACGTGGGTGCAGCACTTGGCAGAAGCACAGCAGCTGGGAGATGTTCTATATCTGTTAGTTATCTGCCTCTTCCCCCACCTTCCTTCCCTTTACTTGCTTCCTACAAATCTATATACTTATATATGGCAAATATATATAACATATTATGTATATGCTATATGTATTATCATATAAATATAGATACAAATATCTATATATTTATCAATCTATAGATTTATAGGTGTTCGGCTTTCAGTGACAACTTATGTAAAGTCAGATTAGTAGATGGCTCCTTAGAGAACTCTGTTGACACCTGACAGAAGGTTCTGAAAGAAGATGCAGGCATCAGCGAGATCCTGTCTAATTACAGAGAATGGAGTTTTCATGATCATCATGAAATAAATTTACTAGTTGCCAAGAGGCATCAGAGTGGTTCTCTTTGGAAGAAGGGGTGGCAAAGGAACAGCTGCAGCCACACCTGACCTGCAGGCCTGTTCTTTCTGAGTAACACAGTGCTCAAAATAATCAGTAGGGTGTGTATTCCCCAGTGTGCCACCGTCCCCACCTGTCCTTAACTGTCTTACTACCTTTATCCAGATAGATTCTGAAGAAACTAGGATCTGCAGACCGTGGAGTGTGGGAAGATCCTGGGCCTGCGAGGAAGGAAGAGGGCGTTTGCTCCCAGCCAATCCCTTTCCTTGTCTAGGATCATTTTATTGTTGTAAAATTGGAGGTCATTTCCTATACCAAGATTCAGTAATTCTAGACTCTATCTGATTAGAAAGAGAGAGAAAGAAAGAGAGAGTGAGAGGTTCATGATATGGTCATAAATCAACAGCACTGTGTTAAAACCAAAGCAAGTTATGTGATAGGATATATGCCCGGCTGAGGGATGGCGTGGGAGTTTGGGGTGAGCAGATGTAAGCTATTATATAGAGAATGGATAAACCACAAGGTCCTACTGTATAGCACAGGGAACTATACTCAACATCCTCTGATAAACCAGAACGGAAAGGAATATAAAAAAAGAATATATATATATATCTGTTGATTTCATTAATTAATTTTTTGAATATAATAGAATAGCTATTAGAAGTCATCTAGTCCAGTCTTCTTTCTTTGGCAGATGAGGAAACTGAGACCTGAAGAGTTTAAGTGATTGTGATGGAGCCAAGAATATAAACCTCAATCCCACGGTTCCTATTGTAATGTCCTTTATATTATATCCCTCTGAGAATGAAAACTTTCAAGCTGTTTTAGCTAAATGAGTGAGCCTCAAAATCATTTGAAAATTAAAGATTTTTCAATAGCGTGATCCTGGTAATGGCAGGGAAGGGTTAATAGGACTGTCTATTCTATTATCATTTTAGATTTTAAAGAATATAGCTCCTTCCTCCGAGATATGTTTCCTATGTCATGATTGTAGATAATTATCTATAAATCAATCAATAAATCATTATATAAATATAAACCAATTTATGTATATGAGAGACGGTCTAGGAGCTGAACAGGTACAAAATATACAACATAACCACCAGGCAGCCAAACAACTACAGTGAGGCAAAGGGATAAAATATTGGTGGAGCCTAGAAGCTGAATCTGTGCCCAGCTGACCCTTCTTCCATGAAGCTCTCTTTGATTTGCCTCTGCTGGAAGTAAGCAGTGAGATCTTCTGGTGTCCCATATGGCTTATCACTGCCTCCCCCATCAGCTATGGGGGTGGGTACTCACCTTATCTTCCTGGCTCTTTGGGGGCAGGGCTGGTCTTATCTGTACAGCTCCAGTGACAGGAATATAAGGGGTGCTCAACAAATGTCTGTCGAATGCATAAATGGGATTTAATTCCTGATTTTCCTTGGAAGTAGGTCCCACATGTGGACACATAGAAAGTATTCAATGAACATGTGTGTAATGAAAAAAATAATATATATATATATATATGGCATGGATTCTGCTTTGATAGTGATGTTTGGAAGGTGAGGTCTCCTGTTCCTGCCTGGAGAATCTGTGAGTCCCCGTCAGCTAACCCTCCCCTGGACTGTGCCTGCAAAGTACAGCCAGAGGATGTACTTTGTGTACTTTGTGTCACAGACCTGTGATGTGTTTCAGGTCCCTCCGGGTCGCCTGGCCTGAATGGCTTGCACGGTTTAAAGGGTCAGAAAGGCAGCAAAGGCACTTCAGGTAAGAGAAAACCCTTTGCAAGAGGCTGAACAGCAGGCAGGGGACCACGAGAGTCTGCTGGTATTTCCTCCCTTCACAAAATTCGGATGCGAAACTAGGACAGTGGTTTAGCTCAGATTCACAATGTTGGAACTGTTTTTAGTGCTGGTGATGACATACAAAAAAGACACTTGAGAAAACCCAATTT
>NW_006795832.1:1555950-1568707 GCF_000442215.2 Lipotes vexillifer | reverse complement strand
AGGAATGGTTGGTTAACAGTGCCTTTTGTTGATACTGCTTGTGACTGTCTATTAAAAATACTCTGAATAATCGCTTAGGTGGAGCTAGCTTCCAAAATGTTACAAAGAACCAATAAATAGTCGGGATTTGGGGGTATTGTTTTGTTTTATGTATAGTCATGCCAAGTACAACCACGTGGGTCTAATTAGTACTTCTAGCATCCTTCAATAGCCTGCTGCTAAAACAAATTACCTGAACAAATTGCTGTTATTTTTGATAGCACAAATAGGCTAATCATCAACATCTTAGCTTGTTCCACGTTTTGGATAGAATGCACATTGGTTGCATTAGTTTCTCAGGAAAAGAGCTCGCAATCAGACAAGGTAGCTGGAATCAGACACGCAGATTTGGGGGACTGTTGGAAAAGGATTGGATTGCTGTGCTGCGTGGTTTGAATCGGTTGTTGAGGAGGGACAAAACCTTGATACGGTTTGGAAGTTCAAGAAGTAATTTACCTCACTTAGGGTTCGGTTAGCAGCTCTTCCAAATAGTCTGGTAAAACGTGTGCCCTCTCCAAGAAACCAGTGAAGGTCTGCCTTTTCATCGTGAAACTGCACATTCCTTCTATTTATTTGCCGGTTTCCACCTTAAATTTCAAACCAGTTTATTCACAATCACTTATCGTCGGATCTCATTTGTTTCACTCTTCCCATTGTAGAGGTGGTAGGGTCAGTATTGTCAGTAAGCTGTTGTGTTTTTAAATCTGGGAAATAACCATAAAATAAATCAAAGCTATGCTGGACAAGTGTGACGGGTCATAAGACAGGAGACGGCGACCCAGGAAGAGTGTGCGGCCACATCTGGGTCACCGTTACAGCCAATGCTGAGCCTCAGCAGGACCGGCAGCATCCCTGTCACATGCCTATTCGGAGGCAGTTCCCTTCCAGGCCCCACAGCAGGGACACACCAGGAGAAGATGCAGTGCTGATGCCGTTTTCCTCGTTAAGGTTCCCATAAAACGGGCCCACCTGGTCCAGTGGGAATGCCCGGGCCAAAAGGCCAGACAGGAGACCCCGGGAGCCCAGGAATTTCTCCTCCAGGACTTTTCGGAGACAAAGGTCCCCCAGGTCCCCCAGGTAAGAAGCAGCATGCTTTGCTCTTCTCTCAGTAACTAAATCCAAGCCTTCCAAATGTAATGAGACTAACAACTGAACATGTCCCTTCTCAGGGAGACCTGGACCGCCTGGTCCTGCAGGTGCCCCAGGAAGAGCTCTTAAGGGTGACATTCTGGACCCGGGTCTGCCTGGAGATCAGGGACCTCCTGGCCCCGATGGTCCAAGAGGTATGAGAAGAATCATGGCAAAGGATGGTGATGCCCCTTTCCTTAGACGCTGCCAGCGCTGTAGGGATGGAGGAGCAGAGAGTGGCCGAGTAAGAAACACCATAGCAGCCTTAGCAGCCCCATCGATTTGGCAGATGGAAACAGGGGGAGTGTGGGCAGTGGCAGGCTCCCAGGACCGGTGCTTAGGCCCCTCATGCTTCTGTTTCAACTCCATCGGACCACCTCTGACTCAGAGCAAGCCTTTCCCGTTGTCGGCTCGATGCTGAGCATGAGGGTGCAGAAGTGACAAGCAGGAGGCCATCATGTGGGTCTCAGCGTCCGCACAGAGAGCACTGCTTCTGGCCCAGGGTGACAGGACCCAGGCCTGACTCACACACAGGAACAGTCTCCTCATGTGCTGCTAACGTTACGTGTTGTTCCTCGCGTCACTTCACTGGGACAGACTCTAGCCAGTCAATATTTAACAAAGTAAGACTGGACCAGAGGTGGTCAGGGGGTTGGAAAAATACTGTGGCTCAGTGCAATTTTTTGCCAAATGCAGGTGATCACATTCCTACTAGCTCACAGAACTCTTCCAGAGAGACAGAAACCTTAAAATCTTCAGCATTTTAGTAAGGGTAGGATAAAATATATAGTTCTCTTTTACACTGAGAAAAATAAAAATGCTCAGAAATGTGCTGAGAAGTTTAGAAGCTAAGTAGAAATTGAATTTGGGCTCAATTCCCATGTGTAGACTCTGGTTTTCAAATAGGATTTTAAATTTAATTGAGCGGATATTCCTTTTTCATCAGCCAGATTTTCTAAAAAGCCTATTATCTCTCTCTCTGTCCACCCATCCATCTACCCATACATTCATCTACCCATCTATCCATTTACCCATCCATCCATCCATCCATCATCCATCCATCCATCGTGTGAAAGCAGCAGGATGGCAATGCAAAACAAAATCATAAACTGATACTGCCAAAAGGAGTGGCTCTGAAAGGAAGGAAGGCTTTGCTTAGCTCATTTTGTTTAACATTTACTAACAGACTATTCACACCATTTCTCAACTTGGGCTACAGTATTAGACATACTGTTTCACCTCTGATACTACTGACTTAGTTATTCTAATTCCTTGCATCCCTTGCTTGTAAGCCATTAAATTCCTTTTCTTAAGAAGCTTGCAGGCAGCCAGCATGCACATTTGACTGAAAGAATCTTTTTGCCTACTCTCTGTGGTCAGGAATACCTGGGCCTCCAGGGCCCCCTGGGAGGGTTGAACTTCTGAAAGGTGAACCAGGTGACTGTGGTCTGCCGGGGCCTCCAGGTCCCCCAGGCCCACCAGGCCCTCCAGGACGCAAAGGCTTCCCAGGCTGTGATGGAAAAGATGGCCAGAAAGGTATGAATGCAAGTAGTTCTTTAAGTAGTACTGGATGACTTTCATTATTTAGCCCTTAAGGGTCTGGGGTATGCACCACTATGAGGTATTTCTCATTTCCTGTGGAAATAGTGACTACATTTCCAAAATGTTCTGACTTTCCCAGAGTCCTAAAATTTGGGTAATAGTTGGACAAGTAAGAAGAAGAAACACAAGTTCATCTTTAGCCCCTAATAACATACTTGATAATCTTCTAGACAAGAACTAAACGATAGAAATTTAATGCAAGCTACGTATGTAATTAAAAGTTATAGTAGCCACATTTTCAAAGAAAAAAGAAACAAAAGAAATGTTCATACTTTATTTTATTTAACATAATATATTCAAATATTATTTTAACATAAAATCGATATGAGTTATCAAAGGGATAATTAGATCTGGCTGTACAAACCTGGTTCTTATTCCAAATAAGACACTCCTTTCTGCTATTGAAATCTGGTGTGTATTTTACACTTATGGCACAACACAGCTTGGACTTGCCAATTTCAAGTGTTCAATAGCCACATGTGGTTAGTGGCTTCTGTACTGGACAGTTCAGTTTTAGACTGCTGACTTTGTCTTTTTATAATCACAGAAGAGTCTCCATTACTGAATTCCCCCAGTATTTAAGGCTAAAATGTTTAATTTTTACCTAACTGCTAATGTTTGGGGACCTTAGTTTTTGGTTACGAGAATTTTAGAGAATTATGAGGTTCATAGGACATTTTGTTGAGAAGAGACCAATAAAGCTTATCCATTTTACGTCCCTTATGTCATAAATAAGGAAGCTTGATACCAGAGAAGCAAATGTTGGGCTTCCCTGGTGGCACGCAGTGGTTGAGAGTCCGCCTGCCGATGCAGGGGACACGGGTTCGTGCCCCGGTCCGGGAAGATCCCACATGCCGCGGAGCGGCTGGGCCCATGAGCCCTGGCTGCTGAGCCTGGCCCGTGAGCCATGGCCGCTAAGCCTGCACGTCCGGAGCCTGTGCTCCGCAGCGGGAGAGGCCACAACAGTGGGAGGCCCACGTACCGCAAAAAAAAAAAAAGCAAGTGGACTTGGGTTGGGATTCCAGGGAGGGCTTCCCTGGCGTGATCTGCACGCTACAGAATGAGGAGCACTTGCTGGACGGGGGGAAGGGACAGTATGTGCGAGGCACTGAGTGGCTGGTGTGGCTGAAACTGAGAGAGTGAGGAAGAGGGGGTGGGAACTCAGGGTCGGTGGTCTCCAGACAGTGGAGCATCTTTCCTTATTTTTCCTTTCCGTCGTGGTCCTTTGACTGTCTCCAGAGAAAGTTCAAGATGACTGGGCTTTTCATTCTAATTTAGTTTTGTCTTGGTCATGGAACAATATTCCTTAGTCCAGTTGATGGATAGTTATGTTTCCTTCAGACAGAGGCAGCTCTTCTCGACCTCGAAGAAGAAAGTTGGGGTCTATTCTGCACTGTAAGGCTGGCTTTGCCCTGCATTTTGCTCGAGTGAACCTCTGAATTCAGTCCATTGAGCTGTCATTATCTTTATATTGCTTCCTTCTAGTCCCCTCCTTTTCATATGTTTCTTTTAGGACCAATGGGATTCCCAGGGCTGCAGGGGCCACCTGGAGCTCCTGGGCCACCTGGAGAGAAGGGTTTACCTGGACCTCCAGGCAGACAGGGGCCCTTGGGTCCTCCAGGTAAGCTTCTAATGCCTAGTCATCTCCACCCAGCAGCCTACATACAGTGTTTTGTTGAAATATTTACGATGAGGGTCATCTTTCAGAAGGTAATTATTCTGAAATTACCAGCAAATTCTAATAAGTTAAGCTTTTTCTGATAAAGATTATGTTTATCTCAGGCTGCACTACAAAGTCTCAGGTTTGTTAAACTTATTTATTATCAGAGCAAGTAAGTTTGAAAGTTAGCAGTTGATTTTACGTGTACTATTTCTAAGGTAAATATCCATAAATCTGTGTTCCCTCACACAAGAGGCAAAGACTGATTTGATTATTGTATGTGAAGACTGTATATTCAATTCCTTTCCCCAAATTCCCTCCTATCGATTCTCCTAGATGTTTTCTTAAACTTTTCCTGTAAAGTACATTAGTTGCTATGAAGATGAAAGGCTATTCCGATTTAAGCTCTGTAGACAACAGGTTTTCATCAGAGTCAAAATAAGCAAAGGAAGGGTTGGAAGAGCAAACAGACGTGTATTTGAGATTGGCAGAAGTAATACCTTTGAAGATCCTAAATCAATACTCTGACAGTATGGTGTCAGTTCAGAATATTTTGCAATCTCATAAATGAGCACTCTAGTCCAAAGAATAAGTACACTGCACTGCTTTATGATGGATCACAGAACAACATGACAAAGAACTTATACTATGATTCATCTCTTATTTCCTTTCTGTGCATAATCTATAAAACTTGGCAAATTAATATGGAATTTTCAGAAACCTTCAAATGGACGGAATTTCTACGTACCTTAAATTGGGGCATATTTGCCGTAAGAAATCAACTCGAATTTTATATTGTGCAAGGGAGTTTCACTTCAGGTCTTTCTAGATATGAAAACTCCATTAATCATAGATGTTCTTGTCAGTAACATTGATGTGGACTTTTTATGTAAATAAGATGCTGTCATTCTACTTGTCATTTCACTTTTGTCCTAATTCACACATTTATAATCTCTTTCATATGCAAATCGTTGTGTGGCCTCATTTTTTGGGCTTTGGATATCTCCAGGTTCCAGAGGTAAGCATTGCTATAAGATGAATAATTTCCTCTAAATCTCATTTGCAGTCATTTCCGTACTTGCCTTTTTCACTGTATGTGTAAGTGCAACTTTGTTGCATTTTTTAGATGGGGTGCTGTAATTATATTAGGTTTTAATGCCTTTGCTTCCTCGTTACAGATATGGTAACCCCATATTAGAGTGCCCCAATGCTGAGCCTCATTACAGGTTGTCAAAGCGGCGTAGAGACTCAGCTTATAGAATTCCAATTCAGGCACAGAGTATGAGTGCTTTCTCTGTGAAATGCTACAGTACATACCAACGCAGGTTTCCTTTCTAAATTCTACAATATAAATACAGAGAACGTCCCTAAAATAAGTAGTATCAACAACATGAAAAGCTGGGTCCTTACTACCCAGTAAGGGGCTGTGACGAGCCTTTCCCATCACACCCAAAGTCCACTGTCAAGGAGCAAGTTTCTTTGTGTGTTAAAATGAAAATGCCATTATTCTTTTCAACTAAGTGTTCACTCAGTCCTCCACAATGCGAAAGCAACATATGATTCTGTGTCTGCCATTTTTAAAGAGAATAAAAAGAGTTTTTCAAAAGAAGAAAAGAAAAATCGTGAAAATGTACATTTGTTCTTTCCAGGCCTCTGTTATTAACCCTAAGGAACGTTGCCCTGAACACAGACACCATTTATTATTTTTAGGGCCCTTACAAGAGATACCTCAGCCCCTTTCTTTCAGCTTCTGGTTTGTCAAAGAGTAAAAAAATGCAAAATCAGAATTTTAAGAAATCCTGCTATTTTAAATGTTTATATTTTTAAATTACTATTGTATATTTAGTGAGTTTCACTTCAGTGAAACTTTTAGTGTCTCTCTGACTGTATATATAAACTCACTGGAATATAACATCCTAATTGTGAAGTGGCAGCCAAATGCCCGCCCATCCTCCACTAACTTGCTTCCTCCGCTCTACCCTCCCTGATGAATTCCCACCATAAAGCACCAGATTATCCAGGGAAAGTAGGAAATACCTACATGCATCTCTCTCAAGTCACTCAGAGCGAAAAAGCCAAGTTTTACATTAAACTGTATGCACCGTAAAAAGGTCTCTAACTTGGTGTCACTTGTGGTTTCACACAATATTTTCGAGGAGTTTAAATTCCAAACAGCTTATAGGGTTCAAGTTCATTTTTCCACAGGCACAGTAACTACCGTGTAGACTATGTTGTCATTGTGGCCAGGTTTTCTAGGATTTTCTCACTGCCTTATCCCTGTTCTTAAAATGATTTTGCACATTTGTATGAATTTTAAGAAAACCATAACTAATCAATGATGTGTTTTACAATATGTTGCATTTCTTAGAATTCACCTCGTAGGTGTTCAGAGTTCTCAGGGAAGGCATTATGGGGAACATTCAATCATAAAGCACTTAGCACGAGGTCTGATGCATGATAAAGCATCCAGTAAGTGTTAGCTGTTAGCATTTTGGCTTAGTGTTAGTATTTCTTTTTCCTTGTCGAATGTTTGCAGGGTGACTGAATGAAGATTTAGCAAAAAAAAAACCCCACAAAAAACAGTTTTTAGAGCTGTGAATGTGCCCAAGAAGAAAAAAATTATTAAACCTTTAGGGCAGTGGTTCTCTAAGTGAGATTCCCCACGTCAGCACCATCAGCTTTACCTGGGCACATGTTAGATATGTAAAATGTTGCCCCGCACCTCCAGACCTACTGACTCAGAAACTCTGGGCTCTAACAAGCCTGACAGATGATTGTGATGTGCTAACGTCAGAACTGCAGCTTTCCAGTGGTGCTTCTTAGCCCTGGCTAATATTGGAATCATCTGGAGAGTTTAAAAAATTAATAATGCCTGGGTTCCACCCCCAGAGGTTCCTTTTTAATTATCTAGATGGGGTGCTGGCAGCGGTATCTTTGAAAAGCTCTGCAGATGGGTTTATTGTAAAATCAAGCTTGAGGGCACTGCCCGTGCCACATCCTATACCAATGAAACCAGTATTTCTGGAGTGGGACCCAGAAATCAGTATTTTTATAACTCGCCTGGGTAATTCCAACGTGCACTCAAGGTTGAAAGTCACTGCCTCAGTGCCTCTAGCAATCCTGAAATTACCCCCCTGAGTAGCAGACACTCTGGAAACCCAGCTGGCTGCAGTGTAGACTGATGAATTAGGGTGATGTTAAGCTGAGTGTGAGGAACACACCAGGACCTCTCCCCATGCCACCTGTGACCAGCTCCTAGTAAGAAATGGCCCAAAGATTGCGAATCCTGTGAAGGTCACCACATGATCGCTGTCACGGCCCATTTTCACTATTTCATACTTCTTTTGCTTCCTCTGAGATCCCATTCACTCACTCATTCAGGCATTCAGGCATTAACAAAAAGCATTCTAGAAGTTTTCACAGTGAACAAGACAAAGCCCCATCTTCACGGAGCTGACACTGGATGCTTGAAGATGCTCGATAACATTTCAGCGTAGTGTCAGAAGCCCATCCAGCTCGAGAGGGCAGAAGGACCTGGTTCATAAGCATTTGAATCCCTCACACAGGTGGTGATTCTAATTTCAGGTGAACCTGGGCCCCCTGCAGACGTGGATGCTTGCCCCCGAATCCCGGGGCTTCCTGGGGTACCAGGCCCAAGAGGACCAGAAGGAACCATGGGGCTCCCCGGAATGAGAGGCCCCCCAGGGCCAGGTATGAGCCTCACACTGATTGCTCGTTACTGGCAGCATAGATTTTGCTGAAATGAAAATCTGGGTGTTTGCTACGTAGCTTTTTGGTATGGAGCCGCAACAGCTAATGGGGATGAAGCTGTGGAAACCTCCTTCCCCTTAAACATTTTCTCTGCATCTGTCCAAAGGTTTAATCATGTAGTAACAGGATCGACACATCCCTTCTATTGTGATGGGGAACGCCTACTTTAATCTTTTACTTGTGGGCAGCTTTTGGGCATGAGGTTTTGTTTTGGTTTTGGTTTTTGTTTTTTTTTTGCGGTACGCGGGCCTCTCACTGTTGTGGCCTCTCCCGTTGCGGAGCACAGGCTCCAGAGTGCAGGCTCAGCGGCCATGGCTCACGGGCCCAGCCGCTCCGCGGCATGTGGGATCCTCCCGGACCCGGGCACGAACCCGTGTCCCCTGCATTGGCGGGCGGACTCTCTACCACAGCGCCACCAGGGAAGCCCGGGCATGAGGTTTTGAAACCTCTTAGCACCACAGAGTAGATGCTCTGTGAGTAGTCATTATTAGGTGTTGATTTGACCTTGAATTAAAAACAATTGAATTGGGACCCAGTGGAGCAGAACAGGAAGGGAGAAGGAGGTGTATCACTTGGAAGAGGGAAAGGGAAGAGGGGGAGGGTCACGCTAAATTATGGCAAAGATGGCGTTGTTCATCTGACGGATCTGAGCATTGCTCAGTCACTGTCAGGGTGGCAGGATTCTTATTTAAGTATTTAAACCAAACCATTCCTTTAAAAGGTGCCCTTCCAATGGTTTATTTTCTCTTCATATATCCCCATCTCATTGAGTAATTTACAAAGAGATTAGAGAGTTTAGGCTGGTCATCTAGAGCTAACTTATCTTTTTAGACAAGTGGCAGTGCCTGTGATTCTAGATACCAAATTCTAGAAACAAATGTGCAAATTAGCCTAAGAGGCATGAAACCATTCCTCTTCCTGGCTTTCCTACTGCCCAGCTGTGGCTTTGGCTCCTTTTGGTTCAGGGCCAAAGAAATTGGAAGTAAAACCGAATTTTGCACCACCTGTTTTTCCTTGTGTTTCCCCAAACCCAAGTAGCTAAGGACCCAAGAGATGTCCCGGTCCGCTGGAGTCTGTGTAGTTCTTGGGTAGCATGCAGAACAGCTCTGGAGCCTTGTTTATGTTAGTATGGGGTTCTGTTGTTTGTATTTGCTGCATTGCATCTGCGTTTGTGCAGTCAGTTAATTGAGTGTGGATGGGAGCAACTTCCTTTAACGGCCCACGGGCACTGGGAATTGAGAGTAGTTACTTTTTTTTTTTTTTGGCACTCTTTGCATGAATAAACCCTTAGTCAGTCAATAAACTCATCACTCAACCTTATTTGAAAACCAAGCTGCCTTGTCGTGTATATATCTGCAATATTGAGGGCTGGTCCCATCCCCCCTTTAAAAAATTAACTTTCAGGTAGGAGATGTGGCCTGTAATGGGTTTTTGCAAATTCATTTCAGAGAATACTTCCAGACCCTCTCTACTCTTTTTTTTTTTTTAATTTATTAATTTATTTTTGGCTGCGTTGGGTCTTCGTTGCTGCGCACGGGCTTTCTCTAGTTGCAGGGCGCAGGGGCTACTCTTCACTGTGGTGTGCGGGCTTCTCACTGCGGTGGCTCCTCTTGTTGTGGAGCATGGGCTCTAGCCATGCGGGCTTCAGTAGTTGTGGCACGTGGGCTTGGTATTTGTGGCTCGCGGGCTCTAGAGCGCGGGCTCAGTAGTTGTGGCGCATGGGCTTAGTTGCTCCGCAGCATGTGGGATCTTCCCAGGCCAGGGCTCGAACCATGTCCCCCTGCACTGGCAGGCGGATTCTTAACCACTGCGCCACCAGGGAAGTCCCCCTCTACTCTTTATAAAATGTAGTACTAGGCGTTGTGGGCAATACAGATGTGAATGAGATGTGGGTCTCACAGCCTCATGGTAGACATAGCTGGCAGATCATAAGTAATTCTAAATAATGGCAGATTATAATTCGTGTTTTGAGGGAGTTTAAAGCAAAAGGCATTAGGAAAACGGGGTGGGGAGGGGTAATTCCAGCCTGGAGGATTGCGGGACTCTTAAGACCCCAGCAAGAGCTGGCATTTGAGCAGAGCTTGTAAGGAGAGATTGGACTTTGAGGAACCAGAATTGTCCAACAGGGAGATGGCAGGAGCGCAGCTGGGGCAGGTTGGCCTAATAATCCAGAAACTGAGAACCGGCTACATCTTTGCTGCTCAAAGTGTGGTCTGAGGACCAGTGGTAACTGAGGCCACCCCCCAGACCCACCTAATTCGAATCTGCATTTTAACAAGATCCCCAGAATATTTGTATATACATTCAAGTTTGAGAAACCCTAACTATATTATATGAATGCTGTCCTCAAAAGAGTCAGCTAAGAGTGATGCCTTCTTGAGTGACTCAGTCCTAGCTCTAGGTTAAAGTCACCTGGAGGGGCTTGAAAAAACATTGATGTCCAGGGCTCATCCCAGACCAGCAAAACTCAGAGGGAGACAGGGCCCGAGCATCAGTGTTTTGAGAAAGCTGCCCAATGACTGAAGCGGGCAGCCAGGGCTGAGACCCACTGCTTCACGCCAGTATCAGTCGAGACCAGGTAGGTGGTTGGGTTCACCTACTGTGGTGGCTTTGGAAAATAACCAAAAAAAGTGACAAAGAAAAAAAATCCAATGGGCAAATTCTGCACACTTTAACTTAGTAGTTGGGCACATACAAGATTCTCTCTGCATAGATTGTGAGCTTCTGAAAGAGGGCTGACTGTCTCTGTGGTCCAGGTGTGATCACCTGTCATCTCGAATTCCTCCTGACTTGGGGTCGGATGGGCTTATCCAGCCTCAGGTGGCCACAGAATGGCCGTCTCTGGCTTCCCGTGCCCTCTCCTTACTGATGTCACTGACCCTGCCTGCTGGCAGTGGGGACACCCCGAGGCCACCGTTGTGCCACAGAATGTGATTGTTATGTTAAAAAAAAAGTGCACAGTCCTTCCCGGGAAGCATCACCGACTTTCCCCAACCGTCTAACAGTGTGGGCTGCACTGCTCTGTGGTCCAGCTTTCCCTGGAGCTCCTTTTGGCCCTGCTCTGTACCCGCTCCCAACCCACTGCTTTCTATGGGGCCCCCTCTTCTCTGATACAGCCCCCAACCCGGCTCCTGTTGTAAAGAACCCTCTTTGAGGGGGCTTCCCTGGTGGCGCAGTGGTTGAGAATCTGCCTGCCAATGCAGACAACACAGGTTCGAGCCCTGGTCTGGGAAAATCCCACATGCCATGGAGCAACTGGGCCCGTGAGCCACAATTACTGAGCCTGCGCGTCTGGAGCCTGTGCTCCGCAACAACAGAGGCCGCGATAGTGAGAGGCCTGCGCACCGCGATGAAGAGTGACCCCCACTTGCCACAACTAGAGAAAGCCCATGCACAGAAATGAAGACCCAACACAGCCATAAATAAATAAATAAATACATTGTGTATTATTAAAAAAAAAAAAAAAAAAAAATGTAAAAAAAAAAAAAAAAAAAAAAAAAAAAAGAAAAGAACCCTCTTTGACAGCAATGTATTCCTTGGTCCCCTCTCCCTGTCTGCTCCCACTGGCCACCCTAGATGCATTGGCCGTGCTATCCAGTTACTGAAAAGTGACAGGTATATTCTAAGGGTCTAAAGTGGCCCAGCCGTGATGGACTTGCGTCATCTGTCCTTTTCTGAAGGCGATTCTTTCAGCAGGGTGTGTGGGGCTGTAAAGACCACTCCGAGGTTGGTTATGAAGGATCAGCTGCCCCTGAGAAGTACCACCTCCGCTTAAAATGACATTGTGGTTTTCTTCCTGTTTTCCCTCAAAACCTCTTTCATTGCTAAGCTGATTTTGTATCCAAGGGCTGCCGCTGAAATCTACATAGAGAAAAACGAAGTTCTGACTCTTTCCTACCCAGTATGAGTGGGTAATGGCCACACTAAGTAAAACTTGAGTCTGTTAAGAGCTCTCAGATCACAGGTCTAATGCTTTTCTACTCACACATCTTTTTTTTTTTTTTTTTGCGGTACGCGGGCCTCTCACTGTTGTGGCCTCTCCCGTTGCGGAGCACAGGCTCCGGACGCGCAGGCTCAGCGGCCATGGCTCACGGGCCCAGCCGCTCTGCGGCACGTGGGATCTTCCCGAACCAGGGCACGAACCCGTGTCCCCTGCATCGGCAGGTGGACTCTCAACCACTGCGCCACCAGGGAAGCCCCACACATCTCTTTGATCTACAACTTTTCCTTCCTGGGTGGCCCTCAAAGGCTGAGACTTCCTGTGATGAATGCAAAAGTGGTTTCCATTCTGGTTTGAACTGTCACTCCCTAATGGACGTCCCCACATCCTGTTGGGAGCGTTTATCTTCTAGTCAACACGTGACTCTCTCAGAGGAGGGACTCCATCCGACATTGCTGGGCTTTTAGACGTAGGTCTGTTCTGTAAAACAAGTTCCAAGTAGAAAGCTCTGGGCACACAACTCGAGTTAACAAAAGCCTTCCTTCCTGGCTCTCAGAAACGTCATCTGCTGACAATTTCCCTTTGTCTTCCCCTAAAGGGAGCAAATCCTCTATTGT
>NW_006795832.1:1553034-1555940 GCF_000442215.2 Lipotes vexillifer | reverse complement strand
CTTTCCCAGACGGGGCGGTGAGCTCGTTGCATGCCCATACATGGGAAGGAATGTCTGCTCCCTTGTCTGTGATACGCCCATTGCTTCGCTGTCTCATTAGCCCTGGGCAGCCCTTTCCAGGATCGCACAGTGGCTGCGTGTTGGAATCACCTTATTGGGTGGGAGAGAAAAGAGTGCTCTGAGCTCACCATGCGGCCCTAGGTTCCTTCCGAGATTACGGATATTCTCTTTGAAGCTGGTGGAAAGAGATGCAGCAACTCGCGTACCGCAGCGCCATCCAGGAAGAGGCTCCTGCCCAGTTAAACAGGGGAGGGCGTCCCTCCCCTCCATGGGGAGGGGAGGTTTCCTTTCTCACTTACTGAATGGTAACCATGTAAGAACGTGGTCCAGGCACTGCAGGATGTTCCAAGAGAATTTGTCTATGATCCAAGAGGAGACAGAGTGACATCACAGCACCCCGAAAGCCAGGAGCGCCCCCGACGCCCACGCTGAACGTAGTGTGACCAGCGTCGGGTGTAGGGGCGGGTGGTGGCTGCTGGATGTGGGATGAAAAGAGGAGGTTTGTGGGGGCCACTCGGGCAGGCGATGTTAGGACAAAATGTAAAGGCAGTGACGTTTGGGGGGCGTGCACTTCAGATGGCTTTAAGGGTGCCTGTGTGAGAGCGGAGTCGAGAGAGATGTCTGGTCCCCTGAGTACGGCAGGCCCTACGCCACATCCTCAGGTGGCCCCCGCTGCCTTGAAGAACACGTCCCGGCGTGGAAAAGAGGGGCAGCTACTGAAGTGAGCCCTCTTGGACTTAATGGTTGGTTTTAGGCTAATTTGTGGCAGAGGGGGATTGGACAGAGAAGAATGATCGAGAAAGGGAGAGAGGGAGAGAGAATAGAGGTAGAGAACGGAAGCCTTGAGGGACTAGTGATTCAAGTAATTAGGGGAAGGGCTGCAAAGTCCCCCGCAGGCAGGGACCAAATCTGCTACCCAGACCAAATGAGATCGTGACTAATGAACTTATGTCTTGGGCCAAAAAGAGCCAAACACTTAAAGAACCGCTCAAGTCTCAGTGTGACGGCTGGCCGCTGAGGCCCCAGGGAACACGCCTGAGCCCTGGTCACCAAGCAGGGTCTGGAGATGGATGGCACAGCCTCTGCCCTCGGCCTGCCAGGCCTGTTTCCTCACTACGTGTGGTCAGCACCATGGCCTTTCTTAGCCTCTGTCTCCCCACTGGTAGCCTGGCATGTGGGAGCACCTCGTCACGTGGTTCCTGTGAAGACTGAATTGGATAATTCACATAAAGGGGTAGCACCTTGTAACCCTCAACAAAGAGCTGTTTTTAAAAATTGCTGCCCTGGGCTTCCCTGGTGGCGCAGTGGTTGAGACTCCGCCTGCCGATGCAGGGGACACGGGTTCGTGCCCCAGTCCGGGAGGATCCCACATGCCGCGGAGCGGCTGGGCCTGTGAGCCATGGCCGCTGAGCCTGCGCGTCTGGAGCCTGTGCTCCACAGCGGGAGAGGCCACAACGGTGAGAGGCCCACGTACCGCAAAAAAAAAAAAAAAAAAAAAAAAAAAAAAAAAAAAATTGCTGCCCTTGCTTTAAATTTAACCTGACTCTCAACTAAATGCTATTAAGTTTTATTCATTCCTCCATTCAGGCTTCCAAAAAATTATTCTTAAGGAAAATATTTAATTGCAAAAGCCAGATATGTTCAATGTTAAAAACAACAACAACCAAAAACAAACAAAAAAACCCAACCAGGTCAAATATACAAGACTATGAAGAAAATGTGAAAATGTCTCACTCAACACCTCGCTGCTCTGGCTTCAGATCCTGACTCTGCCCATTAATGATTCATTGGCCTTAATTGATCTCTTAGAGCCTCAATTACCCCCACTGCCAAGTGGAGACAGTATAACCCCAGCTTCAGGTAGCTGCAGGGATGAAATGAGCCAGTGCAGGTTGGTCCAGATGGGAGGCCCAGGGCTGACACGAGGAATCCATGCAGTAAATGCTAGCCTCATGGGTGTCACATTGCTGTCATCACCACCATTGTGAACTTCCCTGCAGGGTGCAAAGGAGAGCCCGGGCTGGATGGCAGGAGAGGCGAGGATGGCCTTCCAGGGTCCCCTGGGCCTCCGGGACACAAAGGTGACATGGGAGAAGCGGGCTGCCCAGGAGTACCAGGTAAAGAGTTTCGGTTTCTCTTCTTTTCCCTGGCACAGTGGATCTAAGACTGTTTACAAGATCCCCTGGCCTCTTAAGCATTTGCCTTAGACATCCACTCACCAGGCTTTAGGGAGACAAAGCAACAAGAACAGAACAGGATGTGTCCTCCACATTTTAACTGATACTCGACCATCATAAAAACAGGTCAAGGCCCTGTGTCCATTATTTTCCCAAATCACTACATTAACCTAAAAGGCTCTGCCATTTCCACTGTTCACTTTCCCGAGGTAAGCCTGGCATTGGCTGTGTGACTGCCACTGAGAGGCTGTGCTGAAGATCTTGGGGACAGCGGGGGTGGTCTCACATCTACAACTGACTGAATCGCTTGGCCTCTGGTTTTCTGAGTTCATTCATCTTAGCATACAGCCATCAATCAACTTATATAGAATACAAGGCTGTTCCTTAAGAAAAATATTTGAGAGTGGGCCTTGGATGAGAAGAGATAAGACTCTACAGAATATAAATTTGAACTGTAGCACACTAGGCAATATGTTAGGGCCCAAAGATTCCCAGATACCCTCTCATCTTTGGAGAGTATCTATCTGGCAGTACCAGGTTACCAATGAGAAGCAGGTGAAGGGGTGGGAGAGGGACTGAGGACGGGGCACTGCAAGAAAAGGGAAGCTGCAGTCCAAAAGCAGCAGCTCAGCTTCTGCTCTGTAGAAATTGCCATGTAGAAATGCGGGC